>NC_048218.1:201269996-201319176 GCF_002007445.2 Ailuropoda melanoleuca
CCTCCCCTCCCCTCCCCTCCTTTTTCTTTTTTAAATCACTTCCCTGTTTTCCAGCTGTCTGTTGCAGTGAAGCTTTGTGTCTTCTATGCAAGAATTCCTGGTGTCTGAACTCTCTTCACAGAGCACGGTCAATTTGTGCATGTGTGTGGCAGTATGTGTTATCTGGGATTTGTATATTTGCAGAAGGCCTTTGGAGATCCCTATGAAAGCTAGGGGTTTATGATTTATCTAGTGGTTATGTTCTCTGCAGTAGCCTACTCTATTAGTTTGTTTTGTAAATGTTAAGGTCCGTGAACCCAGATGTGACTTCTTTTATGCTGATATTGGGACCACTGAAATTTTTGACTTGGGGTGGTTCATCTATATCTCTTTGACAAGATTTAAGAAGAAAAGACTTGGGTTTGGTTTGGTGAAGAGTGCAGGCTGCTTTTCTGCCTTCCACAGATCTTCTCAAACCTTCCTTGAGCTCAATTACCTCTTGAACCATTCAAACTAAGGTCCCTAACCTTCCCACTATTTGCTTTAAAACCTCTCAGCCTCATCTCCTTTTTCATTAGGTTTCCTAGAAGACCTGCTTTTGGCTTTTCATGGCTCTCTTTGCTTCTTTCCTATGCCCTGCTCAGTCAAGGATTCCCACTTCTATGTGAATCTTCAAACTTTTCCTCTTCATTGTCCTTACTTTCCTCAACAAATGTGCTTCTTATCTTCTTTCCTGAAAAAGAATCCCCCCAACTCTTTTACCCCCTCAGGTGGCCATTCTGCTAATTAGTAACTTGCTGAGAATCGCCCACCACCCCATGACCCCTTAAAACCCTCTTCTACTCCCCCATTCTGTTCAAATGTGTTTCTTTCTTTCTTTTCTTTTTTTTTTTTTTAAGATTTTATTTATTTATTTGACAGAGATAGAGACAGCCAATGAGAGAGGGAACACAAGCAGGGGGAGTGGGAGAGGAAGAAGCAGGCTCATAGCGGAGGAGCCTGATGTGGGGCTCGATCCCATAACGCCGGGATCACGCCCTGAGCCGAAGGCAGACGCTTAACCGCTGTGCCACCCAGGCGCCCCTCAAATGTGCTTCTAAAGGACAAACAGGCATTCCTAATCCCTCAGTGTGAAGTTATCCTCAGCCCTCATCTTCTTTTTAAGTTTATTTATTTATTTAAGCAATACTCTACCCCAACATGGAGCTTGAACTCACGACCCCAAGATCAAGAGTTGCAGGCTCTCCTGACTGAGCCAGCCAGGCGCCCCATCAGCTTTCATCTTCTTATGTCTCTATAGTATTTGCTTCTCTTGATAATAAGTGATTTCTTTAAAACAACTCATTTAAACTACTTTTACAAAAGTAAAACCTGATCTTGATAGAAGATTTTTTTTTAAAAGGCAAACGAGCAGCACTCATAATTGCCCATCCATAGGTCTTCCTGAAAGTCCTGTGATGCTGCACTAGGTTCTCTCCGCTCTGCTGCTCCTTGTGTCTCCCTCATACCTGCTCATCCTCCTGCCCCTTGGCTCTGTCCTTAACCAGCCATCTTCTTTCTTGGAGATTCATCTGCTCCTTTCCTTTTGTGTTTACATCTACTCACATAGCTTCACTTATGACCTTCATGCAAATAATCAATCATCAGAACCTTGGCCTTCCTCAGAACTCCAAATGTCTGTTTTCTTCCACTTGCTGGATATTGCCACCTGATAATACCATGAACATTTCAAATGTAGTGAGTTCAAAATGGGTATCCTTTCTCCTCTTCCTTTCCCTCCACCAGCTCCCTTTTCTGCTCAATTGGATCTGTTTCTTCTATTATTTATATCCAGTAAATCAGGCTTACCACCTCTGAGATTATTTTCACTCCCCATCTCTGCTGAGCCCTTGAACTTAATTAGCAACTTGTCTTCAATTGCTACCTCTACAGTGTCTCTATTGTCTGTCCCCTTCTTCCCATTCCTGTGGATTCTATTTTAGATTAGACTGTCCTCCTCTCTCACCAGGACTGCTAAAATTTCTTCTTCACCACTTGCTCCATTATGCTTTCCCCTTCTTCCTAATCAAAACTGCCATTACCAGATTCATCTCCTGAAGGCATAACTAACCATTCCACCCACACTCTCACTTCCTCTCAGAGCCTAGAAATGAAGCATGGGTCCCTAAACCTGGCATTCACAAACTTACACAATATGGCAATAATTTTATCTTTCTCTGTGTCTCTTCTAGTAGAATTCTATTTTGTAGCAAAATCTGGATTATCCTTATTCCCACTGTACCTGGAGCTTCGTCCCTGGCATACTGAATGTGCTCTCTTATCCCCACATCTACCTGTGAAAATCCTATTTAATTTTCCTCCCTATTTAACTTTTAAAGGCTAATTCAAATGTTTCCTCTTCAGGGAAGCTTTTCTGGTTTGCTATCCCCCAAGCTTTGCTCTCTCTGACCTTTGAGGACATATAAATGGGGCATTCCTCAGTCATGAGATGAATTCTGTCTTGTAGTAGAATTATCTGTATTCATGTTTTATTCTTCCTAGTATATTTTATTTTATTTATTCTTTTTAAAAGACTTTACTTATTTATTTATTTTAGGGAGAGAGTGCAAATGGGAAGAAGGTCAGAAGGAGAGGGAGAGGCAGAGAATCCCAAGCAGACTCCACGCTGAGCATGGAGCCTGACACAGGGCTTGATCTCATGACCCTGAGATCATGACCTGAGCTGAAACCAAGGGTCAGATGCTTAACTGACTGAGCCACCTGGGTGCCCCTTCCTAGTATATTTTAAAGTGTTTGAAAGCATGGGCTGCTTTGTACTCTTCTATGTGTCCCCTGAAGCACTTAAAAATGCTTGATGTAATTCTATTGCACCTGGAACTCAGCCATAAGCACATGGACTTTTGTCTGAATATTTATTTCTGGGCTACCTACTACATTTTTATGCTTATGTTTGAGCTGTATTTCCTTTGTTGACTGACCAGCTAATTTTTGGAGGTCAAACTTATATTCTCTTTCTCTTTGACTAATACTCAATGTAAAAGCAATAAATGGGTAAGTGAAAGAGTTAGATATGCCTAATTTTGTGATGGCTTTACCTTGCTTCCTTCTTGTGCATTTACATGTTGCTAAGCAACTGTGAATGACTAACTTAGCTCCTTCCTATGGGAATTTCAGCGAAGTGCCACTTCTCTTTGTTACTGACCCAGTCTCCCTTTCTAAAGCACCCTGTGTAAGCTAATCTTTGTTCCTTCTTCTTTTCACATTGTTAGCCCAGGAGAATAGACCGTCTACCGGAATCTGAATGATCTCCCCCCAGGGACTAGTTCTCCTGGAGCTCGGACACACAGGGAAACATAAAAGAGTAGCAGGGTTTGTTGTATTTTTAAAATGCATAGTTAACTTATTATTATCATTAACTTTTGCCTGTAGTCTAATTTCATCATACATTATGAAGATATTAATAATAATCATTTATGAATGCCTATTTTATGTGACTCAGGGGCTAGACATGATGAAGTAGAATACCTTAGTGCTATAGCCGTTAAGACAGTGTGGTATTGGTGCAGGGACGGACAAATATCAACACGTACTCCAGATAATAGTTACGTGGAAAATTATATATGATGAGGGAGGCATCTTAAATCAGTGAGGGGAAAAATGGTCATTTCATAGTGTTGCAGTATATTGGTACTCCAGTTGGAAAAACAAAAATATAGTTAGAGCTTATATTTTATCCTAAATTGCAGATAGATTATTTTAGTCTGGATGCTACTTAATTTTTTAAAACCTCCCTTTTTTTGCTAATTCAATTTTTCCTACATTTTGTTTCACGAAATACTGCCTTTAAATGTTACAGAAATGTTGACTGTTCTCTCCCCCACCTTTTTGGATGGCATTGTAGAATATGTACATGCCTTTAGCTTCCACAATCTAGAAAAGCCCTGTTTTCTTAGGCTGCCCCCCCCCACCTTTTAAGATTTATTTATTTGAGAGAGAGAGTGTGCACAAGTGGGGGAGGGGCAGAGGGAAAGAGAGAGAATTCTCAAGCAGACTCCCCACAGAGTGTGGAGTCCAATGTGGGACTTGATCTAGGACCCTGAGTTCATGACCTGAGCTGAAATCAAGAGCTGGACACGTAACCAGCTGAGCCACCCAGGTGCCCCAATATTTAAAAAATTTTTTATGAAAAGATTCTATAAATGCAGGGACCACTGAAGTCCTTTCAATTTTAAAGGACAAATAACAGATTGCCAGAAAATATTTACAAACATTTTTAAAAGATAAAAGCTCTATCTCTAATATACAAAGAGCTTCTACAAATCGGTAAGAAAAATAAAAGCAAGCTAATAGAATTGTGGTTAAATGATTAAAAATAGATAATACAGATTGCCACATATACATGTGAGAAGAAGCTTATCACTGTTGATCAGGAAAAGGCAAATTAAAACAATAATAAACTACTAATATAAACACAGCCGCATAAATCACTGGTTTTCCCCTCCTTTCCCTGGAAAGCACTTAGAACAAAGAAGAAAGTTGAAAGAAGACTCTGAAAACTCTATTTTCAGTGAAGATGAGAGACAGGTAATCCACAGATTTCAAATTATGTGAAATCACTACCAATCACAGGTGAGATCAGGTAGAGTCAAGAAAGAAAATGAAAAGAAGCATGAAGGAAAGTAAGAGGGCCCAGCAGGAGCAGAATTAATATTCCAGCAAAAATACACTTTCTGAAGACAAGAGACACACCTTCAAATGTAGAATACCCTCAGTATGCATGTGTTAGGTATCTATTGCTGTGTAACAAATTATCCTGACACTTAGTAGCTCACAACAACCTTTATTATAACCTCATAGCTTCTGTGGATCAGGAAGCCAGGCATGTCTTAACTGTCACAGGCTGTACTCAACTTCAGGCTCATCTGGGAAGGAGCCACTTTCCAGCAAACCTGTGTGGTTGCTGGCATGATTCAGTTTCTCATGAGTTATTGGACTGAAGCATCAGGTCCTCATGAGCTATTGACTGGAGTCCTCCTTCAGTTCCTTGCCACATAACCCTCTCCTTAGAGTATCTGACTTCATCAGCCCCACAAGGGGCTCGGTCTCACCACTCTGGGATCACAACCTGAGCCGAAAATAGGAGTGAGACACTTAAGCAACCACACCACCCAGGCCCCTCTCTTAAGTGAGTTTCTTAATTTAATGTAAGACCTATAAAAATGCCAACTTACTGCCTCTTTTTAAACCTATGAAAAAAAAGACTAACATATTCGAAGTTTATTATGGAAGTTGAAAGAAGCCAAAAAAGAAAACAATAAGGTAGATAAGCTCTATCACACATTGATGTATAGTGTGAACCTCAAAATTTAAGTGTTTGTAGTTATACCCAGTAGAACAAGTAGTCTAGAAAGCAAATATATTCAATATGGGGATTTAGTCTAAATTCAGTACAAATAAAAGTAATATTTCAGATCAGAAGCAAATGGATTATTCAGTAACTGATACTGAGATAACAGGAGAGCCCTGAAAAAAAAAATTAAGGTATTGCCATACCTCGAGCTGTGGATCAAATGTTTAATGTTAAAAAAACAATACAACCACTAGAGAAAAAAAAGGGAGGATGAGGGTTCTTTTAAAACCTTGGTGTATGGCTGGGGTGCCTGGGTGGCTCAGTCAGTTAAGTGTCCGACTCTTGATTTCAGCTCAGGTCATGATCTCACAGTGGTGAGATCAGCCCTGCATTGGGTTCTGTGCTCAGTGTGGAGTCCGCTTGACATTCTCCCTCTCCCTTTGCCCCCCCATCCCCACCCATGTGCACTCCTGCTCTCTCTTGCTCAAGAAAATAAATAAAATCTTAAAAAAATAAACAGAACCTTGGGGGTATGGAAAGTCTTTTAAACCCACAAAAGATTGATCAATTAAAATTTTAAAAATTCTCCATAGTAAAAATCTAGAGGAAATTTACCAAAAATATAACAAGCTGGGAAAATATTTGCATTCATAATGAAAATTTAATCTCTAATATATAGAAAACTTAGAAATGATGGGACAAAAGATTAACAACCTAAAAGAAAAAGAGAAAAGGCAAATACTATGAATGTGTAGTTCACAGAAAAGGGGAAATACAAATGGTTCTTAAACACAAGAAAGATAGTTGACCTAATTTATAATAAGACATATGCAAATTAATACTATACTGAGACCATTTTTAACTATCCATTTGGGAAAACTCCCAAACATTGAAACCACTTTTTTTACCAAATTATTGGGGAAATATGTTCTCTTATACATTGTTGATGGGAGTATAAATTTGTATAATTTCTATAGAGGGCAATTGGCAATATCTATCAAATTTAGTAAGGCATGCACCCTTCGATCCAGCTCCCTAGGATTTTGGGGTGTATCACACCTTCTCACCGGTTACAATTTGTGTCTTACCCTGTTGGGCCTGCTGGGCCTTGAGTCTGTTACGGATCTGGAAGCAATTGGAGGAGGTGGGGTCATTAGTAGGATCAGCAGGACCTTGCAAGGAAGCTAATAGAGGGGAGTCCTTTGCAGCCTCTACAGGGAAGGGGTGACCAACTTCCTCAGATAAGAGAGGAAGAGTTGCCCCTATTGGAAAAGAAGATTTGACAGAATTTAGGGGTTCAAGTTTCTAGCAATCTGCACTCCACATCTCCCCATAATATCAAAGCAAGTCTAGATTAATCCCCTTTGTGTTTTTTGGCCTAGTTTTGTCCCCTGCCCTATCTTTTGTCTCTTAATTCCCTACAGTTTTCTCCAGAAAGCAGTTAGTCAGAAATCACTTGTGCAAGAACCCCGCAGGCTCTGCTTCTAGAGAGCTTGGTCTAAGTGCTCTGCCCTTCAGACTGGATCTCTGATTTACTTCGTAGATGCCTTCTTGAGACATCCACATGGATGTCTAATAGGCATTTCAGACTTATCGTATTCCAAACTGGGCTCCTGATATTTTTCTACTTCAACAGGCTTCTCTCACTACTACCACTACTACCACTACTACTACTACTACTCCTCCTCCTCCCCCTTCCCCTTCTCCTCCTCCTCCTCCCCCTCTTCCTCCTCCTTCTTCTTCTTTTTCTGTTTCAGTAGATGGCAACTCCATTTTTCCTGTTGCTTTGGTCAAAGCTTTTTACATTTCACGCACAATTACTCAGCAACCTGATGTTAAACTATTGAACTGGGTGCTAAATCGATGTTTGGATAAGCTACTTCTGGGTTAGGGTTTCATATGTAGCAAACAGCTCCTTCCCTTCCACTGCAATCTATTGAAAGTTGGCCCCTGACAAAAAAGTTTGAAAAAAATCGGGGTTAGAGTTGTCAACAGCTTTCAAAATGAATCTGTAATTCCACCATTTATCACCACCTCCACTACCCCTACTCTGGCGCAAGCCACAGCTGCATCTTGCTTGGATTATTGCGTGGCCTCCTAACTGTTCTGTAGCTTCTGCTCTCATTGGCCTTTGGTCTATATTCAGCATGGCACCTAGCAGACTCCTTTAAACATATGTCATGGGGCACTTGGGTGGCTCCATCGGTTGAGCATCTGACTCTTGGTTTGGGCTCATGTTATGGTCTCAGGGTTGTGGGATCGAGCCCCATGTGGAGCTCTGTGGTCAGCAGGGAGCCTGCTTCCCCTCTCTCTCTCCGTCTGCCCCTCCCCTGCTCAGGCACACATTCTCTCTCTCAAATAAATAACTAAATCTTAAAAAAAATATAAGTAATATCATATCACATTTCTTTCAAAATTCTCCATTTGCTTTTTAACCTCAGGAAAAAGCCTAAGTTTTTGTAATGAACTAGAATGCCCTCTATGATACTGTTTGGTATGATAGTTGCCTCTGCTATTCTACCCCCATCTTCCACTGCTCTGGTCACTTTGGCTTCCCTGGTATACTTTGAATAAATCAGGTATACACCTTCCTCTGAGCCTTAGCATTTGGGAACCCCTCTGCTTGGAAAGTTCTTCCCCACATGTTGGTGTGATCACTTCCTCACTGCTCCAGGCATTGTCATCTCTACTCTAAACTGCCATATTATTCCCTTCCCTGCTTTGTCTCCTCAGCATCATCACTGTCTATTTTACACTCTTATTTTTTATCATTTGTTTCCCTCACAGTGATGTAAACTCCACAAGGATAGCAATTGGTGTCTGTTTTGATCCCCCCTGGCAAGTGGTAGGTGCTCCATAAATATTTGTTGACGACAGGAAAACATTATCTTATAATTAACTAGATTACTTAATTAATGCAAGAATTCGTTATTTCTATGTCTGTAGAAGTATCTATGGCTGCTAGAAACTGGATCAGCAATGAACATGGTCTTATAAATTCAGACACTTTAGTGATTTTTGCTGGTTCACCAACGTAACAGCTAGCCTTCCATTTTCTACAGTTGTTAGAAGAGAGAGCTGATTGCTGCCATGATTCTTTTGCATTTGAACAAGAATTTATTGAACATCTAGGTATGGAAGTCTAAGCACATATCTCCCAGCTACGTGCAATGGGGATATGAAAGTACAATCTACATATTCAAGAAATCTGCCATGTAGCATACACCCTCCAGTTACAGGGGTACAAAACAGTTAAGCACTGCAGTGACCTTTGTCAAGTACTACTGGTTCACTAGTTCACTACTAGACCCTGGTGCTGAGAGAATTCGAGAATGGAATTAATCAGGCACAGTTGTCCATCATTATTTATAATGTTTTGCCGCAAATTTTATATGTCTCAAATACATGATGTTGGTGATCTTCCATCTATCTTTGATAACACTGTTTGGTTTTGACATTTCTTAATGTTACCAGTGGCCTCCTATTCTGAATTCCTATGGACTTAGGGCCTTTGTCGCTGGCCCTCTTGTGTGGTTCACTCAAGTGAGGAGGGATAATCTCAAGATTTTAAAAAGTCACGAGAATGAGGGCTTGTGTGGGAGGAGAGTTGGGAGGGAATGGAACCTTTGAAATCAGGTCAGAATCGTGCAGCAGGGAGTGAGCCAGGACATGGCTTTAGGTGGCTGCTCACGCGGCTGGCCTCTGGCACGGGCTTGTAATGAATCTAAGTTCCAGTGGTTTCGATGGTTGGCCTTGGTAACAGATAAAAGCTTTTGAAACTGGGCTTTAGCAGTGGGCAGCTGAATGCATTTTGAATTTTAGTAAGCTGAGCTGACATGTCTTTTAACTATAAATGGTACTAATCCTGGACTACAGTGATGGGAACCCAGGGCTGGGGTGGCAGAGAACTATAGGGGGTGGCAGTGTTTTTTGAGGACTCTTATTTTTCTTTTAGTAAGAATAAACCATTTTTTAGAAGAGGTTGAATAAACTATTTAAGATACAGGATTTACAGAAAAGTATTCATTCTCTGTATTGCTCGAGGTGATTTATAAAAATGCGAAACCACTCCTTTGTCATTAGATGATTATGTCACTTACATCAGAACTAAAGTGCAATAGTTTTTTTTTTTTTAAGTTTATTTATTTAAATAATCTCTACACCCAATGCGGGGCTCAAACTCACAACTTTGAGATCAAGAGCCACACACTCTTCCGACTGAACCAGCCAGACACTCCTAAAGTACAATAGTTTTGAGAACAACATGGATTTTCGCCTCCAAGGAGCACTATAGTTTTCCTAAGATACCAGATAGGACTGAGGTTGGTGGCTTCCTACCCTGCTGACAAACTCCTTGGATGTGCTGTGATTTGGGTCATCACCAGAAGTAGGATCCCTTCAATCCTGTAGGGGTCAGATTCAAAGAGACTGTTGTCGTTATTGCTGAAAAGTTTCAAATGGAGAAGGAAAATAGCTGGTCCAAAGGTTTAGAATTGGAAAGCATTTAGATTCTAACTCCTTTGTACTGTAATAGAGAAATCCATAAGGAAGCTGGGAGAACAGCTGCATTTCTCAAATTCAAGCTGATGTCTGTATTTATGTGAGTCAATAACATTTTTTTTGTTATCTGTTTTTATTACATGTATTAGTGCAGCTGAGTTTCTATGAATCTGTTATTTTTTGGGAAAATAATCACCGGCCTTTAGTAGTAAGACCAGATTTTCAGGGCTCCAGCAAACAAGACTGAAAATATCTTTGTATGTACAACATACACGTTTCTTCTCAGCATTTCCAAGGTAGACACAAGCATTATTGTTTCTGTTATCATAGCATTTATATAAAGTCTTGCTAACTCTGTCTCCTGAAATAACCATAAATTTAAAAGCATCTGTAGCAAAATATGTCAGTAATGCAATTTGTAGAAGGGTGACACATAAAGCTTATTTTAAAAAGGAAAACAACCAAGCCCATTCATTCAACAAATATTTCCTTTGTGCCCATTGTGTGGGAGATGTGGGGACTGGAGAAGACACAGTCTTTGTGCTTTAAAAGAAAAACATACTTTTCTATTAGACGAAAAGCAGTGTCTGAAATTGAAGCATGCGCTTAAAAGATTAGGCCCTTTTACTGTGTCCAGAAAATATGCTTTGAGAAAATATTTTATTGCGGCGGAATACACCTAACATCAAGTTTACCATTTCAGCCTTTGTAAAGTGTACATTTCTGCGGCATTAGTGTATTCGCACTGTTATGCAGCCATTGCCACCATCAGCCTCCAGAACTTTTCATCTCTTCCAACTGAAACTAGCTGTTAAACAAAAATGCCCCATTCTCCACACCCCCTCCCCCCAGCCCCTGGCAACCACCATTCTATTTTTTTGTCTCCATGAATTTGACTACTTTAAGCACCCCACTTAAGTGGAGTCACACAGTATTTGTCCTTCTGTGTCTGGCTGATTTCACCAAACATAACGTCTTCAAGGTTCATCCATGTTGCAGCAGATGTCAGAATTTTCTTCTTTGTTAAGGCATAATAATATTTTACTGTCTGTGTAGACCACATTTTATTTATCCATTCATTTGTTGATGGATACTTGGGTTGCTGCCACCTTTGGCTCTTGTGAATAAGGCTGTAGTGAACATAGATGTACAAATATCTGTTTGAGACCAAGCAAATGCTTTTTGGAATCTGAATGAGTGGTCATGAACACCATGAGGAAGATTGTAGCACAATGAATTAAAGTATTTACAGGTGCTGATGGGTGAAAGAACCAGAAACTTTATAACTTTTTTTCTTTTTTTTACTAGACCAGTGAAAGAGACACACTGCAGAGCATCTTTGCTATAAAGAATGTGACATGACATCCTTCAGCTACAGAGAGTAACTCAGCAGTTGCTCTGTGGAGCAATACCGTAGAACCTAGGGTTTCCCTGGAGGCAGGAGCGGGCACAGGCACTGATCGATGGAGCCTCACTCCCCCGTGGAGTGCACACACCAGAAACTCTAGTTCTCCTACATCAAGAATGGCTTTAAAAGCACAGAATTCGAGGTAGTCAGTCTTTGCCCTAAATTCAATAAGTTTCTTCTTTGGGTAAAACTAGATTAAACCCTCATATGTTTTCTTCTCCTTAACTATGCTATATATTCACATTTCTATCTTTCATTTAAACTTTGGACTCCAGCTTCTGCATAGGTTCTGTCTTGTAGAGACATATGGAAAGAGAATTGATTTTGCATGGAGGGCTCTGCTGGCCTATTCTACCCAGTTTGTTCTAGCCCTGCCTGCAGTTGCTGTCTTTGACTCACAATACTGGTCTATTTTGGCCTTGTGCTTGCTTTTGACAGCATCATACTTTATGGACTAGTGTGGATTCCATTCTCCTTTCTTCCGGTCAGCTTGGTCTTTCAGTAACTGGTAGCCCAGCCCTGAGAAATGAAATCACCAAAACCTCAAGAAGGTTCGTTTCTTTTCTCTGACTCAAAATTTGTGAATGGTTTCTGTGAATTTAGGGAATCCTATGGAGTCAGAACCTGGGAATTTGGAATAGGCTTGTCAAGAGTCCTAATCACTGCTGATTGTCCACCTTATCACTGATTCCCAAGCTACAAGTGAGGATCAAACACTAACACAGCTTTCAGGCCCCACACCCTGTGTTCTCCAGCAGACTATCCTCCTGGCAGAGATTTAGGTAGTGGAATGTATTAAGATCCCGATTTTGGTCTCTATCTCGGAAATTAAAGGGCTTCCAAGGCATGAAACTTTTGACAATGTTAACAATTAACCCAATGACGCAAGGGCTCTTGGGGGACATGGTGCAGGATCTTGGAGTAAAGATCTGAATTTAAGAATTCATTCTTTTCTGCCTTTTATCAATATTGTAGCCTTGGGAAAGTCAATTACCTTCCCAGGGTCTCAGTTTTCTTATCTGTAGGATGGGAGAAAAGGGTGAAATCCTTGGGTTTTGGTGGTGGTGGTCAGATGGTAGTGATGGTATTGATGGTGATGTTATATGTATGTGGGGGGAAGGGGCAGGGCAGATGTACTGAAAGAGTTCGTTGGACCAAATAATTAAATGCTTAATATTTATGTAGAAGATTTGCAGGAAAGCAGCAGTAAGTCAGTCTTTGGAAGATTAATATATAACTCCGCATAGTGGAATCTTGAACACTGCCTCTAGTTCTCTCCTGCTCCATTCTGCCCTACCTTCCCCTGCCCTGTGCCAGATCAATCAATTCTTACTGATCTCAAATCATAGGGTCTTACAGACTAAGCTTAATGTTGGAGATGAAGTAGAGATATTTGGTCTCCCTTACTTTGAAAATGATTTATTAGTTTTACAACTTAAATGTTCTTTTGTTGTTGTTCTTGTTCTTTTTGATAAGACATGATTATTGTAGGAACTTGGAATATATAAAATATTATGAAGAAGTTTAATAATCATTCACACTTTCATTACCCAAAGATAATTATCATTAGCACTCATTATTCCTTTCAGACGTTTTCCTTACATAGAATTGCATTTATATATATGCATGCACAAAAATAAATAATGTTAATATTTCAGATATTAAAATAACTTTTTACAAAATTAGGATAATAATAAATAAATAAAGTATTATGATTATTTCCTTTTTCTGCCATGACAAACCTAAGAAAGCCTTTCAGTAAGTATTGAAAGCGACTGATGTATATATGTGCAAAAGCATGAACACTAGAATGATCAATAATGAACAAAAGAGGGGCACCTGGGTGTTTCAGTCGGTTATGTTTCAGCTCAGGTCATGATCTTAGGGTCCTGAGATCGAGCCCAATGTTGGGCTCTGTGCTAAGTGGGGATTCTCTCCTTCTGCCCCTCCTCTAACTCTCTCTCTAAATAAATTTTTAAAAAATTATGAACAAAATAATTGTTAATTTCTCAGAAAGAATCATCTTTTGTTCTCACAGATTGCACTTTTCTAGGACACTCAAATATTTTGTGGAAAGTTTGGCATAGAGTATGAAAAAAACATGAAGCTTAGGAGTAAAAATATTTGATTCAATAACTTTGCTGAATAAGTGAAATTTTATTTTAAATCTTTTACGGTAATTTTAAATGGAACCAGGACACAATAAACTTGGTGATGTTGCTCCATATTCCACCACAGTGGTGTTCTCTCTCCAGAACCCAGCAGGACAGTCTGAAAAGGCACGGATTCTGAAGATTTTATTTCAGGCAGTGTTTTCATATTCTTGCTCATTGTTTTGCAATCTACATTGTGGTGATTGTCATTTTAAACTTTTCATTTCCTCTCTTCAAAGAGGAAATCATGGGTCAGTTCTACCCTAGATTCTCACAGTGTTATTCTGCATTATGACATTATGTCCCGAGAAGCATGCTTTCATGTATGTTGACTTTCTATTTACTATTTTTAACTGCTATAGACAATTTTATTATCTAAGACTCTTCCAAGGATCATATTTGCTGATTCTCTGCCACTTGAGGGATATTTATTATGGCTCTTCTATTTTGCATCAAAAGTGTTAGTGGTTCTCTCTCTCTTTTATAAGCACAAATCATGTGTTTGTGTGTCTCATGGACATACATATTTGAACACTAATACAGTAGTTATCACATAGCGAAGTATGTTCTGCATTTCTTCATTCACACTCATAGTTATTTTTTTATTGACTCCAGCCTTGTTTTCAGCTCTATTGAGGTATAATTGACAAACAGTTGTAATATATATGAAGTGTGCAATGTGATGATTTGATATGCATACACTGTGAAAGGATTCCCATCATCAAGTTAATCAACACCTCACATAGAAGCGTTTTTTGTTTTGTTTTGTTTTGTTTTGGTGAGAACACACAAGTTCTACTCCCAGTGAGCCACATGATCATGATGGTAAACAACTGATAACACCGTTATGTACCCGCACAACCATTCTGTTTTCATTTTCGGTACTGTATTCAATAAATGACATGAGATGTTCAACACTTTATTATAAAATAGGCTTTGTGTTAGGTGGTTTTGCCCCCCTGGAGTGTTCTGAGCACATTTAAGGTAGACTAGGCTAAGCTATGATGTTTGGTAGATTAAGTATGTTAAATGCACTTTCAACTTGAAATATTTTTCACTTACAATGGATTTATCCAGACATAACCCCATTGTAAATTGAGGACGATCTGTATATCTGGGCGTGGGACTTCTGCATCATATGGTAACTGTGTGTAACACTGTAAGGAGCTGCACCCAAGCAGTTTTCCAAAGCAGCAGCACCATTTTTTGTAATCCCACCAGCAGTGCATGAAGGGTTCGATTTCTCTCTGTCCTCTTGAACCCTTGCTCATCTTTTGGTTTTAGCCACACTAATGGTTGTGAGGTGGTATGTCATTGCTTTGATTTGCATTTTTATAGTAACTAATAATGTGGAAAATCTTTTGTGTGCTTATTGGCCATGTGTATGTCATCTTTGGAGAGCTGTCTATTCAAATCCTTTGCACATTTTAAATTAGGTTATGTCCTTTTATTGTTGAGTTTTAAGTGTTCTTTATATATTCTAGATGCAAGTTCCTTATAAGATATACGATTTGCAAACATTTTCTTCCATTCTGTGGTTGTTTTTTTTTTTTTTTTTCACTTTGTTGATGGTATCCTTGGAAGCACAAAAGTTTTTAAACATTGATTTAATCCAATTAATTTTTTTTTACTTATCTTACCTATTTTTCTTTTAGTCACTTGTGCTTTTGATGTCCTAAGAAGGATTTGTCTAACCCAAGGTCATAAAGATTTACTCTTATGTTTTCCTCTAAGAGTTTTATAGTTTTAGCTCTTACATTTGGCCCTATGATCCACTTTGAGTTCATTTTTGTGTATAGTGTCCAATTGCACTCTTTTGTGTGTGGATTTCTTGGGTCTCAGCACCATTTTTGATACTGTGT
Organism: Ailuropoda melanoleuca; assembly: GCF_002007445.2. NCBI lineage: Eukaryota > Metazoa > Chordata > Mammalia > Carnivora > Ursidae > Ailuropoda > Ailuropoda melanoleuca. Next base: position 201,285,249 of record NC_048218.1, read on the forward strand.
TTTTATGAGTATCAAAAATTAACACATATAAAGCACTTAGAAATACATGGGTATGCATAGCAGCACTGAGTAAATATTAGTTATTATTCTTTCATTTATTGTATGGAATTGTCATATGTCTACTTGTCCTTCTCCCTCAAAAGATGATCTTTATCTTCATGCCTACGTGCCTGGCCTAGTGCCTGACAGACAGTACCCGCTGAATGGATTTTGTTGAATGGATGAATAATAAATAGAGCTTCTTTACTGAGGCAGTCAGAGGGTAAAGCACAGTTTCAACGCTGACATTCTACTGGGCTTGGCTTGGGTCCCAACCAGAGGGCCTCTCAAAGTTAGAACACATTGACAGTATCTTCCGTAGGGCATCTCCCCAGAACACACAGCATGCAACCCCTGGGTAGGTCACCCTGCAGAACTAGAATCTCTCCAGCATAGTTTTCATTCCTGTGTCACCTTCCTCATCATTTGCTTCCTCCTCCTCTGAGCATGAGCTTGGAGAATGGAATCCCTCCTGAATATCAGTCTCAGCCAAATCTTCTCTGCTGTATCCTTTGGCTTTCAACCCCTCAAAGCTGAAGGCGCAAAGCTCACTCCCAGCCTCTTCCCAGTCTCCATCCACACTCTTTTCCCACATGATCTCATCTAATGTAATGGCTCTAAATACCAAGTAAGTGTTGATGACTCCCAAACCTGTTACTCCAGCCTTACTGAGATCCAGACTTACATTTTAATTGTCGCCTTCGTGTCTCATTTTAGATATCCAACAGCTGTCTCAAACTTAACCAAAACCGAGTTCCTCCCACAAACATATTCCTCATCTCAGTAGATGACTCCATAAATTCTCTCAGTGACTAGAGTCAAAAATTGGGATCCATCCTTGATTCCTCTTATTTTTTTAAAAGATTTTTCTAGTTATTTGAAAGAGAGAGAGAGAGAGTACGGGGGGAGGGGCAAAGGGAGAGGAGCAGAGGGAGAGGGAGAAACAGACTCGACCCTGAAGTGGGGCTCGATTCCAGGACCCCAGGATCATGACCTAACTGACTGAGCCACCCAGGCACCCCCTTGATTCCTCTTTTTCTCTCATCCCCATATCAGGCAAATCCTACTGAATCTGCCTTCAAAATATTCCAGCATCTCATCACTGCTCACCACCTGCAGTGCTCGCACTTGGGAGCAAACTCTCAGCTGCCCGTGCATGGACTAATGCAGTAGTCTCTGACTGCTGTCCTCTGTCCTTGCCCCTCCCCAATTCTATTCTCTAAGTCATAGCCCAGAGGATCTGTTTAAAAACATAGATTAGGTCATGCTACTCCCTTGTTTAAAACTCTCTAATGGCTTTCTATTATGTTAGGATAACATCCCAGTTTCTTACCATGACCAACATAACTTTATTGATCTTGCCCTTTAAGTAAAAGTTGAAATTTCTACCAGGTGCAAAAATTTAATGGTAGGAGATTACAAAGTGAAATTCTAGTTCACAGTGTTCAGGGTTTCAAAGAATGGGCATAAACCTGTTCCATAACTTGTGAAATCCTTTGATAAAATGAAAGGGTAAGAGAGTAGAAAAGAGAGGATTTTGTGGGGAATAAATATTTAGAAAAGCTATGTAATGAAACCCAGTCCATCTTCCACCAAGGAGGACTTACCTCAAACCTGGTGGTACCCCAGACCTTCCGTGGGGCCACTTACAAAGCTTACTGTGTTACTGCTTCAGTTGGAAGGTATAGTGAGCTAAGGTCTTGCTCCTTCTTGGGGGATTAAGATAATAAGAGACAAACAGACTAGTTAACTTTTGGGGCAGAGTCAGGAGAATGTGGCCGTATTAGGACTGTGGCATCAGGGTTGAACACCATCTGTGTGCCCCAAGGGAGAGAGCATGTGTGTCGAGGTATCTTGAGGTTTGACCAATAGGACTGTTTCGTGGAGTGAGGAAATGCCAGCAGCAATAATTTGGTGGCAAATGTCTAGGGGCTGAGGAAGGAGTCTAAGGGATCACCCCAAATAGAGATGTTTTCTCCCCATCAAAGGGAATTGCAGGAGAGATAGCACAGTGGGAAACCACCAGAGCCCTGAAATTTCCCCATGAAGGAGCATCAGGTCTGGAAAGCACAAGGCTTTTGTGCTAGTCCAAGTAAGACCCTTCCTGCCCCTTTTCCATTCTCTACCTGCATTAGCCAATCCCAGATGGGTTGAAGGTACAGCCATCTGGTTATTTTGTATTCATACATTGGACAGAAATCTGCCAGGCCTGGAAAGCACAAGGCTTTGGTGCTAGTCCAAGTAAGACCCTTCCTGCCCCTTTTCCATTCTCTGCCTGCATTAACCAAACCCAGAGGGGTTGAAGGTACAGCTGTCTTGTTATTTTGTATTCATATATTGGACAGAAATGCTGTTTTGAGGTCTTTTTTTGTAGCTTGAAGTGATCTTGGGACAACCTGTTTGATAAGAATGAATAGTCATGTAGCCTGCTGGAGTCCTTATTTTCTGGCAGGAGAAAGCCTCACTTGATAAAATTAGAAGAAATGGTGGATAAGAATGAATGAAATTATGACTCGGTAATATTATGAGTTCAGCCAGCCAAACATGGCAAAGGCTCTACTTGCTTGGGCCCCTTAGTTCATGTCCCAGAGAATGCCTTCCCCAGCCTACGGGTCTGAAGGAGCAACTTTTCCCTCTCCAACTATTCTCTGGCAATCTTACTCACCTGTTTTCTTCACAGCACCGATTACTACATGAAAGTGTCTTGTTTATGTGTGTTTTTATTGTCAATTACCTCCCATTGCACTACAAGTTCTATAGAAGCAGGAATCCCACCTCTTTGGATCACTGCTCTATCCCCAGAATAGGAACTCTGTGTATCTAAGTGCTCAATCAGTATTTGCTGAGTGAATGCATAAAAACTGTATGAGCAACATAGATCTGAGAGTGGGAGAAATGCATATTCACCCAACTTCAGTGTGATCTCTCTTTCAAGTGTGGATTATTTATTTTAATGTAATTCTACATTTATACTATGGTAATGACAACATTTACATTATTTGTAAATAATTTTTCTTTCATCACAAGGTCACAATCCAAAAGGAAACGCATAAAAAAAAGCTTCAAACAAATGTGGAGAAAGGAAAAATTTGAAGTATTAAATAGAAAACATTTGACTACAAATAACTTGACTATATTTTCTTTCAAGAAAACATTTTTGCTTTTTAACATGTTCTCATAGGGATTTCTTTTTAATATTGGTGTTGGAGGACAGGGCAGCACACACATCTTGTAACCTCTGGTATCTCAGTATGGCAGATAGACTCTAAGATGGTTCCCCACGACCTCCAATTTTGGTATCTGCGCCTTTTTGTAACCCCTGCCCTTTGAGTGTCCCTGCAGACTGTAACTTACTTCTAGCCAATAGAATATGGCAAAGGTGATAGGATGTTACTTCTGTGATTATACTGTGCTATTTAGGAGTCCATCTTGCTAGCCAGCTCTGTCTAGAGACTCTCTTTGCTGGCCTGGTGAAGTAAGGTGCCATGTCTAAACAGCCCACTTGGCAAAGACTGCCAGGGGCCCCTGGGATCTGAGGGCGACTTCAACCACCATGCAGCAAGAAGCAGATGGCCCTCAGTCCCACAAGCACAAGGAAACGAATTCTCTCACTGGAACATAAAACCAGTTTAAACCATTATCAATCACTTATACCTCAGGGTCCACGAAAGATTTAAGAAGAGGTTTGGTAGAAATGTGGACCAAGGCTTCTGACTTTGAAGGGGATGACTGCTCAGAGGTGAGGGCGGATGCATAACAGGGAAGCTCAGCTGGAGACAGACTTGTCTATCATCACAGTGCTTAGGTCTTGGCCATATGAGTGTCTCTATATACGTGTTGCCTATACACTTAATGTCTTAAGAATGATCTGATGGGAAGAGGGATGTTTATAGTGCCCAAAGGGGAAATAGGAAGGCTGGAACTTAGTCACAGAGACACGAAAAACTTTCTACATTGGTGCTAACATTGGTGGCATGCAGGCAAAACCAGAGAAGGCAAATCAGGGGCAGTTGGTAGGCCTAGTGGTAACTGAACCCATGGGAAATTTGCATCCTCCCTGAACAGAGCTCCCCTTTCCCTGTAGCCTGAGCATCTGTGTTTATGTAAGTGAGCTCTGATTCAGATGTAGAGCCTGAACAGTCCTCTCCCACCCCCAGGAAAGATTCAAAAAGGGACTGTGGGTGGGGGCAGAGAGGAGGCCAGGGAGCAAGACGCAAGGCTCAGTGTGGTGACGGGAGGGGCCAAAATGCAGCCAGCACTCTCAGCCTTCTTCATGCTGCTCTTTGTCCTGCTGTGCCTCCTGGGAATCCTGGCCAACGGCTTCATTGTGCTGGTGCTGAGCAGGGAAAGGATGCGGCGTGGGAGGCTGCTTCCCTCCGACATGATCCTCATGAGCTTGGGTGCCTCCCGCTTCTGCCTGCAGTGTGTTGGAATGGTGAACAACTTCTACTGCTTCCTCCACCTGCACGAGTACAGCAGCGGTCCTGCGCGGCAGTTCATCAGTCTCCACTGGGACTTCCTGAACTCGGCCACCTTCTGGTTGGGCTCTTGGCTCAGTGTCCTGTTCTGCATGAAGATTGCTAACTTCACCCACCCTACCTTCCTTTGGCTGAAGTGGAGGTTCCCGGGGTCAGTGCCCTGGCTCCTCATGGCTTCTCTCCTGATCTCTTTCATCGTCACCCTGCTCTTCTTCTGGGGAAACCATGCTGTGTATCAAGGATTCTTAATTAGAAAATTTCCTGGGAACATGACCTTCAAGCAGTGGAGCAGGAGGCTGGAAATTCACTATTTCTTGCCCCTGAAACTTATCACCTTGTCAATTCCCTGCTCTGTCTTTCTGGTCTCAATTGCATTGTTGATTAATTCTCTGAGGCGACACACAGGGAGAATGCAGCGCAGTGCCCACAGCCCACAGGACCCTAGTGGCCAGGCTCACACCAGAGCTCTGAAGTCGCTCATCTCCTTCCTCATTCTTTATGCTCTGTCTTTCGCATCCTTGCTCATCGATGCTGCAGGTTTCTTCTCCTCAGAGAGTGACTGGTACTGGCCGTGGCAGATTTTAATCTACCTGTGCACATCTGTCCATCCCTACATCCTCATCCTCAGCAACCTCCGGCTTCGAGGGGTATGCAGGGAGTTACTTCTGTTGGCCAGGGTCTTCCGGCTGGCCTAGGTGGCATGGTCCCATCCAGACCCCCTGAAGAAACTCGGACGATGATGGAACCAGTGCCCACTTACATGAAAATAGCTTCACAGGCAGATACCCGTTGGATTCTACTCTGGGCTTCCTCCTTTGGGAAGGAGAGGAGGAAAGTCAAATCTGGGGATTCTCTGAACGAGATTCCTTCCTTGGGACACTGTTGAAATGGGGCCGCACAGGTCTCAGAGAGCCAGTATTGTCCAGAAATTCAGAATATAAAAATTTGTCTCCTCTCTATTTTGTATCCCCTCCTTTATATGGCAGCTTTCAGTTAAAAAGTCTTGATTAACAGTACATGTGATCTCAATAGCCTCCCAGGGCATGAAGAGAAAATGTGTCTATGGCTGAACTAGGGTGTGGATGGGGAAGGAGCATCCCTCTTGAGGATAATGTAATGGTTGCCATGGGGGCTGCAGAGGATGGTAGCTGTGGCTGACAGTGGTCAGGGCTGTGATGTCTAATAGCCCTCTTTTTTGTGGAGATTCTTTTTCCTTTGCTACCCTTGGAGATTTTTGTTTTAATTTTATGAAAACCACTGGAAGATTTCTTTACACCAACCCATCTCTTTTCTCATTATTATTTCCATTGTTCTGACTTCGGTTTTCTCCTCTCTGAGGTCTAAGTGGCAACCAGACTTTTTCCATGTTTATTCTTCCTTTAGAATCGCACATTGTGATTTTCCACATTTTCAAATCTTCTCTGGAACTTTTTTGTTTTTCCTCAAGCAAATCACAAAGTCACATGTGAATTGAATAAACATGTACTTCGAGTTCTGAAAAACGAAGACTCAAGAGTTTCACTTAGTGTCAAAAAACTAACCTCTTTTTGTTTTTAAGAATCACTGTATTAAATCTTATGTTTAAATGTTGTTTTGAAATAGCTTGCTCCATTTACTATACAATTATTTCTAGAAATAATTTTGGAAAAAATTCTTTTTAGAGTTGGGTGCCTCTAAGGCAGGCTTAAACGTTTTTGCTCAAAGGCACCAGTGTGCAAATCTCAGAGTCTGACTCTCAGTGGGGTGCCTGGTAGGGAGAAATTTTAATGTCCTCTGAGAGTGAAAGTAATTTCCCTACTGACTAGGGCATATGCTGCTGAGTGGAGTACACTCATGAACTAAAATCTCTGTGTAGATTATTCCGTATTTTTACTTTAAAAATTTATTTTTTTATAGGTAATACATTTGCATGGTTAAAAATTCAAAATGTACTCGAGTATATATAAAAAAATCTCTCTTCTACCTTCTCCTTCTGAGGCATTCTCGTCAGTTTTACGTCTGTCCTTCTAGAGATATTTCGTCTATGGCAGAAAGCCACTAAACACTAACTACCAAACCAGTCAGCTAACTTACTTATGTGTTCACTTATGTATTCCACACCAGGAACTAACTAACCAACTGACTTATTAGCTATGTTCTTTCTCCTTGTGTTCTTCTCCACAGGTGGCTGCCCAATAGTCATGCTGTTCTGCTCGTTGCTCTTTCTACTTGATATATCTTGGAGATCTACGCATTGTGGGAGCAACGCATTTCCTCACATTTAGGTTTTCTGTTTTTTGTTTTGGCATAGATGCACCACAATGTCTTTAATTGGTCACCTGTTGTCATTTAGGTTGTTTTCTGTCTTTCGCTATTACCACAATGTTGCAATGTTGAATGAATCTTCTACATAAGTAATCTTGTACATGTGCCAGGATAAATGCCATGAACTGGGTCAAGTGGCATGTGCATTTCAATTTTTTAAATTAACTTATTTTATTTAAATTCAATTAGTTAGCATATAGTGAGTGTATCATTAGTTTCAGATGTAGAGTTCAGTAATTCATCAGGTACATAAACCACCCAGTGCTCATTATATCACGTGCCCTCCTTAATGCCCATCACCCAGTTACCTCATTCTCCCCATCCTGCATTTCTAATTTTGACAGATATGGCCCTCTGTAGGTTTGGATCAATTTATTTCCCCATCAGCAATTTAGGAGTGCACTTATTTTCACACTTTCTTTTTTGCCAATCTGTTAGGCAAAAAATGGCCTAAGAGTGTAGTTGTCATTTGCATGATTCCTATTTTGAATAAGGTTTATTACTATTTTATATGTTTAGAGACGTTTTTGTGTTTATTTTCTGTAGACAGTCTATATCTTTGTTTACTTTTAGATTTGGATTTTTGCTTTTTTCTTATTGGCTTGTAGGAGCTCTTTATATCTTAGAGAAATGAGCTCTTTTTGATATGAGTGGCAAAACATTCTCCCATCCTCAGTGTTTTTATTTTAATTTTTCTTGACACCAATATTAATTTTAAAGTAATCATAGACTCACACGAAGTTGTAAGAATAGTACAGAGCCCTTTGTGCCCTTCAGCCAGTTTCCCCCGATGGTAGCGTGTTACATAGTGAGACTGCAAAACCGACACAGGTGCATTACTGCTAAGAAGTCTGCAGATCTTATTCAGTTTCCCCTATTCTTTCAAACCTGCATTCCTGTGTGTGTGTGATTTGATGCAATTTTATCCCATGTACAGATTCATGTAGCTACAGTCAAGGCACAGAACTGTTCTGTCATCACAAAAGTCCTTCGTGTTACCCCTTTGCATTGTACCTGCCTCCCACCTTACCCTCCATATGTTTTTATTTTTGCTTTTTACTTTTATAATAATGGCTTTTGCCATTCAGATTTTTTTCCCTGAATTTATTTAAAGCAATAGTGTCAGCTGGAATTTTGTCTCATACGAAGGTATTCCTCACTGTGATATCACTGTCCTATCATTGGTTTCTTCTAGTACTTTTATGCTTTCATTTTTATATTTAATACTTGATCCTTATGGGATGTATTCTGATATAAGATATCCTATATGGATAAATTTTTTTCCAAATGATTAGCTTGTTCCCTTAACACTTTTTATTTTATAATTTTTTTCTCCACTGATTTAAAATGGTACCTTCTATCATTGCTAAATTCTTATTCATATTGGTTTATTTCCAGACTTTCTGTTTTGCTACCGTGATATAATCATGTGCCACTACCACAGTGTTTTGCTATTTTAGGTTTATGATGTTTGAATGACTGGTAAACTAGTCTTTCTTCATTAATCTTCTTTTCTAACTTTCTTGGCTATTATTTTTAAAATAATAGTGTCTGATCCCAAACAAAAATTCCTTTTTAGGAAAATTAAGTTGGATACTGCTAAATGTATAATTCAACCTAAGGAGACATACATATCCATAATGTTGAGTCTTTCTGTTCAAAAATATAGTATACTTTTCCATTTATTCAAGATTTCTTTTATTACTTTCAGTAGTGTTTTAATTTTTTAAAATACAGATCTTTTACGTGATGTGATGTGAATGCCTATGTGTAATTAACCCTTTATGTCTTAGTTTCCTGGCATATTCACTGAGGTAATAACAATTGTCTCGAAGTAATTGCAAAGACTGAAAAAGGTAATATATGTGCATGACACGTTAGTGTTCATTGTAACTTGTTAATAATAATATAGTATTACGTAGTTAATATTATTTTTTAAAAAATGATTTTCTGTATCTGCATCAGTATGAAGAAAGTCGAGAAACCCAAGTATGGCGAGGACCTTTCTGGATACCAGGAAAGACTAGTGTTATTTTATCTAATTAATTTTTTTGGACTCCTCTTGTTTTTTTCCCATTCTTCCAATTTTTTTCAACTGCTAAATTAGGCCAATATGCTAAGTATGAGTGAGATAAAGAAAAACCGCTTTTGGTGGGTAAGGAATCATTGAGAAGGAATTCTGATGCTGAAGGAAGCCACTGGAGGCTCACTAGGGTGTGTGAGTCTCAGAGAATAGTTCACTTAAGCAGCTTTTTAAAAATTTTTTTTATTTAAATTCCAGTTAACTAACATATTTTGGGTGTACAATATAGTGATTCAACACTTCTATACAGTATCTGGTGCTCTTCACAGCAAGTGCCCTCCTTCATCCCCATCCCCTCTTTCCCCTATCCCCCCACCCACCTCCCCTGGTAACCATTAGTTTGTTCTCTGTAGTTAAGAGTCTGTTTCTTGGTTTGTCTCTCTCTCTTTTTTTCCCTTTGTTCATTAAAAAAAAAATTTTTTTTTTCAAGCACCAATGCAGGGCTTGAACTCATGACCCTGAGATCGAGACCTGAGCTGAAATCAAGAGTCGGACATTTAACCGAGTGAGCCACCCAGGCGCCCCTGTTCGTTTGTTTTGTTTCTTAAATTCCACATAGTAGTGAAATCATATGGTATTTGTCTTTCTCTGACTGACTTATTTTGCTTAGCACTTAAATAGCTTTTGACATCAGCTAAGGGAGACGAAAAAAGATTTAAGAGTTGTGTTTTTTCTTTGAAGACATAAACGGGAAAGGAGAAAACCAGATAGGAATAGTAAGAGTTACTAAACTTTATCTAGCTCTTATCTTTAAACTGTGTTCCATATTACCCGTTGTAATGTCACTATATTGAGCTGTTCTATTGAGAAAAGAAATGAAAAGACTGAGAAAATGTATTGGAGATTAAACCAGCGGGAGATCAGATTGATTGGTGGACTTTGGACCGCGTGCTAGACGTTCCACAACCCTCTTCTGGTAGTGTTTCCTAATGGCAAACCCAGTTCTGTGGTGTCAGGAGAGCTTAGCTAAAACCCCTGTCTTATTGACCTGTGGCAAATACCACAGCTCACTGCCAAAAGTTTCATAGAAGAAATTTTGTAAAATTTAAAAACATAATGCAAAACAGTATATAAGTCAGGATGTGTTAACGTTGTGGAGGGCCGCAGATTGTTTGAGAATATATTCGGTGAGCACCTGTAGACACGCCCTGTGCTGAGGATAAAGTAGTGGGCATTATAGACGTCGTTTCTACTCCCATGGTCTCTTGGGAGCTGGGCAAAGTGTCTACTCATACGAATGAGCGTATCATTACAAATCTCTCAGCAGGTGATAACGTTGTGGATGAGATGAGGTTGAAACACACAATTCCAGGTGCCTAGACCTGAAAACCCGTCTGTGAATTCCAGGCTGAGAACCCTGCTCTCTAGTAGTGTCTTGGTTGTGTGATTTTGTGAAGCAAAGAGTGCTGTGGGGTGGGGTGGGGTGGGGGAGGATTTTTGTTCTGGATGGAAGAGACTGGATTTGTACTTTCCTGACAAAGCAGAGAGGACTTGCCATCAGGGATCCTCTACCATGAAATTCCCAGGTCTGCTCAGAATGGCCATGGAACCATGTTCCCTCATGCCCATTTACTCCCTTCTTTGTCACTGTATGACTCTAGAAATATTCTATCCTAATATAGTTCCCACCTCAGACTTGAGTTTTTCTCTCCTGTTCTTCATGCATTGTTTTTTTTCTTCATGAAAAAAGATAAAAAAAGTATGAAGGCTTTGCCAGGCTAGTGCCTTTGGTGAGACTCAGACCCGTTCTGTGACTCAGTATAAGAAAAGCAGACTCTAAATCCCTCCTTAACCAGTATGGGACCTGTCTGGCCAGAGGGTTGCCTCTTGAGATATGGCATGAGATCAGAAAAAACAGGGTTGTCACCACTTACAAAAACACCAAGTAAACTCTCTATTTTTACTCAGGCTTCAGAGTGTTGTTCAGATGGAATGGCTAACTTTTCATTTAAAAAAAAAAAAAAAGCAAAGTAGAAGGCACTTTACACTTATACCCTCTGTTCAATCTCAACTTCAAGATCTGTTCACTTTTACTTTTAACATTTCCCTATGTTCTTAAATAATTTATAGTTTACATTCTTCCCAGATCTTTTGGTCTTTGAAACCTTATCTACCTGCTCTACGAAGTCTGCCCTAATTAGAGGAAGTTGAATTATAAATAGTTGTTTCACTTACTCCCTCTAGTTAAGCATGAAATAGAGAGTTTGTTGGACTAAAGGAAGAAAAAGCCTGTGCTACTTGTTTTTGTCTAGTTGGTCTAACAGGCCTGGTTCAGAGGAAGAGGACAGCTTCTGGAATACTCTGTAAGATATGTTATTCCCCATATTAAAAACTCTGCTATCTTGCCAGGGCCTCTAAAGCAAATTCTTTGGCCTAGTTTTCAGAGCCTTAGGAAGTCCACCCCCTCTTTCCATCCTTATTTCCGCCTCATAACTCCTCAGAATGAAGTCTTTGCTCTAACCAAACTGGTTTGCTCGGTCTTTCCCAGACAGACCTCAGTTTTTGCTACCTCCTAACTTCATTTGTGTTGTTCCCCCATTCACCAAGAATGGATGTATCTCTCTCAACTCCCTCAACTGTCCAAATCTGACTATTTTCTAAGGCCCAATTTATTTTTTTCTTCTCCTTTAACCACCCCCCCCACCCCGCCCCGCTTTGGGGATTCCCGGGCTCTGAGATCATGACCTGAGTGGAAGGCAGACGCTTCAGGGACTGAGTCACCCAGGTGTCCCTCCTTTAATCCCTTTGCAAACCGTCCAGATTTTTCCCCTTCATGGGAGAATTTCATGGATTCTGTGGGGTTTTTAATCTCTATCCTGTATTTAGTAATTGACCAAATATTTCCTTATTTTATTTTTGCATGATTGGATTATGTTACAATTTCTTTTTTCTTTTTTGGCACTTATCTTTTATCTTTCTAAATAGTCTCCAGGTTGTGGGGAAGGATCTCCTATCAAACTTTGTGTGTCTCTTCCAGCACCTGGCATGGTATATTTCACACAAATCTATTTACTGATTGATATTTCTTTCAGAGACCTGAATGGTGTCCCAGGTCCATGATGTTTTGAGCACCTGGGAGAAGAGGGTTGGGATGATAACTGTGGTGAGGAAGGGCTCAGGCTGGGCACAGAAGAGGTGTTCATTAAATGTGGTATTTGGTGATTTACTGCAGAGGTGAAGTTGACATTTCGGGTGATGGTGAAAGTGGTCGGGGGGATTATGCTGATGTTCATCCGGTCAACAAATGTTTAACATTTCTGATTGGTGTGAACTGCTTTTGCTTTTGTTTTTATGTTTTAAAGGTTTTATGTATTTGATGCAGAAAGTGAGCACAAGCAGGGGAAGGCGATAGGCAGAGAAAGAGGGAGAAACAGACTCCCTGCTGAGTAGGGAGCCTGATGTGGGGCTCGACCCCAGGACCCTGGGATCATGACCTGAGCCGAAAGCAGCTGCTGAACCAACTGAGCCACCCAGGCACCCCCAAACTGCTTTTGAATCTTGATGAGAATGGGTCAGAGCTACAAAGAAGATTTCAGAACTTGTCATTATTTATATATGCCTTCAAAAACAAAGAGTACATTTTTCACACACACACACGCACACACACACGTATACACAGTTGCACAAATACTTAATCCCTTAGTACAAGCTTCGCTGTTCTTAGGTAGCAGCCTTCTCTTTCTACTTTTCAGTTTGTCTGTATTTCTCTGTTAACACAACTGAGTTTCTACTCAGCATTCAGTTCTGGGCCCCAGCAGCACCGTGACTGGAGCTCATCATTACAACCTGGTCTGTGTGACATCCACACAGGCCACATGGTTCAGCACATGTGCCCACAGGTGAGCAGGTGCATGGTGACCACTGTATACACTACAGAATTCGCCAGGCTTTTAATGCAAGAGACAGCTGCCATGAAGTGCAGGGGGTCACAGGCAGCCATGTAGGTCATGGGCCATAGCAGCCAGCAGCAGGAACTCGGTACCCCCCAGGGCCAGCGAGAAGAAGAGCTGGGTCCCACATTGGGTGAAGGAGATGGTTTTCTTCTCCAGCAGGAAGTGCACCAGCATCTGGGAGACCCCGATAGAGGTATAGCAAATGTCCACCACCGAGAGGTTGCAGAGGAAGAAGTACATGGGCAGGTGCAGTCGTGCGTCCAGTCCGATCAGGAGGATGATGAGCCCATTGCCCAGGAGGGTCAGCAGATAGGCAGTCCCAAACAGCACAAAGAGTCCAGCCTGGGTCACTTTTCCAGGTTAGGTTGTCCCTCCTCATGGAGCAGGTGGGCTAGGTGCCGGCAGGAGGAGATAGCTTAGAGAGGCCAGAATCAGAGTTCACAGTCTGGGCCTGAACAAGCAAGAACTTGTATGTTTTCTCCATTAGACTCTGAGCTTTTTGAAATCAGGGATCTTTTGTGTTTTTTCCTTTCTTTTCTTTTCTTTTCTTTCTCTTTCTTTCTTTCTTTCTTTCTTTCTTTCTTTCTTTCTTTCTTTCTTTCTTTCTGAGAGAGAGTACGTGTGGGGTGGGGGAGGGGCAGAAGGAGAAGGAGAGAGAGAGAGTCTTAAGCAGGCTCCACACCCAGCACAGAGCCCCACCCAGGGCTTAATCTCAGGACCCTGAGATTATGACCTGAGTCAAAATCGAGAGTTGGATGCTTAACTGACTGAGCCACCCAGGCGCCCCTTGATTTTTCTTTGTATGCAAAGATTCCTAACAAATGTTTCACAATAAAATTTTTGCTGAGTATACAAATTAAAAAAAAAAAGTTTAAAGTAGTGGCCTTAAGTATTATTCTCTGATCCTAAGATGTAAGATTGTGTTCTGGACTTCCTCCTTGTCCTTTCTACTCACACTGGAGCTCGTGGTTCTTCCTGTTCCGCCCATAAGCCAGGCTGGGTCAGTGACAGAGAAAATCACTCACTTGGTTCTCAGTGTACTGATTAATCAGGCTTATTCTTGGGTTGATAAGATCAGGGCCTCATTGTGGAACATTATATTAACTATAATTATGTCCCAACTTCTTGTGATTATGCTATTTCCTTGGTGAAATGCTGTCATTTATTTGAATGGTAAAGTGATTTATAAAAGGTGAATGCATATATCACTTACCTGCAATGATAGCATTTGGAACCTGACGGTGCCCACAGGTGAAGTCAGTAAGGGAGTGCCTCTGAAACCCTTTGAGCTTTGTTATGTGTAAATCCTTCTGTCACAGCAGAGACAGGTTTGCCCTTGGAACATCTGTTTACTTTACTGGTCTTTAGCCTCTACCAAAGGATAAGATGTCATATTCTCCCTTAGTACAAAAGTACTAAGCAATTCTATAGTCTTTACTTGTCTGTATATTAATAGCAAGTCTCCCTAGCTCCATTGTCATGTTTACCTTGTGTGTCTCTGCAGCATGGTGGGAGGAGACAGTGCTCTTGGCTGTTTAGGAATAAGGAGAGACCGCAGGGGCACGAAGAGTCTGACTGCAGGAAAAGCCCATTTAGATGCTCCCTGGGGAAGCTTGAGATGGAAGGAAAAACTCCAGATACTAGGACTTTGCCTGTGAAAATCCCACGCGACCCATGGTGGGACCAGAGCAGTGCCTGCTACCGTAGCTACACATGAGAAGCACCTGGCACGGTTCAAAGACCCCGGAAGCCCAGACCATACTCCAGAGCACTTAAGTCACAATCTCAGGCGAGTGAAACACAGATATTAGTATATTTGTAACTTTTAACATTTCCCAAACAATTAAAATGTGAAACTAAGTTTGAGAACTACTGCTTTAGACGGAACCTTTAAATCCTATTTTTGAAGACTCAAGACATGTTCTTTTTGGGAGAGGAATATGTTTTGAGATAAACCGAGAAGAGTTTTTGTGGAGGAAAGATCTTTCGGGCTAAGCTTCTCATTCTTTGTTTGAAAAAGTTGAGGCCAAGAGAGTTTAAATGATTTGCCTCAAATTCCACTGAATCAGTGAAAAAGTGATCCTTGATATTTTGACTTTTTTGTGTGTGTTGGGTCTTCTCTTACTTAGTCTTACTTTCTTAGGTCTTGTCCAAAAACAATGTTTCAGAATATCTTAGACCCAGGGAGAAGTAGTAAATATCAAGTGAGATAATGTGTGAGAAAGCCCTCATAAATTTCAGAGCATTATCTAAATGAGAAGGATCTGTATTAAAGATATGATAGATGGGTCATAGAATCCAATGAAATGGAAATGAAAACAATTCAACCCAAGTCTTTCTAACCAGGCCTGAAGATCAGGCTCATGGCTGGATGAAGGTGAAGATGGAGAGCCTCTGGATACACCGTCTCTCTCTAGCTAGTTGGAACCCACACTTTTCTTCCTTTCAGTCCTTCTGTGGCCAGAAGGTGTCACTGTAGAAAATGCTAAGAATAGAGACTGGCTCTGGCAGGGTATGCCGCTGATCTTCTGAGATCCGCACCTGGGATGGAGCCCCAGATTCCCAGTGAACCTATTTCTTTCATCACTGCAGTAAGTGGACAAACTTTACTCCCCAAATGTGTTCTGAGTGCCCAGAATAGCATTAACTGAAATTCTCACCACAGAAGAGAATAAAATGCAAAATGAGAACACAGAAGTGAAAAAAAGCTGGAAGGAACTTTTAGGATCATCATTTCCACCTTGTCATTTTACAGAATAAGGAAACTGAGGCTCAGAGAGCAGAAGTGATTGTGTGAGGTGGTTCCACCAGCTAGGAGCAGAGCTGGAAGTGGGTCTGGAATCAGAGGACCATATTCTCATGTTCTTCCTGCTACATCGCATTGTGTTATTACTTGGAGCTCAGAATGTATCACAGCAGGTGGTGGGGAGCAGCATCCTCACAGGATGATGTGTGGGGCAGGTTTAATCTTGGAGGGGGTGTCAGGAAGGGTGCAGTGTTTGGGATGCTGCTCCTGGGGAACTTTGAGCTGCCACAAAGTGATGCAGTTTGGAAAGGCCAGCAGACTGGTGACCCAGTTCATTAGATCAGTGGACCTCCTTCCATTTCATTGGTAAAAGGGAAACATCCGCCCCAGAGTTTAGTGAGAGTAGGGAGCCCATACACCTGGACTCTCAACTTTCTCTGCAGCCAGCGGGTAGAATTGGAAAAACCCTTCTCTAAGCCTTGCCTTTTCACTTCCCTTTTAAGACTTCTAACAAACTACCTGCTTGGAGGGCAACGAGGGTGTTTTCTCTTTTTGCTGTACCCCTTTCTCATTTCCAACAGAGACTGAACATAGAGTTGATGGGCTGACTGACTGAATGAACATCCTAGTAAGGAGTGGTTTCTTTAAAATTCATCCTCTCATCTAGGAGCTCAGTATAGAACCTTCTTTTTTTTTTTTTAATATTTTTTATTTATTTATTTGACAGAGATAGAGACAGCCAGCGAGAAAGGGAACACAAGCAGGGGGAGGGGGAGAGGAAGAAGCAGGCTCACAGCGGAAGAGCCTGATGTGGGGCTAGATCCCATAACGCCGGGATCACGCCCTGAGCCGAAGGCAGACGCTTAACCGCTGTGCCACCCAGGCGCCCCAGTATAGAACCTTCTTATTGATGTTTTCAGAGAGTCCACTCTGTAATAACACCTCAAGAATGACTCCACTCAGAAGAGTCTCTTGAGGGACTAGTTTTTTCCTCCTGATTAGTAAGCATCCTTCAGATACACTGAATCTCTCTTTAAAGAGATAAGGGCCAAGAATTCTTTTTCTTTTTTTTTTCTTTTTCTTTTTACATTTTAGAGAGAGAGAGAGAACATGTGTGAACAGGGGTGGGGGGGCCGGGGCAGAGGGAGAACAAGAGTCCTAAGCAGGCTCCATGCCCAGTGCAGAACCCAATACAGGGCTCAATCTCACGACCTTGGGATCATGACCTGAGCCAAAATCAAGAGTCAGATGCTTAACTGATTGAGCCATCCAGGAGCCCCCCAAAATTCTTTTTAAGTTCTTAAAGTCAAACAATAGGGTAAGTAGGAAAATATTTTGGACCTACCATCCCTTCTTCTATCTTGTAACTTAATGAATTAGTGTCTTTTTTGGATAAACTAGATGTTTGCCCTCCTTCCATGAACAATAGAATATAAGTATTACTTTATATACATAGGGTATGTTTTCATTGTAATAATTAAAAGATAGCTTAATAGATTATTGTCCACACTATATTGTAATTTAATGAAGGATTATAACTCAACCAGTAAAGAAGCCATATCAATTTCCTTTGGTTGACACCTTCCAAGTTTTAATTGGTTTTATTAAAAAGAACCCCCATGCACAAAGTTTGCTCATTCAGTGATCTTGGTGATCATTTTGTAGTCTGGCTATGTTAGAAGGTGTACTAGGATATCACACTGCTCAATGCTAGATATTCCATAGGTATGTGATGAAGACAAAAGAAAATATATTAAATTATAAGAGCTTTGTTCTTCCTCACTAACTAAAGAGAAAGAACTGAGGTTTCCTTGTGGTGCAAGATGCAGACACTGGGCAAAGAACAGGCAAACACCTAAACACGGAGGCACTGGAGAAAGGAAAAGATAATTTGTTGATTTGGGGAGAGAACTTAATAGTTACAGAAGGATCTAAAAATGATGATGAGTTAAAACATTTTGACACGAGATGAGGTTGAGTGCCTCCCATGGGAGTGGGGAGAGGGAGGAAGGCCGATGAAGGATGCTGGTGGTGGTAGGGGAGAAGGAGGCAGACAGGGGTTCAGGGAGGGAGTGAGAGAAGCTGACACTAGCGGGAAGAGAAGGAAGCAGAGTGGGTCTTAAATAAAAAATGAAAAAAAAGTTTTGCTGGACATTTCTCCAAAGAAGATAGACAAATGGCCAACCAGGACCTGGGAAGAGGCTTAGCATCATTAGTCATTAGGGACATGCAAATCAGGACCAGAGTGGGCTATCATTTCCTACCTCCTGGGATGGTTGTAATCAAAGAAACAAAACCTAAGGGCTGGGAGGATGTGAAGTTCGAACCCTCCTTGGGGTGGGTGGTTCAACTGTGGTGGACAACACTTCAGTAGTTCCTCCAAAAGTTAAACAGAATTACCATATGATCCAGCCATTCCACTCCAAGGTATATACCCCAAAGAATCGAAAACAGGTTTTCAAACAAAAACATGCACATGAATGTTTATAGCAGCACTGTTCACAGCAGCCAATAGTGAGAAGCAACCCAGACATCCCCTACCTGATGAATGGGTAAGGAAAATGTGTTTATTTCCATCTGATAGGAATATGATCCATCCATGACAAGGTAAGCCACATGCTTCAAAAAACATGAAGCTCAAAGAAGCACAAAAGGTCACGTATTGTATGATTCCATTTCTTAAGTATCTAGACTAAGCAAACCCATAAAGGCAGAGAGCAGATCGGGGTTGCCAGGGCCTGCGTAGAGGCAGGAATGGAGAGGGACAGCTTAAATGGTATGAGGTGTCCTTTTGGGTTGACGAAAATGTTTTGGAACGAGATGGACATAAGGTTGAACAACATGGTGAATGTACTAAATGCCACTGAATTGTACACTTTAAAATGGTAAAAATCATGGCTCATATGTGAATTTTTATCTCAATTAAAAAAATAGTTTTACTAGAATTTAAAAAGGTACTCCAGGGGCACCTGGGTGGCCCAGTGGGTTAAGCGTCTGACTTTGATCTCAGCTCAGGTGTTGATCTCAGGGTCATGAGTTTTAGCCCCCTGTTGGGCTCCATACTGGGCTCCATGCTGGGCACAGAGCCAACTTAAAAAAAATTAAAAATCACAAAAAAATAAAAAGGTACTCCATTTCCTCCTCTAAAAACTTTTGGCCTTTTCCCAGCAGATTGATTAGAAGTTTGAATTGTTCTCAATTTATGTTTTTTTTTTTAATTTTTAAAAAAGATTTTATTCATTTCTTAGAGGAGAGTGAGAGAGAGCACAGGAGGGATGGAGGGGCAGAGGGAGAGGGAGAAGCAGGCTTCCTGCTGAGTAGGTTGCCACACATGGGGCTCAATCCCAGGACCTTGAGATCATGACTTAAGCTGAAAGCAGATGCTTAACCGACTGAGCCACCCAGGCGCCCCTCAATTTATGGTTTTTGTATTGGTAATACAAACCAGATATCTGTAATATTTAGGTAAGAGATGCTTTATTTTAATTTTAAATGTTCTAAATATTTTTCTGGACAGATGATCGCTGTTTCACTTTCTGGGTTAGAATGTTTAGTGCTCAGTCACTCATTGTGTGTTACCAGACTACGCAAACTTGGAAACCGATTCCTTGCTGAGTAGCTCACTTGGCTCACCTCTGATGCCATGTGGCATGATAGTCAAGTGTGAATTCCGAATACATCTCTCTTTTCAGAACAGTATATCCTTAGACCTGATTGTGTAGAAAGTGTGTGTTTGAGGTTCTGAAAGCTTGACTTTTTGGCCAGCCATTTGCCACCACTGCAAGCCTGAGAGCAAGGAGGCATGCAGAGTGACATTCACGTGACTCATGCATGGTCCAGTCCTGCTCATCAGGGTTGTATGAATTGTTACTATGACTTTGGCTTCATGTTGCTGTGTGAATTCCCCACCCTGCTGAGCTGGGCTGGACCGTGTGTGAGTCATTATGGGTGACCTTTGTACCTCTGGCCCAATGCCTGTTTGATCCCTTGGGTGCAGTGAATTTTATAAATTACAGCTCCCTCCTCCCCTCCCTTTTCTCACTGATTGCAGAAAAGCTTAGACATACAGTTATAGATTTTAGAAGGAAATATACTTTCCTGGCATAAGTTTTGTGCACTGCCCTGATTTCTAATTTGATCTTCTTTTCTAATTCATATATGCTGGGGTATCTTTTTTTTTTTTCATTTAACGTATGTATTTGTAAATTGTAATTCACATTTTTAGAATAAGTCAGGGGCCAAAAATAGAGCCCAGGGATACAATCCACTTCCCTGTTACCTCAAAAGATAGTGAGTGATGTGGATCGTGGTCCCCCTACCTGCTCCCTTATACCATGCACGTGCACACACATGCATAGGCACGTGCACAGACACAGGCATACATTATGCCGTGGACATACTCCAAGGTCCACGGTGTTCACAGTGAGGCCTCTCACGACAAAGTCGCATACTAAAGTTTTGATTCAGAGCGGCTCATCAGAACTCGACTCAGAGCAGCCTTCATCTCCTTGTTCCGCAGACTGTAGATGAGTGGATTCAACATGGGGGTCACCACAGCATAAAAGAGCACCACCACCTTGTCCTGCTCGGCCGAGGCTGTGGAGCGGGGCTGCATGTAGGTAACCAGCGCCATCCCGTAAGACATGGAGACCACAGTGAGGTGGGAGGCACAGGTCCCGAAGGCTTTGCGGCGTCCCCCGGTGGAGTGGATCCGCAGAATGGCTGCCACAATGTAGGCATAGGACAGTGAGACCAGGCAGCAGGGTACCAGCAGCACCACCACACTGGAGGCCAATATGACCACCTGGTTGAGGGTGATGTCAACGCAGGCCAAGCGGATGAATGCCAGTGTCTCACAGGCCACATGGTTCAGCACGTGGTGTCCACAGGTGGGTAGGCGCATGGTGACCACCGTCTCCACCACAGAATTCACCAGACCTGTAAGCCAAGAGACAGCTGCCAGCCCAGCGCAGCACCTTGGGCTCATCACTGCCATGTAGCGCAAGGGGTCACAGACAGCCACATAGCGGTCATAGGCCATAGCAGCCAGCAGCAGGAACTCGGTACCCCCCAGGGCCAGCGAGAAGAAGAGCTGGGTCCCACATCGGATGAAGGAGATGGTTTTCTTCTCCAGTAGGAGGTGCACCAGCATCTGGGGGACCCCGCTAGAGGTGTAGCAAATGTCCACCACTGAGAGGTTGCAGAGGAAGAAGTACATGGGCAGGTGCAGTCGTGCGTCCAGTCCGATCAGGAGGATGATGAGCCCATTGCCCAGAAGGGTCAGCAGATAGGTGGTCCCAAACAGCACAAAGAGTCCAGCCTGGGTCTGCCTGTCATTGGAAAGCCCCAGGAGGACAAACTCACTTTCCCAGGTCAGGTTGTTCCTCCTCATGGAGCAGGTGGGTCAGGCTGCCAGGAGAGGAGCAAAGGCAGAGAGAGGTAAGGAAAGGTCTCACTTTAGGAGTTGGGGATTAGGCCGTGAGCTGGACCTGGATCTACAATAGGGATACCAACCTTCAGGTTCCTTAATCTAGATGCTTAGGGAGAATGCAATGAAAGTGCTGGGGGAAGGACAGCTGGGTTCTCAACTAGACTGAGATTCTCAAGGATAAAGTCCCTGTTCTGGTCATCCTTTCGTGGCTAGGACCCAGCACAGTTACGATTACAGAGGAGGTAACCATTCACTGTAGAAGGAAAGAGAGAAAAAAAAAAGTGGTGGAGAAAGGAAAGAAGGAAAGACAAAAAAGAAAGTAAAAAACAGAAAAACTAAGCAAGAAAGTTTGGAAATCAGAAAAGGAGGGAAGTGGAAGGTAAGGAGGAAAGGCAGATCTAGTTTTAAGCCAGCATCTGTTTAGCCCCTGTGTGTGCCGGGGCCTGTGCTAGATATCAGACACCTGCCTGTGAATAAGAAAGACGGAAGCGTGAGTCCTGCTTTCTTGGTTCTTGTAATTTAATCAGGGACACCAAGATTAAATTAATAATTACAAAAATTAATTAAGTATAATTGTGCTAAGTGCTTTGAAGGAGAAGAACAAGGTTACTAGTTTAATTAAATTTGTGGCTATAATTAAATTACCACTGGTTATGTCTTCTCAGTAATGTGCAATTTACATAGTAAGTTACAGACATTTGTTTAGATGTTTAAATAAATGATTAACAAAATAATGCAACGAGATCTTTTGGAAACCAATGATCATATTACTGAATATGAACCGACTGAAATCCATTGAATCTTTTGGAGGGAATGAATACTCCTTTCTCAGCTAGGATTGTGTTGGATTATCTCCCTTCCAACATGTTGACCAGCCCAGTATAAAAATAGAATTAAATGCCACAGTTTTTCTTAATAGAACTGTAATCTCAAGGCATATTTCCTGTTCTTAAAACAGTTAATAAGTTAACTCATTTACTAAAAATATTTGAGTATATGAGGTACTATGCTTTCAACCGACTTCTAGCATATAATACCTCTCAATGTTAGGAATTTGTGTTTAGAAAATCAGCGCAACAGAATCAGATAAGAAACTTTAAAATAAAATCTGTGACAATCAAATGAGACGGCCAAACAGAGGACAAAAGGCATATGTCAGCGTTAAGAAAACCAGAGTGGAGGCACAGAATCAAATGTGATAGAACTGAAAAGTATAGTCCGCTTGAGATTTCTTGTGGCTGGCAACAGTGGCCTGCCAGAGAGCTGGGAACCTGGGTGGAGCAGGCGTCTCTGGGCTTCCCTTCAGCCCTGGTCCTGTAGTGGCCAGCGGGCGTCACTGAAGAAACGAAAAATAGAAACTGACTTTAGATTCTCAGGGTTGGAGACCCTGTTCTGGGGCCAGAGGATGGTGACTGGTGGCTGGTTTTGAACACTGCCTCAGGGAGCCTTTGGCTGCCCCCCAAGCCGGGTGCTTGTATCAGCCAGAGGAAGTAACTCCACTCTGATCTACTATCACCTATAGGCTGCCAAGCATCCAGAATTCTCCCCTTCAGAGTTGCGGCCATGGATCCAGATTCCCTTCAGAAGAGCCCTGTTACTGTATAAGAAAATCAATTATGTGAGAGGTGAAAGGAGCCAGAGAGATCACGTATTCCATCCACTTCATTGTATAGATGAGGAGACCAAGGAACAAGAGTAAGGTGGTCGGCCCAGGTGTCACATCTCCCTGGAAACCAAGCTGGAACCAAGTTTAAGTGTGCACAGCACGTTCTCAGTTCCCACTGAACCCAGTAGGGAGGGGTAGGGAGGAGTTGTGGAAGGATGTGGACTAGGATGGGAGGAACCTGAGGAATCTTAGATTGGAGACCTAGCACAGCTATCTTGCTTTGTAGAGAAATGCTGTGTAGTGAGTGGGAAAAGCTTTGAATGAGAAGTCAAGGGATCCAAGTTCTAACTTGCCTCTCCCATTAGCCTGCTAGGTCCCCTGGGCTAGTTACTTGACCTCCCTGAGCCTTGGTTTCTTCATTTGAAATGTGGGAATGATAATAATATCTACCTCACAATATTTTGAGTAAGATTAGATGATGAAATGAACATGAATGTGCTTTGTAGAGTACTAAGTAAACATAACTGGCTATTGTTACACTCTGCAAGTCAATTTCACTGAAGTAAATTCTGCCCAGTGATACGGAGGCAAGAAACAGTATGAATATGTGCTATAGAGGCTAGAAAATTAACAGACTAGAAATAAATATAAATCCCCTTTGCAATACTTCCTATTGCCTAAATAACTTAATTATATAGAACCTGCCTCAGTAAGCAAAGCATTAAGGTAGAGAGTTTGTCTATACCCAGTGGGTAGTACTATGCTCTATAAGCAGTATGAACTCAATACCTTTTTTCCCAATAAAATTTTGAAATATGCTGTTTTTAGATGGTGATAAACGATTTTTATTAATAGATGGTCTTGTTCTCAGCTTTTTGGGATTAGAGAATTTCATTCCACTCTGCTTGACATAGTGAACATTTGCTGAGCACTGAGTAGTGACTGGCCCAGTGGCAGGTGCCGGGTAATAAGATCAATGCAGCCTGGTCTCCCTCAACGAGAATTCAGCCTGGCCAAAGGATAGACAGGGTGAGTTATCATGACCTTATTAGAGTTTTCAAAGGAAGCACCAAGTCTGGTAACTGGAGACTTAGAGTCAGACTATGTAAATAACTAGGCAGATATGTAGAAATAATAAAGTTGAAACAAACAACCGGTGTATTTGCTTTTCAAAAAGTAGATGCGGTTTAAGCCACATGTAGACTGGTAGTAAGGGGATCTGGGTTTCAGCCTGTATCAACAAACCATCTAAATATCATTGTAGAGCACTACCTTTATGAGGCATATTTTCTTCATCTGCAGAATGCGCAAGTAACGTAGACTCCAAGATTTCTCCAGCTCTAAAGGTCTGCAAAAAGTGAATATATGTAAGCTGTAGTTTAAAGCTGTGTAAGAAGGGAAAAGAAATCCTTCAATCTTTGATTACTTGAAGACTGCATAGCTAGTGAGGCTCTGGGCACTAAGATATTATAGGTTACTGGGTTTGGGGATCGAAGCATTCATATCACACATAACTATTTGGGGAGGTGCCACTGAATGGGATCAGGTTGACTTGAAAACTAGAAGTTCAGGAAATAGGGAAGGGGCCATACAGATAGAGATGGGAGAACCGCTTGGGTCAAAGCTTCATTCCAAAGCTAGACCCAGGGAATTTTTAGAGTGGGATGACCCCTAACAAATCTACCTTCATTCCCCTAAGGGTTATATTTCTTAATGATGGAGAATATTTACCTTCCTCTTTTCAAAAAAAGATAGGCTTATGTCTAAGTTTGGTTCTTACAGTAATTAAGCTCAGCGTTTCTGCATTCCTTCTTAATTCCAACTTAATGCAAATGTCTTGAGGCTAAGAAAAGAAACATCCCTTTTGACCTCCACTCTTCGGTGTTTTGAATGTGTGTCTCTGTATACTGAGCACTTCCGTTTATTACTGTTGATTGGGTGACTGACTAAGACTGGGGACTTGGTTGAGGGGCTCATAAACAATGAGTTGCATTTTCTGGGTCATGAGAAGAATCAAAGAGCCTCCAACTAGAATAGTGAGAAAAACACAGGGGAGGATCCCAGGGCAATAATGGCTGCTCCCAGGAATTTGGGCTCCAATCTCTCACCACCTCCTCTCAACCTTCCCTGTGGTGGACTCACCGAGGTTCAGCGCTCATCTCATGCGCATAATTCCTTTTGGATGAGGAGGTAGTACTTTTCTCAGGAAGCCTTGAAGCAGTAGTCCATCCTCTTCCGGGGGATGGAGGTTTTACTTTCTCAGTCTAAGCTGATAACTTTTCAGGATGTAGGAATCCCCAGAGGGCAATTACTTGTTCTTGGTGTGTTCCTTTATTCAAGCCTGCCCCCAGCTACTTCCTTGCAACCACCGCTCCAACTCTTCTTAGTTCCCTGGGGGATAAACATTCTGTAAACATTTTATCTCCACTTTTAATTGTTCTTCTAGTTCCCAGACTAATGAGCCCTTCGACTTTTGGATCATTCAATGCCCTTCAAGACTATGGCATTGCTGGGGACTTTTGGCAGGAGTCAGGAGACAGGAATATTTATTCTGAGTTGATGGAAAGGGATTGAGATTAATTGGGAAAGGGAAGAGGAGCTAAAATTTCAGAGCCTGATCTACTTTCTAAGGGAAAAGGACGAGTGCACTTTCTCCCCTCTTTCCACACACCTAGTTTTAGTGACCAGGGAGTGGTGAGTAAAATTGCACAGTAAAACCATAATGTCCGTGGCCTGGAAGACCCTGAGAAGTCCCAAGTTCACAGTCATGAAAATATTTCCATAGACTCCTTAGTGGTCTCTGATATCCCATTTCTGTTGAGTTGTGTTTCCTTTGCGTATTTTCATACCACCAGAAGTTTTCCTAGCTCTCACTAAAAACTTGGTCTTCTGGTTCTTGATCATCTTCTGCAAAGTTTTAATCTCTTTACTGGAATTACTTAGAAGGAGCAGAGAAAACAATGGGTTAGGATGGTTTTGTTTTGTTTTTTCCAGGATGGGGTTTTATTCCCAATATTTACCTATTGATTTCTATGCAATAGAACATAGGTCTTTGAGAAGATAGGAAGAAAAAACAGAGATGTTACTAGCAAGTAACTCATTAGAATTTTTCTATAATAATTGAGATCAATATCAGCGAGATAAAGGTTTAAATATCTTGAAGATGTGTCACTCTAATGTCAACGAACTGGGGGATGGTAGCTTTATATCTTCTTCTTCCCTCAGGTTCACTTCTGCTCCTTCCATCACATAGAAAAGCTCAGGACACCAAGGACCTGAAGCTGTCCTAACCTTGAAGTCCATTGAAAGCCAAAACTGATGTGACCTTCTTTCTGAGAGCGGTAGCCAAAAGTTGAGGAGGATGGCCGAGGTAGAAGTCTGAGGATACCGTGAGGGGGAAGAGAAAGAGTGACACCTGCCAGGTGGGCCTTGTGATGCACATCAAAGGTAGACTCAGTATGGTCTGATGTAGGTGAGCCCAGTAGAAAGGAAAAGAACTTCCCCAGATGACAGAGTGTATGATCATCTAATGAAAATATCTCCTTGCTGGCAAAACAAAAATGAATCTTTCCTACTTTTCTGAACACAGATGAAAAAAGTAGGTTAGAAAATTGTAGGTTCAGTATGATCCTATATTGCATAAGATAATATACATACAGTTGGATATATATAAAGATAGGAACATAGAAGAACTGGAAGAAATGATAAAAGATATCAACAGGCTATCTCTGCTAATAGGTTTGCAGCTATTTTTATTTTCTTTTTGTTCATCTATATTTTGAAAAATGTCCACAATAAACATATTATTTTTCTAATAATCTCAGTGACATTTTAAAAATTATTATTGATATAGACGTATCCTATGGAGACAGGAATGCTGGGAAATCAATTCATTGTCTCAAGTCTAGTGGTACTGAATGGCCTTTGAGTAACATGGGTGAGTATTAGGGTAGAAAGAAGGTATCATCATAATTCTGTCTCAGGAAAGTAGATATGATGGCAGGTTTTATGTTATTTAGACCATGTAAGGTAGATCTATAAATAGCCTATGGTGGTAAACACTCTGGATCAGGGACAGGACAATTGTTTTTTGCTCTGGCTTTGGTATAAATGGCTCTGTTTGGGCATGTCACTTAAGCTTCTTGGATCTCGGTTTCATCATTTGTGAAACAGGGACTGGATTAGACCTCTAAGGATCCTGCAGTTCTGGAAGTCTCTTCACTAGTGTGGACTTTATCCTAGGTATGGGGGTCCGAGACTGGAGTCAGACCATTGTGGGTTCCAGACTGTGATCTTGAGGAGCTAGGAGTAATTGTCTCCTTAGAGTTTGATCCACACCAGGAGTTTCATTGGCAGTCAATATTTTATGTACTGTTGGGACCCGAGCCCTGGGAGGTAATTCACTTTTTGCATTGTCTATGTAGCGCCAGAACTGCTGCTTGCCGGATATTTCTCTTTACTCTTTTGGAATTGCATTACCCTCACCCATGTCCCTACCCCCTACTTCTCCACCCAATATCTCCTTGCCACAAGACTTTCCTGTTGCTATGAATAGTTTATTCACATTCATTGAACTACTATATCTGGTTCTCGGTTATGCACATTTCCCATTCATTTGTTTCCACTTGGTGGGTTTTGTTTTGTTTGTTTGCTTTTACCAGAATTAGCTTTTCCCCAGAATTAGCTTTTCCCCATCTTTCTCCAATGAAATGTCAAGAGGCACCTTGACAGGAAGGCTTGATGACTGCTACACTTGACAGCAGTTTTAATAGACTTGGATAGAGCTTATCACTAATTAGCTCTGTCATGAGAGGGTCTGAATACTGCTCTGCTTCCTACCTCTCTACACACTAGGAAAAAAAAATTTAAAGATTTATTTATTTGAGAGAGAAAGAGAGAACCTGTGCATGTGAGTGGGAGGAGGGGCAGAGGAAGAGGGGGAAGATCTCCAGCAGACTCCCCACTGAGCATGGAACCTGAGGTGGGGCCTGATCCCAGGACCCAGGAGATCATGGCCTAAGCTGGAATCACAAGTGGGTCGCTTAACTGACTGAGCCACCCAGGGGCTCCCCAGGAAAAATTTTTAAATGTTATTTCTGTGACTTTATTTTTTTCACTTGTTTCAAGTATGTTCGTAATTGTTCGATAAAACAATGAAGCCCAGTGAAGTTCAGTGGCCACTTTAAATCGTGATCAGAAAACTCCAACACCTATATCATCTCAGTGTTAGTGTCTTTTACATTAACTATGTACAACTTTTTGTATGTCAATCATACACTGATAAAACAGTTAAAAAACAATAATGAAAACAATAGAAACTATCCAGTCTGAGTAACAGAGATAAAATAGACGGGGAAAAAAAAGCTGAGCAGAGCCTCAGGAACATGTGGAGCTATGGCAACTGATATAGCATTCATGGTGGCTGAGCGCCAGAAGGAGTAGAGAGAGGGGGTGGGGCTGCAACAGTCCCGTGAATTTAGCTTAGATGAATGACTGAAAAAAGTTCTGTAATCAAAAGCCAGTCCCAGAGGACCACATATTGCAAGATTTCATTTCCATGTAATATTCAGAATAAGCAAATCTGTAGAAACAGAAAGTAGGTTATTGGTTGCCTAGGACAGGGGGAGATGGAAGGTTTGGAAGGATGACAGCTAAAGGGTAGGGGGTTTCTTTTTGAGAAATGATTGTGGTAATGGATCGGCAACTTTGTAAATACACTAAAAGCCAATGAATTGTTAAAAAAAAATAATATAGCAGCAAAGAAAAGAAGAAATAAAGGAGGTAATGATAAAAGAAGGATCCTGAATGTGGTAAGAACAAAAGTAAGGGTAAATACAATAGACTTTCCTTCTCCTGAGTTTTCTAAATTATATTTGACATTCGAATAAAAATTACAACAATGTTAAAAAAATGGTATTTCTGTGCTTTGGTCTTCTCTCTGTGCCTAAGCAAGTATGTGACTTGGGGGAAACTACTTAAATGGTGGAGGGTGGGATGATGAGAAAGAAAGATTTGCCAACTAATATTTAATGAGTACTAAACGCTTTATAGGAAGCATCTCCTTGAAACTTTATGTAATTTCCTTATTATGTACTGAGATTGGACAGGTACAGTACAGCCCCTTTCTGGAAAAGAAGTCTTTCCTTAATAGATTGCCAGCACACAGGGAGTCCAGAAAACCTTTACTCCAAGATGAACTTGCAAAAACAAAAACAAACTTTCCTATTGATGGGGTAACAAATTTAATTACATTCTTCTTGGATGTTCAGTGAAAATGTACCTTCCTTGTTTTCAATAATGATCTTGTCTTTCTAAGTCTACATCCTGATGGGTAGTATGGAAAGGTGGAAAAAGCAAACAATATAATACACCAATTAAAAATATCTTAGTTTCCTACAGTGCAAACAGTCTCTTTTGACTTAAAATAATTTTCCAAGTAAATATTTCATTAATTCAAAATTCGACCTTGGATCAGAATGGTTTATTTCTCTCCTTTTCTTTTCTTTTCTTTTTTTTTTAAAGATTTTATTTATTTATTTGACATAGAGAGAGGGACAGCCAGCGAGAGAGGGTGGGGAGGAGTGGTAGAGGAAGTGGTAGAGGAAGAAGCAGGCTCCCAGCGGAGGAGCCTGATGCGGGGCTCGATCCCAGGACCCTGGGACCACGCCCCGAGCCAAAGGCAGATGCCTAATGACTGAGCCACCCAGGCGCCCCTCTTCTCTCCTTTTCTTGAGGTGACTTTTGTGTCGAAGAGAAACCCTGTACTATGGGAAGTGGCGGGACTTGGGGTATGGGTGTAGAATCATTCTGTCTCGTGCTCGTACTGGTGCCGGTCTCTACAGTTGGGCAGACACTCTCATCTGTGCGTATGTACATGACCTTTCCATTGAGACTCTAGATCTTGCCCTTGGCATCACTGTTGAAGTGTGTGGCTAAAGGACTCATGGACTACTTGTTGTCTTGGCATTGTCAGGGCTCAGTAGCAAACCTGTTGAAATGGTCCCCTGTCAGGATTTTCTGATGTGATTCCCCCAAACACACACACACACACACACACACACCCCTCCAAGTTCCCTCCAAGAACTGACTGCAATTCCTTTTGGGGCTCTGGCTGAGGAATTTCACTCATTGCCCCGCCTCTCCAAAACACTGATCCTGCCTTAGCAGGTTGTTTGGTTCTGCACCTCACACTGGAGGCATGCAGAAAGTTGGAACATATATCCTGCGTCCTAGGAGCCAGGAACATGTCTCAGATTGACCTGTATGGCAAGTTCCTCCACTGCTGCTCTGAAATCCCTTGACCTCCTTGGAGTTTCTGAGCCATCTTGAACAATCATGTCTTGCCAGGTCTCCAGTGGGGATCAGGAAAGCATTTCCACTCTTGGCCCTCTTTTCACCTATCACTTCTCCGTCCTTGGGAAACTCATCCCTCAGAGGTATGGTCAGGACACATTTGTTTGACTGTCTGCTTCTCTTATTTTTTTCTTCCTTTATTTCTCCCCACACCTGTTTCAGAAAGGAAAGGTTTTTGTCCTCCAAGGAATGCAGGGACTCTCCCTATATCCTATCCTGAATTCCCAGTGCTCCTAGTTTATCAAAATCTCAATGTTCAAATCCAAAGACTGTGGTGCTTCAGGGCAATAAGAAATGGGGAATTAATAAAGATAAAACTATATTAATCTAGTATTCCCGAGTGCCTGGGTGGCTCAGTTGGTTAAGTGTCTGACTCTTGTTTTGGGCTCAGGTCATGATCTCAGGGTTGTGAGATTGAGCCCTGCATCAGAGTCCATGCCGAGCATGGAGTCTGCTTCAGATTCTCTCTCCCTCTCTCTCTGCCCCTTTAAAAAAATTTTAATATTCCCCAAGTATTTGTTATACCTGCTATTTTTCACATAGTGCCCATCTTTCAGAGGGAATCAGTTATCTCTTCTCTCCTCTGTTTAGCTCATCACACCTGCCCCCACTTGACAGGTTGGACCTTAATTTTCAAGTCCTTGAGTTTCCACTGAGGAAATTCTCCTAGCTGCTCTCCCCAGGGGCTTTTTTAATCTTTGTGGTCCATATGTATTCCAGCAGTGATCTAGCATTCATTTTTTTCTTGGTCTTTGGCCTGGGTTGCCAGTCAGTCTGTTCTTCTGTGGCTACAGCTGACTGGGACTGTGGACCGTGTGGGTAGAGGGGATGGAGGAATGTAGCCACAACATGTCTGACTGCAGGACTTAGCAGCAACATGACAATCAGATTGTGATCACTAAGAATAAGGTATGTGAAATATTTTGCTAA
Source organism: Ailuropoda melanoleuca (assembly GCF_002007445.2). Taxonomy (NCBI): domain Eukaryota; kingdom Metazoa; phylum Chordata; class Mammalia; order Carnivora; family Ursidae; genus Ailuropoda; species Ailuropoda melanoleuca. The sequence goes on from NC_048218.1 coordinate 201,316,112, forward strand.
AAGACCCTGCTTGATTTTTCTTGAGAAGCCCTTCTCAGTTCCCCTAGCTTGATGTGGGGTTGGCCCTAACTCAGGAACTGGGTATGTGCCATTTCCTAGGGAATGAGAGAGGGAAACATTAATCTGTCAAACTCAGGCAGGCACAGACCTGGTCAGAGCTGGATAATTGGTATAGAACCAGTGGAAATGAAAATCAATATACATCTGATGTCAAATCTTACGCTATTTTTACTAGACCATACTGCGTCCACCATTCCTCCCTTTCTGAAATGACGTGGTTGCAAATGGAAGAACGTGGAGGTCACTTGATGCTCTGACATTCTGAAATTCTCTACGTAGAGATTAGCAGAAGGGCAGGCAGTATCTTTCTGCTTCAGGATCTTTTCCATGCCGCAATTAAACAAAACATTATCTTTTAATACTCAAAAAGAGCAGGGAAAAATTTTCTGACTGGGTGTTTCCTGCTACTCTAGATATGGTTGCTTTCTGGACTTTATACAGGGAAGCTGACTTGCTTTTTTTCTCTGGAGTCTTCTGGCTCACTTCTCGGCCTAAACATTTGCCTCAATTTTGCCTTAACATTGTGTATCCTGTGGTAGGCTAAATAATGGCCCCCCTACTTATGTCTGCATCCTAATCTCTGGAGCCTGTCAATTTTACCTTCTATGGCAGAAGGGACTTTGTGGATGTGATTAAGTTAAGAATTCTGAGATGGGGAGATTATCTTGGATGGTCCCAGATGTGCCCAACATTGTCACTAGCATCTTATTAGAGGGAGGCAGGAAGATCAGAGTCAGAAAAAGATGTGTTGATAGAAACAAGAATTTGCAGTGATGTGAGGAGGGAGTCACAAGTCAAGGAAGGCAGGTGGCCACTAAAAACTAAAAAAGGCAAGGAAAGAGTTCTCTTCTGAAATCTCTGGAAGGAACAAGCCCTGCTAACATCTTGACCTGAGCCCAGTAAAATTGGTTTTGGACTTCTGGCATCCAGAATTGTAAGGTAATACATTTGTGTTGTTTTAAACCACTAAATCTGTGGTAATTTGTTACAGCAATAATAGGAATCTAATAATGATTCTAATCTCTTCCCTTACTCTTCGTCCCCAGGTTCCCCCGCCATTAATTCACAATTAATAATGTTTTTGCTTTGTTCTCCCTACCTTCCACCTTGTCTTCTTGCATCTGACCTTCTTCCCCTCCATCTCTGTCCCTCAGACTGTGGACTCTGTTTTTGGAATTTTCTGATCACCTTCTCCCCCAGTAAATAGTACAAGTGAGGAATTCTGCTTTCCTTGGAACAGGTGATTTCTCTGCCAGCTTTGAGTTCCATGTTGAGGAACACCTCTTGCCAGCTCAGTTGAGAGGGGCCTCTCATGTGGTAAGTATGGAGTGCAGGTGTGTCTGTGCTCGGCTTCTTGCCTCCCTTGCCCCTGAGCTGGGTTGTTTCCAGACACAAGTCACAGCAGCTCAAGGACTTATTAACTTACTGGGTCCCAGGGGTATTTACACCATCTTTGCTACTTAAGACCAGGGGACCCTCACCCCAGTGGCCCCCTCCTGTTTCTCCAGAGGCTTTGCAACTTGTATAAAAGTACAGTAAAATGGATTCCATCTCTCTTTTGCCTCTGTGTGAGAACAACCAGATCAATGTTTTATGTCCACACCTTCCAAGGTGAAGTGCTTGCTTGCTTTTGCAGAGCTTTCAAAGAGGATTTCTAAAATCAGTTGGTGGCTCTTGTCCCATCTCCCCACCCAGTATGAAAGGGTTGAAATTGAAGAGGAGAGAGAAGAGTTTGGAGAAAAGAATTTCTTGGAGAGAGTTGGTATTCGTTAGTGTTTGTCATCCCTCACCTCCATGCATAAAGGATGGAGAGTTTTCCTTCCGCCTGAGGCCATTCACTGTCTTATACCAGTTAGTCTGTGCCCCTTGAATTGTATGTAGTCACCAGAGGTGGGGGTGGTGGTGAGGGCATCTATGCTCCCTGTTATGGATTTAGTCCAGGAATGGGGGAAGGACTGTCCTCATGGTGCAGGTTTGAGAGTATGGGGGTCAGAGGAATAAAATTAGTTTTGGCTAATACCCTGAGAATTCAGCATGTTCAATGAACCAGTTTTTAGTTTCCAGAACATGATAGACTTGAGATCTTGTGTTTGAAGCCTGGAATTCCATCTTGGCCATGACCTTTTCTCAAGACTTTCAAACCTTTTTCAGGCTTGGATGGACTCTGTGTAGCCAAGGTTGTTTTATCTACTTAGCAGACCATGGCCTGGCTGAGGCACCAATGCCTGGTGGCTGAGGGTGTAGGTTCTGAACTCTGAATGCCTGCATCTGTATCTTGGCTCCCCTCCAGTGCATTTATGACACTGGGCAAGTTAAAGTCTCTGTTGCCTCAGTTTCTTCAAATATCAAATGGAAAGAATGATAAAATGAAAGCCAGTGTTACTTCCACTCCAGCAGGTGATTAAACATGATTTGAGTTGGTTGTCTACATTTTTTTTCCACTATTGGCTAGAACCTGGCAGCCACTGCATGACTGTGGGGCTTTCATGAGGATTAAACGAGATGGTCCATGTAAAGCACCGAGCACAGTGTCTAGTCTATGGTGAACCCTCAACAAATGTGAGGTATTATTATGTTTGAAATACTACCAACACTATTTTAAAATTTTTCTTCCAATTTTTTCTTTAAATTTTTGTTAGTTACCATACAGTGTAGTGTTGGTTTCAGGAGTAGAATTTAGTGATACATCACTTACATATAACAGCCAGTGCTCATCCTAATGAGTGCCCTCCTTAATACCCATCACCCATGTAGCCCATCCCCCCACCTCCACCCTCAGTTTGTTCTCTATAGTTAAGAGTCTTTTATGGTTTGCTTCCCCCCCTCTCTTTTTTCCCCCCCTTCCCATACATTCATCTGTTTTGTTTCCAAAAATTCCACATATGAGTGAAATCATTGTCTTTCTCTGACTGACTTATTTCGCTTAGNATAACGTGCTCTAGCTCCATCCACATCATTGCAAATGGCAAGATTTCATTCTTTTGATGGCTAAGATTCCATTGTGT
>NC_048218.1:201319318-201319956 GCF_002007445.2 Ailuropoda melanoleuca
TATCCATCAGTCAGTGGACACTTGGGCTCTTTCCATAGTTTGGCTATTGTTGATAATGCTGCTATATAGCATTGGGGTGCATGTACCCCATTGAATCTGTATTTTCATATCTTTTGTGTAAATACCTTGTGGTGCAATTGCTGTAGTTAAAATTCTATTTTTAGCTTTTTGAGGAACCTGAATACTGTTTTCCAGAGTGACTGTACCAGTTTGCATTCCCAGCAACAGTGTAAGAAGGTTCCCCTTTCTCTGCATCCTCACCAACATCTGTTGTTTCCTGTGTTGTTAATTTTAGCCATTCTGACAGGTGTGAGGTGGTATCTCATTGTGGTTTTGATTTGTATTCCCTAATGCCGAGTGATGTTGAGCATCTTTTCATGTGTCTGTTAGCCATCTGGATGTCTCCTTTGGAAAAGTGTCTATTCGTGTCTTCTGCCCATTTCTTGACTAGATTATTGGTTTCTTGGGTATTGAGTTTGATATGTTATTTACAGATTTTGGATACTAGCCCTTTATCTGATAAGACATTTGGAAATATCTTGTCCCATTCTGTAGGCTGCCTTTTAGTTTTGTTGATTGTTTCCTTCACTGCCCAGAAACTTTTTATCTTTTTATTTGAGAGAGAGAGAGAGAGAGAG
>NC_048218.1:201321763-201339120 GCF_002007445.2 Ailuropoda melanoleuca
AAAAAAAAAAAAAAAAAAAAAAAAAAAAAAAAAAAAAAAAAAAATCCAAAGGAATTCCCTCAGCTGCCATAAGAAAGTCACCTGATTTTCCCACTCTGATCTTGCAAATGGGGGTTCCACTTCTTCTTCTTATCCTAAAAAAGGAAAAAACCTTCTGTTTGCATTGTGTTTAATTACTTTCCAGGAATTTCATCAACACTATNTTTTTGCTTTTGTTTTCTCTTGTTTCTGGCAATGTATCTAGCAAGAAGTTGCTACAGCCGAGGTCAGAGAGGTTGCTGCCTGTGTTCTTTAGGACTTTGATGGATTCCTGTCTCACATTTGGGTCTTTCATCCATTTTTAATTTATTTTTGTGTATGGTGTAAGAAAGTGGTCCAGTTTCATTCTTCTACCTGTTGTTGTTAAGTTTTCCCAACACCATTTGTTGAAGAGACTGTCTTTTTTCCATTGGATATTTTTTCCTGCTTTGTCAAAGATTAGTTAACCATATAGTTGTGGGTCCGTTTCTGGGTTTTCTATTCTGTTCCATTGCTCCATGTGTTCATTTTTATGCCAGTACCATACTGTCTTGGTGACTACAGCTTTGTAATATAGCATGAAGTCCAGAATTGTTATGCCTCGAGCTTTGCTTTTCATTTTCAGGATTTCTTTGGCTATTTGGGGTCTTTTGTGGTTCCATACAAATTTTAGGATTGTTTGTTCTAGCTCTGTGAAAAATAACTGCCAACACTTTAGGAGAAAGGTGCTAGTCAAACTAGTGCTACAAATAGAAACTAAATTTTTTCCTTCGCACATTTACTTCTATCCTGTTGAGCCTTGTAAACTCAAATTTTTTCTAATTTTCCCTTTTGCAAAATACAAGCTGTTCCAGCAGTTCTCTGCATCAAAACCAAAGTGTTTTATGCTGTTTTTGGGATTTCGTGAGAGACATTTGGAAGTATCTTTTTAGAAGCTTCCATGGCTTCCATGGTTTTATTGCCCCTCGGGCTTTGCATTAAGTGTAGAAGGCTTCAGAGCTCCTGGCCCATGGAGCTGTGGAGGGCAGCTGGAGCTAACAGCAGAGGCTAGATTCCAGCTCAGGAAGCCTTCTTCCAGCCAGGTGAGGTGGATATGGGGACACTGAAGCCAGCAGGGAAGTCAGAAAGGAAAGTGAGTATAGGGGCTGGGAATGATTATCCAAGAGCAAATAGGGTCCAGAAGATATTCACACAGACAAGAACCCCTTCTCATCTTGCCTCTGCTCCTATTAACAGTGAACTTACTGTTGATGTCATAAAGAAAGAGTGGAAATAGAAGGGTCTGTCCTGGAAACTTGTTCTTGTTCCCTAGAAACTAGACTTGTTCCCTCTTTCCATTTAACTCCAAGTCCAATGGACAAAAAAAAAAAAAAAAAAAAAAAAAAAAAAAAAAAAAAAATCCAAAGGAATTCCCTCAGCTGCCATAAGAAAGTCACCTGATTTTCCCACTCTGATCTTGCAAATGGGGGTTCCACTTCTTCTTCTTATCCTAAAAAAGGAAAAAACCTTCTGTTTGCATTGTGTTTAATTACTTTCCAGGAATTTCATCAACACTATGTCATTTGAGGAAGGAGAAATCGAGGCTGAGTTGGGCTACATACATTTTGCCAAGGTCAAGTATTTCCTACGGTTCTGACTCCAGCTTGTATTAGATTGGCTGTTTATTTGTTTGTTTGCTTTAAAACATTTATTAGTGGCCAAATCAACCATCTAGGCAAAGTCTATTCTTTTCTTTTTAAATTGAAGTATAGTCGATGCACCCGTTATATAGTTTCAGGTATGCAACATTGTGATTTCACAGCTCTGTACATTATGCTTTGCTCACCCCAAGTGTGGCCACCCTCTGTCACCATACGATGCTATTACAATAGGACTGACTATGTTCCCTGTGCTGTACCTCTCATCCCCATGATGTACTCATTCCATAACTTAAAGCCTGTTCCTCCCACTCTCTACCCATTTTTGCCCATCCCCATCCCCCTCCCCTCTGGCAACCATCAGTTTTTTCTCTGTATTTATGGGTCTGTTTCTGCTTTTTTGTTTATTTGTTCATTTGTTTTGTTTTTTTAGATTCCACATATAGGTGAAATCATATGGTATTTGTCTTTCTCTGACTTATTTCACTTAGCATAATACCCTCTAAGTCTACCCATATTGTCTCAAATGTCAAGATCTCATTCTTTTTTCTTTTCATTCTTTTTTATGGCTGAGTAACATTCCATTATATCTATCTCATATCTGCTTTATCCAACCATTTATTGATGGACGTAGGTTGGTTCAAGAATCTAGTGGGAGCAGTGCTATAATCATTATTAACACCACATCATCAAACATGTTTAAAATCCTACACTACCAGTTTGAGGTAGCAGTAAGATCAGTGGCATGATTTTGAAGGCTTCTGCTTATGAAAAAGATACTCATTTAAAGAAAAAGAAGATACCTATTTCAAACATCCTTGAAAAGCAATTTTAAGATACCTAGATTTTCCAAATATTTACTCTAAAGTTCTTTCCAAGAAAAACAACAAAACTGTTTATTAAAGATATTAAAGCTAGCATATTATTTTTAAAAATCAAGTATATCATATAGGTTATTATTATTTTTATTATTATCTATATGTGCCTTTTATGGTTGGGAGCCATGCATTCAAAATAGGGACTGTTTATACCCATTTAGTAAGTATTTATTTATTTTACCACATCAAATTGTTTAGAANCAAGCTGTTCCAGCAGTTCTCTGCATCAAAACCAAAGTGTTTTATGCTGTTTTTGGGATTTCGTGAGAGACATTTGGAAGTATCTTTTTAGAAGCTTCCATGGCTTCCATGGTTTTATTGCCCCTCGGGCTTTGCATTAAGTGTAGAAGGCTTCAGAGCTCCTGGCCCATGGAGCTGTGGAGGGCAGCTGGAGCTAACAGCAGAGGCTAGATTCCAGCTCAGGAAGCCTTCTTCCAGCCAGGTGAGGTGGATATGGGGACACTGAAGCCAGCAGGGAAGTCAGAAAGGAAAGTGAGTATAGGGGCTGGGAATGATTATCCAAGAGCAAATAGGGTCCAGAAGATATTCACACAGACGAGAACCCCTTCTCATCTTGCCTCTGCTCCTATTAACAGTGAACTTACTGTTGATGTCATAAAGAAAGAGTGGAAATAGAAGGATCTGTCCTGGAAACTTGTTCTTGTTCCCTAGAAACTAGACTTGTTCCCTCTTTCCATTTAACTCCAAGTCCAATGGACAAAAAAAAAAAAAAAAAAATCCAAAGGAATTCCCTCAGCTGCCATAAGAAAGTCACCTGATTTTCCCACTCTGATCTTGCAAATGGGGGTTCCACTTCTTCTTCTTATCCTAAAAAAGGAAAAAACCTTCTGTTTGCATTGTGTTTAATTACTTTCCAGGAATTTCATCAACACTATGTCATTTGAGGAAGGAGAAATCGAGGCTGAGTTGGGCTACATACATTTTGCCAAGGTCAAGTATTTCCTACAGTTCTGACTCCAGCTTGTATTAGATTGGCTCTTTATATGTTTGTTTGCTTTAAAACATTTATTAGTGGCCAAATCAACCATCTAGGCAAAGTCTANTGTCATTTGAGGAAGGAGAAATCGAGGCTGAGTTGGGCTACATACATTTTGCCAAGGTCAAGTATTTCCTACGGTTCTGACTCCAGCTTGTATTAGATTGGCTGTTTATTTGTTTGTTTGCTTTAAAACATTTATTAGTGGCCAAATCAACCATCTAGGCAAAGTCTATTCTTTTCTTTTTAAATTGAAGTATAGTCGATGCACCCGTTATATAGTTTCAGGTATGCAACATTGTGATTTCACAGCTCTGTACATTATGCTTTGCTCACCCCAAGTGTGGCCACCCTCTGTCACCATACGATGCTATTACAATAGGACTGACTATGTTCCCTGTGCTGTACCTCTCATCCCCATGATGTACTCATTCCATAACTTAAAGCCTGTTCCTCCCACTCTCTACCCATTTTTGCCCATCCCCATCCCCCTCCCCTCTGGCAACCATCAGTTTTTTCTCTGTATTTATGGGTCTGTTTCTGCTTTTTTGTTTATTTGTTCATTTGTTTTGTTTTTTTAGATTCCACATATAGGTGAAATCATATGGTATTTGTCTTTCTCTGACTTATTTCACTTAGCATAATACCCTCTAAGTCTACCCATATTGTCTCAAATGTCAAGATCTCATTCTTTTTTCTTTTCATTCTTTTTTATGGCTGAGTAACATTCCATTATATCTATCTCATATCTGCTTTATCCAACCATTTATTGATGGACGTAGGTTGGTTCAAGAATCTAGTGGGAGCAGTGCTATAATCATTATTAACACCACATCATCAAACATGTTTAAAATCCTACACTACCAGTTTGAGGTAGCAGTAAGATCAGTGGCATGATTTTGAAGGCTTCTGCTTATGAAAAAGATACTCATTTAAAGAAAAAGAAGATACCTATTTCAAACATCCTTGAAAAGCAATTTTAAGATACCTAGATTTTCCAAATATTTACTCTAAAGTTCTTTCCAAGAAAAACAACAAAACTGTTTATTAAAGATATTAAAGCTAGCATATTATTTTTAAAAATCAAGTATATCATATAGGTTATTATTATTTTTTATTATTATCTATATGTGCCTTTTATGGTTGGGAGCCATGCATTCAAAATAGGGACTGTTTATACCCATTTAGTAAGTATTTATTTATTTTACCACATCAAATTGTTTAGAAAGTTTATAGTATTTTTATTTATGATCCATTTTTGGCCATGTAGAGGACTGATTTAGTGATAATTTTGGTTAGAGAATTATCTGCTGAGGGATGCCTGGGTGGCTCACTCAGTTAAACGTCTGCCTTCGGCTCGGGTCATGACCTCAGAGTCTTGGGATCGAGTCCCACATCAGGCTTCCTGCTCAGCAGGAAGTTTGTTTCTCCCTCTCCCTCTCCCTCTCTCAAATAAATAAATAAAATCCTAAAAAAAAAAAAAAAGAATAATCTGCTGATAATACTTTTCTTTTAGGAAAATACAATTTATAGTATGATATATCACCTGAAGATGTAAATTACCAGGCATATCATAGGTAAAATAGTTTTTTAAATATTTAAAAGTGAATTTCTTCTGCTGAAGCTTTTAATTTCAACTACTCATGTAGTAAAACATTTTATCAATGAGAAACGATTTTCATGTTTAGAAGTGACATTGGACAAAGCTGAAATAAACCCATATTTTGCAAACATAACCTACCATAACTGAACCTCCTTAGACTTCCTTCTCTAAGGATTGCATCCTCCACATGAACCATAAATCCCAGTGCACTGACAGGTGATTGATTTCACTGTGGAGTGTGATAGATTGAGGGAGGGAGGCCTACCTCACATGTCGCACAGCAAGCTTTCCTAAAACTCACCCTAAATGTCTTTGTTCTTTCCTTGAAATCTCTTTCCCCATTTTTTCTGCCTCTTTCCCCATAGCCTGGGCTTCCTCAGCCAGATGCCTATGCATGAGTTTGTTTCTGGAAAGAGCAGTGTGAAGAAGCAGGCATTCCATGTAGAGAAGGAGATGATGGAAGGATCCAGGTTCTCAGGGCAGAAGGTTCTGGTATCCAGTGCCCAGCATGATACATAGTCTGTCCTAGCAGCAGAGGCATGGGGTCTTCACCAGAGCAGTCCTGCTGTGTGGTGTGGCTAGGTTCCTGGCTTCACTGAGTACACACCCAATTTTACAGCCTTCCTGGAGATTCTACAGGTCTTTTAGTAGCCCTTACAAACGATTTTTTTCTGCTTTAGTTGCTTAAATTACTAGAGTGGATTGTTATTTATTTTACTATAACTAAAACGCTGACTGATCTACCCTGTTGACCTCAACCTTAATCCTTCAGCCATTTCTCAGTCTTTTCAGGCATTTCACTTTACTAGGCTTCTCACATCAGAACTCCCTTATTACACAAAGAAAGAGAGGCAGAAAGCTGTCCAGCAAAACAAAAACTACAGCCACATTGGGACCTTCAATTCATCCAGGAAAAACAAAGACAAAAAAACAAGAGCAAAGATACAGGAGTTTAGAGACAGACCTACAGAAGATAGACCCACACAAGATAAACCCAAGTAGAGGTGAAAAGGGTAGACTGCAATCTGCTTTCTCCTTTTCCTGTAATCCCAACCAACAACCCCCTTTCCCATGCTCTACTACATATATACCCTCTTTCTTCCAAGGTAGGCCTGTGTAGGGCTTGAGGTATAAGGCTACAGATGTTCTTTGCCTAGAACAGCTTTGGGACTTCAGTGTCCAATCCTGCCCACCAGAAAATATCCCCCATCAGTGATGGTTTAATGCTGGACACTGTTCTAGCACATTACCTATATTAACTTTAATTATTACATCAGACGATGTGAGACAGGTACTAATATCAATTCCAGATTATCCAGTGAAGACTCACAGGTCCAGAGAGGTTAGAGAAACTTGTCCAAGGTCACAGTTAGGGATTCAAGGGCACAGAATTCAGACCTAGGTAGCCTGGCTCAATGCTGCAATGATGGTCATTGCCACTTTTCTCCAAGAGGGCCCACCTTGCCTGTAGAGCTGCCATGTTCCAGGCACGTTCTGTTGAAGGGCTTTACTTCCCTATTCAAGGATGTGTGTTTAGTTGTGATGATAGAATGGATTAAATTCATTCTGTTGATGCTTCCCACAAGGGTAGTGACTCCTTTAGGGAGCAGATGAAGTTTAGAGACAACATGGACCTCTGTGATAAGGCCCTAAGACGAACACACCAGGAACAGCCAGGGCAGGAAACAGACCCTATAGGGGATGTGAACACCTGATGATTAAGGAAGATTATATGGTTATGAGGCCTTCTCCTCTCATTAGGATATGAAGAAGATACATTTACCCATTGTCGGGAGGATCATAGACATCTTAGTTCTCTACCATGTGGGATTGGAATGTCAGAAGTTCTACATGAAGATTTAAGTCATTAATAGGAAGGCTAAACTGTTATCTACATCTCAAATTTCATGAAGACTTGTGGCCCCCACAGGGCCACACAAATATTACTTCTGTAAGTGGGCCTTAGACGAGATGTGGGAAACAGTTTCATATGCAGAGGAATTTCATTTAAAGTGAATCAGCATCTTCCATGTTTACGTTACCTTCATTTATCCAGTCTGGATAGCCATGTTCTAGTTCTCTCCCCTCTGTCCCTTCTAACCTGCTTGTTCTTGTACCTGCCTAGCTTGGGGAAGTATTCACTGATGGGAAACTGGATTCTTAGTAATCTAGCCACCTCCCCCCACTTAGAATGGGTTGCTTCAAGGACAAGAGCCTGTGCAATCAGAGAAATGGGAACTTTCCTATCTTAAAAATGTTTATATGCTCCAGTTGAAGCCATGGCAGAGAGTAGCAGTAAGAAATGTATGAGTGGTTGAAGTAGGACCTGGAACTCAGGCAGAAGGATTACATTTAAGTGGGAGGGGGGCAGCCTCTCTGAAGGGCTGGAGTCACTGATACCGAGGGGCAGAGCTTCTCAATCGTTGCTGCACCTCACGGTTACCTAAGGGGCAACTTTTAAAAATTCCAATGCCTGACCTTCACCAAAACCAAGTAAATCAGAATCCCTAGTATTTGGGTCTAGACATCAGTATTTATAAAGGAATTCAGGTGATTTCAGTGTGCAGCCAAGTCAGGGGCCCACTGAAATCAATGTATTGTGGACAGAGGATAATTTCTGGCTGAGTCTGAATCTGTTAAAATTCCAGTGGCACAGGTGTGAAGAGCTGTGAAATCTTCTGCAGCAGTTCTAAGTGCTCACAGATCTGTATTTGGGAAGTTACACATGCTGTCTTACGGTCTGTGTTTGTATCANTGATCTACCCTGTTGACCTCAACCTTAATCCTTCAGCCATTTCTCAGTCTTTTCAGGCATTTCACTTTACTAGGCTTCTCACATCAGAACTCCCTTATTACACAAAGAAAGAGAGGCAGAAAGCTGTCCAGCAAAACAAAAACTACAGCCACATTGGGACCTTCAATTCATCCAGGAAAAACAAAGACAAAAAAACAAGAGCAAAGATACAGGAGTTTAGAGACAGACCTATGGAAGATAGACCCACACAAGATAAACCCAAGTAGAGGTGAAAAGGGTAGACTGCAATCTGCTTTCTCCTTTTCCTGTAATCCCAACCAACAACCCCCTTTCCCATGCTCTACTACATATATACCCTCTTTCTTCCAAGGTAGGCCTGTGTAGGGCTTGAGGTATAAGGCTACAGATGTTCTTTGCCTAGAACAGCTTTGGGACTTCAGTGTCCAATCCTGCCCACCAGAAAATATCCCCCATCAGTGATGGTTTAATGCTGGACACTGTTCTAGCACATTACCTATATTAACTTTAATTATTACATCAGACGATGTGAGACAGGTACTAATATCAATTCCAGATTATCCAGTGAAGACTCACAGGTCCAGAGAGGTTAGAGTAACTTGTCCAAGGTCACAGTTAGGGATTCAAGGGCACAGAATTCAGACCTAGGTAGCCTGGCTCAATGCTGCAATGATGGTCATTGCCACTTTTCTCCAAGAGGGCCCACCTTGCCTGTAGAGCTGCCATGTTCCAGGCACGTTCTGTTGAAGGGCTTTACTTCCCTATTCAAGGATGTGTGTTTAGTTGTGATGATAGAATGGATTAAATTCATTCTGTTGATGCTTCCCACAAGGGTAGTGACTCCTTTAGGGAGCAGATGAAGTTTAGAGACAACATGGACCTCTGTGATAAGGCCCTAAGACGAACACACCAGGAACAGCCAGGGCAGGAAACAGACCCTATAGGGGATGTGAACACCTGATGATTAAGGAAGATTATATGGTTATGAGGCCTTCTCCTCTCATTAGGATATGAAGAAGATACATTTACCCATTGTCAGGAGGATCATAGACATCTTAGTTCTCTACCATGTGGGATTGGAATGTCAGAAGTTCTACATGAAGATTTAAGTCATTAATAGGAAGGCTAAACTGTTATCTACATCTCAAATTTCATGAAGACTTGTGGCCCCCACAGGGCCACACAAATATTACTTCTGTAAGTGGGCCTTAGATGAGATGTGGGAAACAGTTTCATATGCAGAGGAATTTCATTTAAAGTGAATCAGCATCTTCCATGTTTACGTTACCTTCATTTATCCAGTCTGGATAGCCATGTTCTAGTTCTCTCCCCTCTGTCCCTTCTAACCTGCTTGTTCTTGTACCTGCCTAGCTTGGGGAAGTATTCACTGATGGGAAACTGGATTCTTAGTAATCTAGCCACCTCCCCCCACTTAGAATGGGTTGCTTCAAGGACAAGAGCCTGTGCAATCAGAGAAATGGGAACTTTCCTATCTTAAAAATGTTTATATGCTCCAGTTGAAGCCATGGCAGAGAGTAGCAGTAAGAAATGTATGAGTGGTTGAAGTAGGACCTGGAACTCAGGCAGAAGGATTACATTTAAGTGGGAGGGGGGCAGCCTCTCTGAAGGGCTGGAGTCACTGATACCGAGGGGCAGAGCTTCTCAATCGTTGCTGCACCTCACGGTTACCTAAGGGGCAACTTTTAAAAATTCCAATGCCTGACCTTCACCAAAACCAAGTAAATCAGAATCCCTAGTATTTGGGTCTAGACATCAGTATTTATAAAGGAATTCAGGTGATTTCAGTGTGCAGCCAAGTCAGGGGCCCACTGAAATCAATGTATTGTGGACAGAGGATAATTTCTGGCTGAGTCTGAATCTGTTAAAATTCCAGTGGCACAGGTGTGAAGAGCTGTGAAATCTTCTGCAGCAGTTCTAAGTGCTCACAGATCTGTATTTGGGAAGTTACACATGCTGTCTTACGGTCTGTGTTTGTATCAATCATGTTTTTTATTTTCTGTATTCAATGATGTTTTGATGTCTTGGGGGCCTTGCTGGTTGAGGATAGGCTGTCCCTCCCAGAGCTAGCTAATTCCTACAGATAGCAAACCAACTTCCTGTGACTGTGCCTTTCACATGCAAACTGACCAACCCCAAGCCCATATCCCCAACCATCCCCTTCATCTGCCTCTTCCCGTACCAAACCAGCCAAGTTGCCTGCCCTGTAACCCCCGGCCAGGTCAGCTAAACCAGACAGCTAGAGACCACTCTGATATCCCAGAGCCCCCTGAAGTTATTCAAACTATCCCATCCTAAACTTACTCAGGCTTTCCTACCTTGCCTTGTGCATTCCTTTCCACAGTAATCACAAGAAGGGCTCAGGGCCATGCTTTCCCCCTCTCTTTCTGCCTCCCGACTGACCCAGGGCTTCCTCATGTGGCCCTTCATGGTGTGACGTGCCCCTTCACTTGTGAACTGTAACTAATAAACTCCTTCCATCAAGGGCAGTTGTCTCTCTGTCTGTTACTTTATCATATCTGATTAAAACAAATCCCAGGTGCAAATCTTGAAACAGTGTTAAAGACTGCAGCATTTGAAATGAAATCCAATGTTACTTCCCATTCCAGCAGGTGATTAAACATTATTTGAGTTGGTTCTCCGTATTTTTTCAGTGTTGGTTGGGGCCTGGGAGGCATTGCATGATCTCTGGGTAGATGGCATTTCTAGATGTGGGGTTTGTTGTTTGTCTGCCAGGACTTTGCACATGCTGAGGCCTTTGCTGAGGTTTGTACAGGTGAATTTGGTGCACTTGGGGCTGGATTAGACAGCCCTAAAGTCATCTCTGGCTCTAGTACCATGTTATTCTAGAAATAGTAGTATCATTCTGCACTGTTAACTGCTCCATCCTTAAAATGCTCTTTCCTTGGCTTCCAAGACACCCCACTATCTTCGATTTTCTTCTACTTTCCTGATTGCTCTTTTAAAAAAACTCTGTGCATTCCTCCTTCTCTGCCTAGCCTTTATTACTACTTTGAAAGCATTTATTAATTAAGTAGCATATATAGGTATGCAAGAAGGGTATTCAGTGGAGAGTAAAGTTGTGTCCCACCCTGTGCTCCAGTTCCCCAGACTTTTAATTTGGTTACAAATGTGTATGTGTGTGTAAAACATACAGGACATATACAGACACACATGATATATACATACACACATTCTAGGTGTTTTTATATATAAATGCTATTATGCCATAATACTGACTTCTTCACTCTTTCATTCAATGATGTACTGGCAGCTAAACATGCCAGACACTGTTTAGCAACAGGAAATACTGTGGTGAATAGACCATTTTTATAGAGTTTATATTCTGCTGGGAGGGACAAGTAATTAAAACATTAAAAAGAAAGAAACAGCATTTCAAATAATGAGAGATGATTAGAAATTAAAGGATGATAACGTGACGGAAGGCAGAGAGGAAGTGTTATGTGGCGTGATCAATGAAGCCCTCTACGAGGAGTTAATATTTGAGTCCAGACAGCATCTGAATGACAAGGAGCCAGCCTGTGAAGATGGCGGGAAGAGCACTGGAGTGGAAATCACAAGTGAAAAGACCAGAATCAAGGATGACTGCCCTGATACTATTATGCGCCTTGCTTTTTCACTTAACAACACTTACAAGAGATGGTTCCATGTCTGTCACAGATAAAGCTGCTTTTCCTTTTTGGCAACTGCGTAGGATTCCATTAGAGGGATAAACCATAATGTACTTAACAAGTCACATATTATTATTTAAACAATTTCTAATTTTTTGCTGAGTCAAGCAATTTTGACATGAATATTTTTGAACATACATATTTGCCCACAAGATAACTACATTGGTAAGGATATACCCAGGAAGTAAAGTGATTAGAACAAATGCTATGTGCCTTTAATTCTAATTGATATTTAATTGATATGCCCAATTGCCTTCCATAGAATTGAACAAGTGTACTTCCAGCAACAAGGTATGGGAGTCCTTGTTTCACCCTTAAATTGTGTGTTTGCCCTTTTGAGTATCATCCAAGTAAATGCTCCAAATAGCATTTTGAAATTTTATTTTCACGTGTCTCGTGAGTGAGGCTGAAACTCTTTTCCTATGAGTAAAAGCCATTTGCATCTCCTTTTCTCTGACCAGTCTATCCATTCCCTCTGCCCATTCTTTTGTGATTATTCACTTTTTTCTTATTGATTGGCAAGAATTCCTTATGCATTAATGAAATGCACCTCTTTCATACATTAGATATGGAGGTTCATCTCTTCTTGTTTCATTTTGTTTAAGGTAGTGTCCCANTAATAAACTCCTTCCATCAAGGGCAGTTGTCTCTCTGTCTGTTACTTTATCATATCTGATTAAAACAAATCCCAGGTGCAAATCTTGAAACAGTGTTAAAGACTGCAGCATTTGAAATGAAATCCAATGTTACTTCCCATTCCAGCAGGTGATTAAACATTATTTGAGTTGGTTCTCCGTATTTTTTCAGTGTTGGTTGGGGCCTGGGAGGCATTGCATGATCTCTGGGTAGATGGCATTTCTAGATGTGGGGTTTGTTGTTTGTCTGCCAGGACTTTGCACATGCTGAGGCCTTTGCTGAGGTTTGTACAGGTGAATTTGGTGCACTTGGGGCTGGATTAGACAGCCCTAAAGTCATCTCTGGCTCTAGTACCATGTTATTCTAGAAATAGTAGTATCATTCCGCACTGTTAACTGCTCCATCCTTAAAATGCTCTTTCCTTGGCTTCCAAGACACCCCACTATCTTCGATTTCCTTCTACTTTCCTGATTGCTCTTTTAAAAAAACTCTGTGCATTCCTCCTTCTCTGCCTAGCCTTTATTACTACTTTGAAAGCATTTATTAATTAAGTAGCATATATAGGTATGCAAGAAGGGTATTCAGTGGAGAGTAAAGTTGTGTCCCACCCTGTGCTCCAGTTCCCCAGACTTTTAATTTGGTTACAAATGTGTATGTATGTGTAAAACATACAGGACATATACAGACACACATGATATATACATACACACATTCTAGGTGTTTTTATATATAAATGCTATTATGCCATAATACTGACTTCTTCACTCTTTTATTCAATGATGTACTGGCAGCTAAACATGCCAGACACTGTTTAGCAACAGGAAATACTGTGGTGAATAGACCATTTTTATAGAGTTTATATTCTGCTGGGAGGGACAAGTAATTAAAACATTAAAAAGAAAGAAACAGCATTTCAAATAATGAGAGATGATTAGAAATTAAAGGATGATAACGTGACGGAAGGCAGAGAGGAAGTGTTATGTGGCGTGATCAATGAAGCCCTCTACGAGGAGTTAATATTTGAGTCCAGACAGCATCTGAATGACAAGGAGCCAGCCTGTGAAGATGGCGGGAAGAGCACTGGAGTGGAAATCACAAGTGAAAAGACCAGAATCAAGGATGACTGCCCTGATACTATTATGCGCCTTGCTTTTTCACTTAACAACACTTACAAGAGATGGTTCCATGTCTGTCACAGATAAAGCTGCTTTTCCTTTTTGGCAACTGCGTAGGATTCCATTAGAGGGATAAACCATAATGTACTTAACAAGTCACATATTATTATTTAAACAATTTCTAAGTTTTTGCTGAGTCAAGCAATTTTGACATGAATATTTTTGAACATACATATTTGCCCACAAGATAACTACATTGGTAAGGATATACCCAGGAAGTAAAGTGATTAGAACAAATGCTATGTGCCTTTAATTCTAATTGATATTTAATTGATATGCCCAATTGCCTTCCATAGAATTGAACAAGTGTACTTCCAGCAACAAGGTATGGGAGTCCTTGTTTCACCCTTAAATTGTGTGTTTGCCCTTTTGAGTATCATCCAAGTAAATGCTCCAAATAGCATTTTGAAATTTTATTTTCACGTGTCTCGTGAGTGAGGCTGAAACTCTTTTCCTATGAGTAAAAGCCATTTGCATCTCCTTTTCTCTGACCAGTCTATCCATTCCCTCTGCCCATTCTTTTGTGATTATTCACTTTTTTCTTATTGATTGGCAAGAATTCCTTATGCATTAATGAAATGCACCTCTTTCATACATTAGATATGGAGGTTCATCTCTTCTTGTTTCATTTTGTTTAAGGTAGTGTCCCACGAATCAAGCTGTTTTACATCTGATTAACAAGTTTCGTGTTTTGTGTCATGCTTAGACAGTCCATCCTTCAGTGCTGCTGTTCCTCGCGGTCCCGTTGTTGGAACTGCTCTGTCCCTCCTCTGCCTCTTCCTCTGTTCTTTGCAGCCATGTCAGTTGCCGCTGATAAGCTGGTGAATTCTAAATATGTTTCTTTAGCCCAAATTCTCCCTCATACCTACTTCCTAACCATACAGTTCCACACCCCACGTCAACATTATCCATACTGAACTCATCACCTCCACCTTGTCCTGCCCTCAACCTGGTTATGCTACCTGTGCGCTCCATCTCAGGGGGCCAAGTCTGTCCTCTTTTCCAGGTAATCTATGTCATCCCGGAATCATCTTTCTCTTTTTTCCCTAAGCAATTTGCACTAAGTTCTGTTATATCTACCTTCTAAATATTTCTCCATCCTGTTCGCTTCCCTCCGTTTCCAGTACCACTTGCCTAAAACGGACCAACATTATCTCTAACTTGTATTTCTACACAGGCTTCCTAGCACATACGCTTTTGGTCATGTCCTTCCCCAGTTCCTTCTTAACACAGTAGTTCATGACCAGATTGGATCATATCATCCCCTGCTTGAACATTGTTAATGGCTTTTTCTTTTCCTCCTTCTTGCCAACCACCCCCCCTTCTCTTTTCTCCTCTTTCTTCTTTAGGGTGAAGCCCAAACTCTTTAATATGGCTTGCAAGTCTTGTGTGCTCTGGTCCCTATTCGTACCTCTAGCATAATCTCTTAATACTCAAAATACACAGCTCTCCAACCACCTATCCCCACCAATTAGAGTCAGTGCCATCAACAAGCTCCTGGAATATATGATTGTCTCTGCTGACTTGGTGCATTTTTGCATGCTTTTCCTCTGCCTGGATGCTCCTTTCACAGCTGTCTTTGTTTGGCTCAGCTCTCCCTCTTGCACTTAGGTCCTAGCACATCACTTCATCAACTTTTCCTGATGTTCCTACCACCCCAACTCTACACTAATTGCTTCCCACAGGATCTTGTATTTTTCCCATCATGGTTCCTGTCACATAATAAGGCAATGTCTATTTATTTGCCCAAGTCCCCTAGTAGATTTCAAATGATACATGAACTTCATCTTCATTCCTTCAATAATTTGGGTTGAGGAGATAGAAATACTGCGGCATTTTCATCACAGTTGAATCCTTAACTATCAAGTTCTTGGCATGGAACCATCACTCAATAAACAGCTATTTATTACACATATGGATGAATGAATAACTTCTGGGATTTTCCCAGTGTAGCCGAACATTTGTACTTAAGGTTTTATGCCAGTTTGTCCCCTTTAATATGCCAAGATATATGAACGTAATATTGTTTAGAAACAGTCACATCAAGGGCTTTATCTTCTCTGTCGGTTTTATGTGGCAATGGGGATTAGTATTTCTTTAGTAATTAGTATTAAATTAGTGATTAGTAATTCTCCCTTTCAATGTCTCTTCCCTGTTTCTTTGACAGCAATATCCTCCAAGCTACTGGTGGAGTTCCTTGGTGCATTTCTGCTCTTGTACCACACAGGCAGACACTGGACCTGCCCCTGCAAAGCTCAGTCTAGTACTTCTTTACTCCTGAGCTATTGGTGAGAAGACAGTTTTTAGCTAAGCAGGTTCAGGCCTTTATCTCGGCGATGGAGGATAAGAAGTCTCTGTGATTCACTGAGCAGGCCTCCAAAATGTTCTTAAAGTAGTGATTGTTTCTGTATAAAAGTAACATCCATTGATAATGATCAGGAGAAATCTGGAAGCTATACAATCAAGAAAATAGAAATCATGCAGAATCTCATCACATAGAGAGAAGTTATGAACATTTTGGTGAGTGACATCACCCACTTCCTGGTCTCAGTGGCCGTCTGTAAGCCCAAGTCTGCCCTGCTCTTGAGCCTGTGTTCTGTATTACTGGATCTGCCTCCTTCGGCACCTTCCCCGGGTTGTCCTGGCA
Source organism: Ailuropoda melanoleuca (assembly GCF_002007445.2). NCBI lineage: Eukaryota > Metazoa > Chordata > Mammalia > Carnivora > Ursidae > Ailuropoda > Ailuropoda melanoleuca. The sequence continues at coordinate 201,337,838 of NC_048218.1, forward strand.
GCATTTCAGCTCCACAGGTTCAACACAGAAGCCTCCATCACCAGCCTCCCAACTTGCTCCTATGTTCTCTTTTCCAGCACATGGCACCAGCATGCACCCAGTGACCCAGATTAGAAAGGAAATGCTCCTTGACTCCCCTTTCTTTCAGCCTCCATATCCAGTCAAGGTTCTATAGTTTCCACTTCCTGCATATCTCTTAACTCCGTGTCCCTAATCTCCTGTGTCCAATGCTCTGGTCCAGACTCCATCATCTTGTCCAGACTCCATCACCTTTCTCCTGGAATCGGGCAGCAGCTCCCCAGACAGGCCTCCACGTGCTTGGATCCTTCTCCACCCTGTGGGCGGAGTGACCACACAGAAACAGCAAGTCATCAGATCACTCCTTCCGCTGTTTACAGGGTCCTTCTCCCAGAGTCCCAGCCCTTGTTGGACCCTTGCTGCTTGGACCATTCTTCACCCTCCTCTGAGTGACCTCTACTCAACCTACAGTTCTCCACTTAGCCATCTTTGTTTTCCAAGAAGTTTTCCCTGACTTCCCTCTCCTCTCAAAAAGTCTAGCACAGAAACTCCTTCTCAGGAGCCACTCCATCCTTGGCCTCTTCACCACTCACATTTGTCCTGCTCCCATCTGTGAGCCCCTGTGGCCACCAGTTGTGCCTCCTTCATCACTGTGAGCCCATCACCATGAGCCCCTCACCCTGTGCAGGCCCCAGTGCATGGGGAGAACCAGCAAGTGCTGATGGGACCACTATCTGGGGGTCTAAGGTCTATACCCTGCTGTCTTTGGCCATTGCTCAAAGGAGGGGTGGAGGGTGGAGCACCTGCTGAGAGACTTTTCTTTTGTGGACACTTTTCCTGGTTCTCGTTCCCGAATCCAGTCCTTGAGTCCCCCCTGGTGGCGTTCCTGACGCAGACACCTCCTGACAGAGCTTTAGGGAGCAGAGCTTCCTGTCTGGCCTGATCCCTGCCTGCTGTCAGGGCTCACACAGACCGTGTCCCTGCCGCCCCTGCCCCAGCACCCTGCGGATGGCCGCAGTGATCTCACGGTTGCGCAGGCTGTAGATAAGCGGGTACAGCAGCGGCGTGACGTTGGTGTAGACCAGTGCCAGCGTGCGGTCCCGCCGCGGGGAGTAGCTGGACTTGGGCCGCACATACATGAAGGTGGCACAACCGTAGTGCAGGAAGGTGACGGCCAGGTGCGAGGCGCAGGTGGAGGCGGCCTTGCGCCGGCCCCCGGGGGAGCGCAGGCGGTGCAGGGCGGCGGCGATGGCGCCATAGGACGA
>NC_048218.1:201340312-201377305 GCF_002007445.2 Ailuropoda melanoleuca
AGAAGTTATGAACATTTTGGTGAGTGACATCACCCACTTCCTGGTCTCAGTGGCCGTCTGTAAGCCCAAGTCTGCCCTGCTCTTGAGCCTGTGTTCTGTATTACTGGATCTGCCTCCATCGGCACCTTCCCCGGGTTGTCCTGGCAGCATTTCAGCTCCACAGGTTCAACACAGAAGCCTCCATCACCAGCCTCCCAACTTGCTCCTATGTTCTCTTTTCCAGCACATGGCACCAGCATGCACCCAGTGACCCAGATTAGAAAGGAAATGCTCCTTGACTCCCCTTTCTTTCAGCCTCCATATCCAGTCAAGGTTCTATAGTTTCCACTTCCTGCATATCTCTTAACTCCGTGTCCCTAATCTCCTGTGTCCAATGCTCTGGTCCAGACTCCATCATCTTGTCCAGACTCCATCACCTTTCTCCTGGAATCGGGCAGCAGCTCCCCAGACAGGCCTCCACGTGCTTGGATCCTTCTCCACCCTGTGGGCGGAGTGACCACACAGAAACAGCAAGTCATCAGATCACTCCTTCCGCTGTTTACAGGGTCCTTCTCCCAGAGTCCCAGCCCTTGTTGGACCCTTGCTGCTTGGACCATTCTTCACCCTCCTCTGAGTGACCTCTACTCAACCTACAGTTCTCCACTTAGCCATCTTTGTTTTCCAAGAAGTTTTCCCTGACTTCCCTCTCCTCTCAAAAAGTCTAGCACAGAAACTCCTTCTCAGGAGCCACTCCATCCTTGGCCTCTTCACCACTCACATTTGTCCTGCTCCCATCTGTGAGCCCCTGTGGCCACCAGTTGTGCCTCCTTCATCACTGTGAGCCCATCACCATGAGCCCCTCACCCTGTGCAGGCCCCAGTGCATGGGGAGAACCAGCAAGTGCTGATGGGACCACTATCTGGGGGCCTAAGGTCTATACCCTGCTGTCTTTGGCCATTGCTCAAAGGAGGGGTGGAGGGTGGAGCACCTGCTGAGAGACTTTTCTTTTGTGGACACTTTTCCTGGTTCTCGTTCCCGAATCCAGTCCTTGAGTCCCCCCTGGTGGCGTTCCTGACGCAGACACCTCCTGACAGAGCTTTAGGGAGCAGAGCTTCCTGTCTGGCCTGATCCCTGCCTGCTGTCAGGGCTCACACAGACCGTGTCCCTGCCGCCCCTGCCCCAGCACCCTGCGGATGGCCGCAGTGATCTCACGGTTGCGCAGGCTGTAGATAAGCGGGTACAGCAGCGGCGTGACGTTGGTGTAGACCAGTGCCAGCGTGCGGTCCCGCCGCGGGGAGTAGCTGGACTTGGGCCGCACATACATGAAGGTGGCACAACCGTAGTGCAGGAAGGTGACGGCCAGGTGCGAGGCGCAGGTGGAGGCGGCCTTGCGCCGGCCCCCGGGGGAGCGCAGGCGGTGCAGGGCGGCGGCGATGGCGCCATAGGACGATAGGATGAGTAGTGAGGGCAGCAGCAGCAGCACCAGGCAGGCCCCCAGCAGGGGAAGCTCCTCGGTGTAGCTTCGCGTGCAAGCCAGGTCCAACAGTGCCGTGATATCACAGAAGAAATGCACCAGCAGGCGAGAGCCGCAGAAGGGCAGGTGAAAGACGGCCACCGTGAGCCCCACGGACACCGCCAATCCTCCAACGCAGCAGGCCAGGGCCAGTCTCGCGCACAGCCCTGGGGTCACTACTGCAATGTAGCGCAGCGGGTGGCAGATGGCCACGTAGCGATCATAGGCCATGGTGGCCAGCAGGAAGCACTCGGCCCCACCCAGTGCCACGAACATCTGCATCTGAATGGCGCAACCCAGAAAGGAGATGGGGCTGCCCCTGCCAAGGCCTGGCGTGGCCAGGTCGGCCAGGGATCGGGGCACCACCACCAGTGTGTAACAGAGCTCGATGGCTGACAGCTGGCATAGGAAGAGCAGCATGGGCGGCCGGCTGGGCACCGAGGCCACGGCCACTAGGATGAGCAGGTTCCCGCCCAGGGTGGCCAGGTGCACAGCCAGCAGCAGCAAGAAGAGCACCGGCCTCAGGTGTGGGAACTCAGAGAAGCCCTGAAGGAGAAAGCCACAGCAGGGCATGGTGGCATTGCCCGAGCTGTCCATGCACTGGCCTGCCAAGAGGCACCTGTGGGAAAGAAATAGGGAAAGGGAGAGCTTGTGGGTATAGCTCCTCTGCCCCACTGGTTGAAGAAGGGCTAGATGGAATTTAGAAGGTGGGAGGGAGTAGTGGCTGCAGAGACGGGGGTAGGGTTCCCAGGTGCATTACTGGCCTCCCCTGCCCCATATTGGTGTTCTATTAACTTGTGTAGTTTTGCCTGCTTCCTGGACTAGACTTCTCAACATGCTTTTTCCAAAGAAGCCTTAATTTTAGGCCCTTTCCTTACAACCTATCCCTCCTTACCTCTACGTACAAGGGATTCCCTGCTTTCAGACCCCAGTTATTATTTGGTGGGTTCTCTATGGCCAGGAGTATTATGCTACTCTCAGCCTTAGCTCCTCAAGGCAGGGAATTGCTTCTATTTGCGAGGCCCTGCTTCTGTCTGCTCCTCCCTGGCCTACTCTGTCACTTTGAGTTGCTTTTTGTGGTGTGTTACAGAGTCACAAAAACAAGATACAGATGAAGACCTTAGTGATAATCTCATAATTTTAAAAAGGAAAATAAAGCTGGTGGGATGTGTGTAGGGGAGGCTTAACCACTCACAGAAAGCTAGGAACAGAATCTGCATTCCTAAGGCTGAATCCAGAACTTCCCATGATCCCATAAGTAGTCATAAGAAAGGGTCACTGGGATCAGTTGGCTAATCCTTATTGATTTTGCCTTAAATAGAGACCTAGGTCTGTTCCAGGTGCTGAGGCAGACACTTAGGCAGCAGGGAGTGAGTAGTGGGAAGAAGGCCTCTCTGGGTGCCTCAGGAACAAAATGTCCCTAACATTTTTAGTAATACTCCATCAACATGAGAAAAAGTGATGTGTATCTGTTCTAACTCGCCTTTCAGAGTTAGTAGTACATTCCAAATTTGCCGACTGAACACAGTTTCTTTCTCAGCATTACCTGGTGACTCATGACTCATTTGTAGGCAACATTTGGAAAACTTTGATAGCATGTAGGTTGGCTGCAATTGTTGCAAGCCTTTGCAGTAGGGAACATGAGGTGATAAGAACTTTGAGGCAAACTGGAGGAGGGTGTTTGATTTTCCAGTAGTTATTAATGACATCTCTTTTTATTTCCTTATCTCTTTTTTTATTAACTTTAATTGTAAGCTCAACTATTATTTCCTCTTAGTGCCTCTGAGTCACTGTTGATGACTGGTGTTGGAAGTGGAATTTGTGCATGGTTGTTATACCATAGAACACAATAGCACTAAAGCCAGGTTAAACACAACAGGTAAATGAGTGGAAGAACTGGAAGGAGTGAGAAGACCTTGATTTTTGCTATCTAATGTTGGTTTTTGAGAGGAGAATTCTGGTGGTTTATATTTATCAGTATCATTTCGTGCTCTTTCTTGTCATCTGAGGAGAGCACCTTCAAACACAAGTTTGGGGTCTTATGGAGGAGAAATGGGGTGGGGTTTGGCATGGGTGGGAAGAGGGGAGTCACTTCCCATCTGTTTTAGCACCCTTACATTTGTTGTTGTTATTTCTTTGTTTGTTTGTTTTGGCTGGTATTTATCTGAGGAGCCAATTTAACGAACCTGTGTTGAGTGCCTCTTCCTTGCTGACTGTTGAGTGTCCAGTGTCGTAGCTGTAGGTGGGGACAAGAGGGAGAAACCTGGCTGTCCTGGAGACTCAGGCAGGGTGAAACTGCAGAAGTACCCACCGCGGCCTTCTTCACTTTGCCTTGGCTTGCCCTTTCTCTACTTCTTTCTTTTCATCTCCTTAAAGAAGCAGGGAGTGGGGCAGAGAGACAGAAACAATCCAGTTCTTTTTCCTTCGTGTTTGCACTGCACAGAAATGACAAGGTTTGGGCGGGGATGCCAGTAACTACAAGCTCAAGGTGCGTCATGTTTTACAAGGAAGGCTGTGGAAAGCAAGCCAGGTAGATCGATCCAATCAAATGTAGACTGAGGAGTGTTTCTACTTAGTTTAGTGTATTTAAGAGCATTTATCATAAATCCTAGGAATTTATATTAGAAATGTCTTTTACTGGGGGGGGGCAGGATGGGGGGTGGGGAAGAGACACTTTTCAACCTACAATGATTTGATTGAAAATCCAGCTCCACCCTAGTAGAAGCTGCAGAGGGAAAACACTACAAGACCTACCTGCGCCACCTTTCTCCCCAGGGGCAGAAGGGCAGATATTCTCATTTCCAGGTGATTAATAACACTGGCAATCACAGCTACACATAAGAGACTCGTAGGTCTGTGCTCAGAAGGACTTTACGCATGTAACTCACTTAATCCTAGTGACTCTTAGTATACTCATGATGAAGTAGGTAGATTCCTAATATTCCCATCTTACCAACGAGGAAATTGAGGACTAAAGGAATTAAATGTCATTAGGCTGGTTAGTGCTAATGGCCAGTTATATACTTAAGCAAACTAACCTCTCATAGTTCATGGTCTTATCCACTACATGGTCTTCCGTATTACACCTCTCCTAAAAAATCCTCTCCACGTAAGACACACCCTACCTCTTCCCCCATATCTCCCACCGTTCCTTGCCCAGAAATTGCCTATACTCTCCTAGGCATTTCTGTCCTCAGATTTCCCTTTGCTGACATCTCTCTTGAGGACATGTAGATGTGAGCAGTAATACAGATAACCTCAGATAGCAAATATAAAAATACTTTCTCCTTAGCTTTGACATCTATTGCTGTTATTGTTACTGTCCTGGCAGATCTGCTTTCCTAATTGTCTAAATCTCCATGGAGCACCCACAGAGTCATGGCTGGCTGCTGGCCCAGGACATCTGGATGTGGCTGGAAGCCTTACTGGGCTGGGGTTACAGATCTGGGATTTGATTTTTGCTGTGCAGAATCATGAAAATGATCTGTAATAATGGTGTTTTGAAAAGTCATTTTAATAGTCAAAGCACTTCTAAAAAGAGGTTGTGCAGTGAGAGACATGAGAGGCAGATAGGTCAGGCCCCTCTGCATTGTGAGGATTCCATAAAATGTGGACTGGAATGGAGCTTAGAGGTCAAAAGTCCAGATCCTCCTGTTAGAGCGGGTAAGGCCCAGAGAGGTCACATAACCAGCCTGTCTGTTGGCAGCAGAGCAGGACCAGAGCCCAGGTCTCAGAAATCCTGGTTGATGGTTCTATTTATGCCAGAATTGTCTTTCAGAGTAGACAGAGCTCACTGATCTAGCACTACTGTTTACAAAAGCACCAAAAGAGAGGTCACCGAAAAATTAGATCATTGTCTCCCAGGGACTTAAATATAGAAGATTATAAATATGCANTCACTGATCTAGCACTACTGTTTACAAAAGCACCAAAAGAGAGGTCACCGAAAAATTAGATCATTGTCTCCCGGGGGACTTAAATATGGAAGATTATAAATATGCATGAATTTCCCTAACTTGACTTAATAATCTATCATGGGCCTCTGGTCTATGAATTGATACAAATTGTTCTGGAATCTGTTTTCTTCCAGTGCTTCCTTTTAGGAAAAATACATACTATACATTCAAAAGGTTTTTGTTGCTGCTGTTGTTGTTTCCTTTTTAAAATCCTCTGTGAGGATTACACTGGAAGAGTCTCCCCAGTGTAAATTTTTGCTGTGTTATTTGCTGAGTTTGATTTGGGGTGGGGACGGTCACTTCACACTTTGAAAGCCTTGCCTCCTCACTGTCAGCTGGGGTTATCAAAGGAGAGGCGTTGTGCAGATTCTGTGAGATACTAGCACAGAACCTGGTGCATAAGAAGCCTGGAAAGCATTCTTCTCTTCTCTCCCTTCTACATGATTGATGGGCTTAGGTCATATTTCCTCTGGATACTCATCTTTCCACCAAGCAAATCTCCTCACCTCTTGATTGTGTCCTTTCAGGTGCTTTCCTACTTCATGCCTTCTCTGTTTTTCTCAGGTCCTAGAAGCAGGGTGTACATAGCATTCTGGAGTTAGGAAACTCGTGGGGAAATAAGTAGACATAGATATAGATAAGTCTTTCTGCCTGTCTAGATACATATCAGTCTATCACCATCATCATCATCACTCTCCCTCTCTCCTTCTACTTTTTTTTCTGTTAGGTTTCCTATTGCTTTTCTAAGACTGCACAGACTATGGAAGAAGACGTCTGCAGGTTCAGCCTCTGCTGTAGCCACTCACTAGCCACATTACCTCTGTCTCCCTGATCCTTAGTCTCTTTACATCTAAATGGAGGCGATGATGTCTAATTCATAAGGTGGTAGTGAGAAACAGGCCCACTGCAAAGGAAGCCCACAACACAGTGCCCGGCACTGAGTGGGCAGCAAGAGGTGGTTCTTATCATGTCATTATTATAAACCAACTTTTACCATCTCATGTCAGCCTTCGGGCTCTGTCTGCATCCAGCAGCTCTGATTATTGTAAGGACTCCTTTTCCTATGGCACAAGGCTTGTCCTTGGTTTAGGACAACTAACTTAAAACTCATGAACTTACATATATTTGCATTGCTGTATATTTTAAGTTTAGATTTGTTTTCTGGAATAAAAATCCCCTGAATTAAAATACATTTACCATTTTCTTATTCTATCACACAAACATGTATCTTTTAGTGTTTTTTTTCCTTCTCATCAGTTTGGTAACTTCTTTACTCAGAGGAGCTAAATATCCTGGATGTAGAGATGCTTCCTTCTGCAGCCATTCACAATCTAAGGCTTGACCCCTGAGATATGTGTCTCTTTTGCAGCAGGACTTCTGTCTTGTGGCCAGTTCCTTATACACGATAAAGCATCTACTGATTCCTTGATGTCTACCTTTGGTAAGATAACTTGTCAAAGGCTTTTGAGAGTCTAAATAAAAGAAATCCTTTGTTGGTTTCTTGTCAGCATCTTTATCCCCTAAAAGCATTTAACTAGATTTAATAGAGCATATTTTCCTTATGCAAATTCTTGCTTTTCACCGTTTATGTGTTTTCTGAAGTGTTTAGTGATTCTACATGTTATAAAAATGAGATGCTGTTGCTATTTTCTATGTCTGTTCTGGGGCTTTTCTCAAAATGATGGTTCTGTGGGCAGTCTTTAAGTTCTTGAGCTCTGGCTTAATGTGTTACCGTGGGTTTTGCATTTTGGCCATCATTTTCTCCTCAGGTTTCCTAGGAATTCAGAATCACAAACTGTGTGCACTTGTGTTTAGAGCTCCCTGAATAGTTGCCACTGTTAGTTCTTTTTTTCCCCAAAAAATCAATTGTGGGATTAGGGCTTTGAGTAAAATATCATTTCAGGCTTCCTGCTCTCTTTCATTTTCATCTGGAGAGGAGCTTTGAACCATACAAATCTAGGAATCCCACTGATTTTAGAGCCAGCTCTCTGCCTTTGATACTTTGAAAGAAACTCTCGCTTGAACGAAGCAGCTCCATTTAAAGTCAATCTCTGATCTAGGCTTCCGCCAGAGGAAGTGGGCTGTGCTTCAGAAACAAGCACTTTCATGTTTAACATCAAAATTGTCTGGCGAGGAGACTGTCCCAGTGCTGGCACTGTAAAGGTCAACGTTATCACACATAACTGCATGGTCATTGTACTGTTACCATTTGGAAGGTGTTCTAGGTCTGACCACCAGTTAGTTACCTTATCTACTGGAAAAAAATGTTGCATCTTTGCTGTAGGGGGAAATTAATTTGTTTTCAAAAAAAAAATTTTTTTTTAAGTCAGCTGTCATTTTCCATGGAGTCAGTTTTAGTAGGTTTAAAAATTTCTGAACTGCATCTTGTGCTATAAAATAGCAGGAGGGCTCCCTCGAACTGCATCTTGTGCTATAGCACAAGAGGGCTCCCTCGAAAACCCAGAAGACCCTCCTTGTGAAAACTGCTGTTTTGGTTCTTGTTGGTCACAGCCTGAGAGCTAGAGCTCAGTGACAGGGCAAGGCAGCTGCTTGGATGAGGAAGTCAAGGCAACCTCAGCTTTGCCAGGGTAGTTTCATGATTCATTAAAATGAAAAAAACAAAAAAGAAGAAAACAAATACTGGTGAGAAAAAAATATGTTCCTCTCCTGGGCCAGCCACCTTCCAGAAGAGAACCCTGTTAATATTTTCAGAACACTGCCTCAGAAAGCCATGCGTCCCTCAGAAAACCCATCACCTGCAAGAGTTGTGTGCATAATTTTGGCTTCAGGAGCTCTTTCCAATGGGACACACTCCCCACCATCCTACTGCCTGCCTCTCAGTTTCTAGAATAGACGCCTGTGGTTGCGGAGAAAGACAACAAAGATTAGATGAAGTGAGCTAGAATGCACAGGATTTAGCCAGCTCAAGGGTGGGTTATGATGATGACCCAGGTCTTCTTCAAGGAGGAGACAGTCCCTGTGTCTGGTGTGGTCTGAAGCCTGGGGAATTAGTTCTTTGACCAGGTAGGGAGAATTACACAGAGCCATTGACAATACGTGATGGGGTTTTCGTGTCACGTGGAGCCAAATAATCATTATGGATATTATCTTCTTGAATATTCTCTATTCTGCCTCTGAGAAAATAAATTATTTTCCTTAGTTTTATTCTTACATATTACCCTATGGAAACAACATATCACTGGATGCTTCTTGCCATGAGAACCTATGTTCACTTGAGAAGACAGGACTCTCCCACATACAGTCCTGGTATCTGCAGCTGCCTGATGTTCCTCACACCTGACCCCACTCCAGTGCCTCCAAGACCGAAGGGTTGCACAGTTAAGACTGCTTTGAACACCATGTGCCCTGTGACTTAGTGATGTGGGGCACTGGATCTGACCTAAGGAGGGTGGTAGTATGGAAAGAAATTCTGCTTTAACATTTGGTCTCTCTTTTGGGCAAACTTAGTGAAGTATTCTGATCTCCTTATTTCTATACTATTTTTTTATTAAGATTTTATCTTTAAGTAATCTCTACCAGTTGATTTGGGGCTCAACCAACGTGGGGCTTGAATTTACAACCCCAAGATCAAGAGTTGCATGCTTCAGGAACTGAGCCAGCCAGGCACCCCTCCATGCTCTTCTCTTGGCGTTTCCTTCTCTTCCTCTGCACACCTACCTTGCAAATGCTGGGCTTCTCCTTACCTGGGCTCAGGAGAGTGATTACCTGGAGATGGAGGGAAGAGGAGACTCAGCTTGTGGTGACTGGAGGTTAGAGAGATCACAGGCACAATGAAAAACAGGAGGCTACAGAGTTGCAGTAGGCAGTTGTACAGGAGAAGAGGGGCTTGGAAGGAGGAGGAGCGATGGAGAGGCTATACAAGGAACCTGGAAGGGTTTTCCACAGTAGTTTCTGATCAGCTGTGTCCGGTGGGTACTAGAACTTTGGCTTGCCTTATATCCCTGGAGAGGTGGGAGCAATAGGGAGGAGAGGAGTATACTAGTCACTTCTAGAGGGAGGGCAAGAAAAAGAGCGTCCTGTGATTAATCCACTCACCACAATCCCTCCTATACTGTGCAAGAGAAACAACTCTTCCTGTCTCATGTGGCTCACCTGCCCAGAGTGCTGTCTGTCCCATTGGTACCCAGCACTTTCCCTAGAGTGTGCCTTGCCCCTCTCTTGTCATGGCAATTCCCATCTCTGCATGCTGGACCAGGTAGCAGCTCCAGAACATGTTGTGAAGTGTCAGGTGCCTGATAGGTCTCAGATGTCTTAATTTGTCCAATGACTAGGGCAAGGGAACTGGCTGTTGAGATGCATGAATGAATCTCCTTTCTTAACTCTCACACATGTGCAAGGACACAGGAAACTGCACTAGGATGCCTCCACCAAGGGGTACACCTGCCCCTGGAGTATGAATTAGGCAACTCTGTCAGGTCCCTCTGTGTTTGGGAGCTGAGGAATTGCTCTTGATTTTTTGGTTATTATCCTGCACGTCTATGTGTACTGCCATTATAGGACTCTAGAGGTTATCTTTTCTCATTCATTTACTCATGAGTTTATTCATAAATTCAACAACTCAACACATTTATGGAGTACCTACCATGCCAAGCTTTGAGTTAGGTACTGGGGTATAGATCAGGAAGCAAAAATGACAAAAATTCCTATCCTATTGGAGCTACATTCTAGGGAGGAGACAGACAATAACCAAATTAGGTAAATTATATAACATATTCAAAAGTGTTAAGTCTAATGGAGAAAAGTAAAGGAGGATAGGAAATGTGAGGGAAGACATGAAATTTTAAATGGGATATTTGGGGAAGGCTTTAGTGAGTAGGTGCCATTTGTTGCAAAACTTGAAGTAGGTTAAGAAGTGAATCATGTGGCTATCTGGGGGAAGAACATTCCAGGCAGAAGAATTAACTAGACAGAGGTCCCAAGGAGGGTGCAGACATGACATGTTTGAAGTACAGCGAGGAGGCCAATGTGGCTGGGGTGGAGTCCATGAGGACAGAGTAGTGGCAGATGAGGTCAGAAAATCAGTGGGTGGTCAGGAGGTGGTGCCTTATAGGCGGTTGTGAGAACTTGGCTTTTGCTCTGTGTGAAATGGAGAGCCAGTGGAGGCTTCCAGGACTGTAATGCTATAAAAGGATCCCTCTGGCTGCTTTGTTGAGAATAGACTGTAAGGGAGCGGGGTGGGAGCAAAGAGATCAGCAGTACAGTGATGCAGGTGAGGGAAAATATGACTTGGGTTAGATGGGCAGTAGAAGTAGTGAGATGTGGTGGATTCTGAATATGAATATACTTTACGTGTAGAGCCAGCAGTATTTCCTGATGCATTGGATATGGGGTGTGAAAGAGAGCGATCAGAATGCCTTATTTTTCTGCCTGAGTGACAGGAAGCATCAAGGTGTGAGGTGAAGAAGGCCTTAGGTGGAGGGGTTTGGTGGAGGAAGGCACGATCAGAAATTCAGTGTGGGGTATGTTCAGTTCGAGATACCTACTGGACATCCACATGGATTTGTCTAGTTCATGGGGGTTCATGGGAGAGATACCACTTAGATGTATAAATCTGAAGCTGTCAGGGGTGCCTGGGTGTCTCAGTTGGTTAAGTGTCTGACTCTTGATTTCAGCTCAGGTTATGATCTCTGGGTGGTGAGATCAAACCATGCATTGGGCTCCATGTTGAGTGTGGAAAGCCTGCATGGGATTCTCTCTCTGTCTCTCCCTCTGCCCCACCCTCTCCCCAACCTCTGCTTTTGCTCTCTCTCTCAAAAAAAAACCTTTTTTTTTTGGAAGTTGTTAGTTACAGATGGTATTTAAAATCACGAAACTGGGTGATATTAGTTAGGGAATGAGTATAGTGAGAAACAAACTGAGGGCTTCAGAGGGGAGGGGGGTGGGGGAATGGGATAGGCTGGTGATAGGTAGTGAGGAGGGCACGTATTGCATGGTGCACTGGGTGTTATACTCAACTAATGAATCATCGAACTTTACATCAAAAACCAGGGATGTACTGTATGGTGACTAACATAATATAATAAAAAAATATTAAAAAAAAGAAAAGAAAGAGTCCCCTTAACTGAGCCTTGGGGTATTCCAGTGTTAGGAGTTTAAGAAGATGAGAAGCCAGAAAGGGGGCCGGCAGGGAGGTAGGGTCCTATGGCCTCCATTTTTCAGCCCCAGAAATAATCTACTTGTCTTCTACCTACTTCCCAGTGTGCACATCTCCATCATATAGAATATTTACATAGAAAATGATTCCATGATAGAGTAAAATGACATCCCCTATTGATAATAAACAATTATCTCAATCCCTACATACTTCCTATGTTAACCGTGTGTAGTTGGATGGGAAGCAAAGGGTCTTTTTCCTTCCATTTCCCCTTTTTCATAAAGTAAGGAGCTATACCACAGGCTGGAAGTGAGGGCAGAATCCAAACTCCACAAAGAAGGAAAGAATTGGAAACAGGGGCTCCTGGCTGGCTCAGTCAGTAGAACATGGGACTCTTGATCTCAGGTTTGTGAGTTCGAGCCCCAGTTCAGGTGTAGAGATTACTTAAAAGTAAAATCTAAAAACAAAACAACATTGGAAACAAAATTCTGGATTCTAAAATTCTGGGTTCTTATCCCAAATTTACCTTTGTTTGTTTGTTTGCTATGTATACTTTAGGAAGTAATTTACTTTGTCCAAGCCTTAGTTCACATGACTGAATATAAGAATAATAGTATAATCTGTGTCTAATTAGCAGATTGTTTTAAGATTTCATTTAATCTTTAACAGCTCTATGGGCTGTAGTTGAATACAAAGAACTGCACACATTTAAAGTATACAATTTGGTGTTTGGACAGATGCAAACACCCATGATACATCACCATAGTTAAGGGAACAGACATATCTGACACTTCCCAGAGTTTCCTGTTTTCCTTTGTTTTTGCGGTAAGAACACTTAACATGAGATCCACCCTCTTAACAAATTTTGAAGTGCACAATACACTATTGTTAACTATAGGCACAGTGTTGTACAGCAGATCGCTAGAAATTACTCACCTTGCATAACTGAAACTTTGTGCCCTTTGAATAACAACTCCCCAATCCCCCCCACCCTCCAGCCCCTGGCAACCACTATTGATTTCTCTTCTTCTGTGAGTTTGACTGTTTCACATTCCTCCTGTAAGTAGATTTAAACAAATTCATATTTCTCTTCTTTTTTATTTTTATTTTTTAAATTTTATTTTAGTAAACTCTACAACTCATGATCCCAAGATCAAGTGCCTCACACTCAACTGACTGAGCCAGCCAAGCACCCCTTAACAAACTGATATTTCTCCATCTTAAAGAAAATCTCTCTTGATCTCATTTTTTCATCTAACTCTCATTTTTATGTGGTCAGAAAAATTCCTAAAGAGTTGTCTGTCCTTGTTTCCTCACTTCTTACTCTCTCTTTAAAAACTACTTTACTGAGGTATGGTTGACACATAAAAAAGATTTTATGTGAGATTTTAAATGAGATCATTGAAAACATTTTGTAAATTCTAAAGTACTGTGTAAGTGCTACTTACAATTATTATTACATTGAAGAGCTATGATCAATATATTGTCCAACATAGAACTCTACCCCCACTTCCCTGGCACTGAGCTTTCAGAATGTAGAGTGCACTCCCATTTCCCATTCTTTTTATGCGCATAGTTTCCCAGTAAGGTGAGAGGCTAATGGGAAGGGACTCTGTCTGAACAGGCCTCAGTGATCGGGGACTCACAGATGTGATGATGTCATTCACAAACAGCAGTGTGGTCATGGTTCAGAGTCTTGGAAACAGTGCCAAGAGGAACTTGGACATAATTTTCAGGATGTGTAAACTCTGCGCTAAAGCAAAGGTTACCAAAGACAAGAAGTTTGGGGTTTTATACACAATGTTTTCTTTGGCTGGAGTCTGGCTTTATTTGAAGAGTTGTGTCAACATAGGGAATTCTCTTCTTGGGCCTAAGGATTCTTAAGGGTGGTGGTACCTCTGTCCCCTCTCAGAAGGTTGCTGGGAGTTTTCTCAGACTTGGAACCATGTGGGATCTGTGTTTAAACAGAGACTGGAAATAGTTACATCATCTCCACATTCCTCAACCATTTGTCATCTGATTGCAAATCAACTGGTGAGATGCCAGTGGAAAAGAAGTTAGTTAAATTATTGAGTTTGATGAATATCTATGGCCCTAAGGGAAAAAAGTTAATTTCTTTTGGGACTTTGCATTTTTTCTTTTGGTAAATTTACAGAAATACTGATGATAGAAAAAGAGCAGTAGAGTAAACCTAAAGTGTCAAAAATAAACTATAATGATACATACGAAAATCAAAGACATAGACAAGAAACAAGTAGAATATAACCCAAACCTTAAGTGGATTCACTAAAAATTTCAAGATGGATAAATTTCTAGGATTCTCACCAATGAAAAATGAGAAAAGATACATATGAATTTAAAAAATAAAAAGGTTGAATTTAAAAAATAAAAAGGTAGAGGGGCGCCTGGGTAGCGCAGTCGTTAAGCGTCTGCCTTCGGCTCAGGGCGTGATCCCGGTGTTCCGGGATCGAGCCCCACATCGGGCTCATCCGCTGAGAGCCTGCTTCTTCCTCTCCCACTCCCCCTGCTGTGTTCCCTCTCTCGCTGGCTGTCTCTGTCACATAAATAAAAATAAAATCTTTAAAAAAAAAATAAAAAATAAAAAGGTAGAAATTAAAATAGATGAAGTAGAGATTAAAGATAATAAGAGTATATTATTAAGAAGTATTTATAGACACAATGGACACACATATGAAAATAAAAGCTCAATTGGCTTAAGAAGAAAAAAAACTTGGAAAGACTTATAATCATTGACATTGAATTACTATTAAAGCGATAACCTCTTTGCCCTTCTCACTACTCCCATGGAAAATAATTTTAAAGATGGATTTTATCAAACTTTCAACGGACGTATGATCCCCATACATTAATGTTTTTCCAGAAAATGAAACAAAAAGAAAAACTGCTCAACTCATTTTATAAGGTTTGCATAACCTAGACTAAAAAAATCCTCATATTTATGAAAAGTATACACTAATTTTATAGATGAAAATATTTTTTAACATTATCTGAGGAAATCGAATATTTTTAAAAAACGTATTTTTACCCAGTGACAGTTTCCTCAGGAATACAGGGATGATTCAGCTTCAGAAAATTTATGATTCACTGTCATAATTGTTGGCCAAAGGAAAAGAGAGTCATCTAAGTACACATGAAAAGAAAAATGATGAAAGTTCTTAGAAGTTAGAAGTAGGAATCTTAAGTTTCCAAGACAAACAAAAACTAAAGGAATTTGTAAACACTAAGTGAGCCCTGAAAGAAGTATTAAAGGGGATCCTCTGAGTGAAGAGAGAGAGCCCCAAAGTAACAAAGACTAGAAAGGAACAGAGACAATCTACAGACGTAGTGACTTTACAGTTAATACAATGACACTAAATTCATTTCTTTCAATAATTACTCTGAATGTAAATGGACTAAACCTCCAGTCAAAAGACATAGGCTATCAGACTGGATAAGAAAAATAAGACCCATCGATATGCTATCTACAAGAGACTCAGTTTAGATCCAAAGACACCTCCAGGTTGAAAGTGAGTAGGTGGAGAACAATTTATCATGCTGATATTCATCAAAAGAAAGCTGGGGTAGCAATCCTTATATCAGACAAACTGAATTTTAAACCAAAGACTATAATAAGAGATGAAGAGGATGCTATATCAAAATAAAAAGGTCTATCCAACAAGAAGATCTAACAATTGTAAATATTTATGCCCCTAACTTGGGAGCAGCCAAATATACAAACCAATTGATAATAAAATTAAAGAAACACATTGATAATACAATAATAGTAGGGAACTTTAACCCCCCACTTATAGCAATGGACAGATCATCTAAGCAGATCAACAAGGAAACAAGGGCTTTGAATGACACAATGGACCAGATGGACTTCACAGATGCATTCATAACATTTCATCCTAAAGCAACAGAATACACACTCTTCTCAAGTGCACATGGAGCAAACTCCAGAATAGATCACATATTGGGTCACAAATCAGGTCTCAATGGGTACCAAAAGATTGGGATCATTCCCTGCATATTTTCAGACCACAATGCTTTCAAACTTGAACTCAATCACAAGAGGAAATTTGGAAAGTACTCAAATACATCGAGGCTAAAGAGCATCCTACTAGAGAATGAATGGGTCAACTAGGAAATTAAAGGATTTTAAAAATTCATGGAAACAAATGAAAATGAAAACACAACTGTTCAAAACCTTTGGGATGCAGCAAAGGCAGTCCTAAGAGGGAAGTATATAGCACTACAAGCCTTTCTCAAGAAGCAAGAAAGGTCTCAAATATACAACCTAAACTTATACCTAAGGGAGCTGAAGAAAGAACAGCAAATAAAGCCTAAATCCAGCAGGTGAAGAGAAATAATAAGAGCAGAAAACAACAAAATAGAAACCAAAAGTATAGTAGAACAGATCAACAAAACTAGGAGCTGGTTCTTTGAAATAATTAATAAGATTGATATCAAAAAGAAAAGAGAAATGACCCAAACAAATAAAATCATGAACGAAAGAGGAGAGATCACAACCAACACCAAAGAAATACATTTATAAGAACATATTTTGAGCAACTATGTGCCAATGAATTAGGCAGTCTGGGAGAAATTGATGCATTCCTAGAAATGTATAAACTACCAAAACTGAAAGAGGAAGAAAGAGAAAACTTAAACAGACCCATACTCAGCAAAGAAATTGAATCAGTAATCAAAAAGCTCCCAAGAAACAAGTCTAGGGCTGGATGGCTTCCCGGCAGAATTCTACCACACATTGAAAGGAGAATTAATACTTATTCTTCTGAAGCTGTTTTAAAAGATAGAAATGGAAGGAAAACTTCCAACTCATTCTATGAGGCCAGCATTACTTTTTTTTTTAAGGATTTTATTTATTTGAGAGAGAGAGAGAGCGAGAGCACGAGTGGGGTGAGGGGCAGAGGGAGAAGCAGACTCCCCACTGAGCAGGAAGCCCGACGAGGGGCTCAATCCTGGGACTCCAGGATCATGACCTGAGCTGAAGGCAGATATTTAACTGACTGACCCTACCAGGTGCCCCCAGGCCAGAATTGCCTTGATGCCAAAACCAGACAAAGACCCCACCAAAAAGGAGAATTACAGACCGATATCCCTGATGAACATGGATGCAAAAATTCTCACTAAGATACTAGCTAATAGGACCCAATAGTACATCAAAAGGATTATTCACCATGACCAAGTGGGATTTATTCCTGGGCTGCAAGGGTGGCTCAACATCCACAAATCAACGTGATACACCACATCAATAAAAGATCCTCTCAATAGATGCAGAAAAAGCACTTGACAAACTACGGCATCCTTTCTTGATAAAAACTCTCTGGAGTGTAGGGATAGAGGGAACACACTTCAATATCGTAAAAGCCATGTATGAAGACCCACAGCAAATATCATCCTCAACAGGGAAAAACTGAGAGCTTTTCTCCTAAGGTCAGACACATGACAGGAATGTCTACTCTCACCACGGTTGTGCAACATAGTACTAGAATTCCTAGCCTCAGCAATCAGACGACAAAAAGAAAAGTATCCAGACCAGTGAACAAGAAGTCAAACTTTCACTCTTCGCAGACAACATGATGCTCTATGTAGAAAACCCAAAAGATTCCAGCAAAAAATTGCTAAAACTGATATAGGAATTCAGCAAAGTCGCAGGATATAAAATCAATACACAGATGTCAGTTGCATTTCTATACAATAACAGTAAGGCAGAAGAAAGAGAAATCAAGGAATCAATCCCATTTACAATTGCACCAAGAACCATAAGATACTTTAAGAATAAACCTAACCAAGGAGGTAAAGGATCTGTATTCTGAACTATAGAACATTCATGAAAGAGATTGAGGAACACATAAAGAAATGGAAAGACATTCCATGTTTAGGGATTAGAAGAACAAATAGTGTTAAAATATTTATGCTACCCAAAGCAATCTACACATTCAGTGCAGTCCCTATCAAAATACCATCTTTTTCACAGAGCTAGAACAAACAATTCTAAAATTTGTATGGAACCACAAAAGACCCCAAATAGCCAAAGTAGTGTTGAAAAAGAAAACCAAAACTGGAGGCATCACAATTCTGGACTTCAAGTTGTATTACACAGCTGTAATCATCAAGACAGTCTGGTACTGGCACAAAAACCGACACATAGATCAGTGGAACAGAATAGAGAACCCAGAAATGGACCCTCAACTCTATGGCCAACCAATCTTTGACAAAGCAGGAAAAAATATCCAGTGGAAAAAAGACAATCTCTTCAACAAATGGTGTTGGGAAAATTGGACAGCCACATGTAGAAGAATGAAGCTGGACCACTTTCTTACATCATACACAAAAATAAGCTCGAAATGGGGGATAGGAATCCATCAAAATCCTAGAGGAGAACAGAGGCAGCAACCTCTTTGACCTTGGCTGTAGCAACTTCTCACTAGATACGTTGCCAGACACAAGAGAAACAAAAGCAAAAATGAACTATTGGGACTCATCAGGATAAAAAGCTTTTGCATAGCAAATGAAATAGTCAACAAAACTAAAAGGGAGCTTACAGAATATGAGAAGATATTGGAAATGTCTTAACAGATAAAGGGCTAGGATCCAAAATCTATAAAGAATTTCTCAAACTCAACAGCCAAAAAATAAAGTATCCAGTCAAGAAATGGGCAGAAGACATGAACAGACATTTCTCCAAAGAAGACTTACAAATGGCCAACGGACACATGAAAAAATGCTTGACATCACTTGGCATCAGGGAAATACAAATCAAAACTACAATGAGATACCACCTAACACCTGTCAGAATGGCTAAATGAACAACTCAGGAAACGATAGATGTTGGCGAGGATGTGGAGAAAGGGAATCCCTCTTACACTGTTGGTAGGAATGCAAACTGGTACAGCCACTCTGGAAAACTGTATGGACGTTCCTCAAGAAGGTAAAAATAGAGCTACCCTACAACCCAGCAATTGCACTAGTGGGTATTTACCCCAAAGATACAAATGTAGTGATCTGAAGGGGCATCTGCACCCCAATATTTATAGCAGCAATGTCCACAATACATTTCCAAACTATGGAAAGAGCCCAGATGTCCACCAACAGATGAATGGGTAAAGAAGAGGTGGTGTATATAAATGGAATATTACTCAGACATCAAAAAGAATGAAATTTTGCTGTTTGCAATGATGTGGATGGAACTAGAGGATATTATGCTAAGTGAAATAAGTAAGAGAAAGACAAATGCCATATGATTTCTCTCATATGTGGAATTTAAGAAACAAAAGAATATAGGGGAAGGGATGAAAAATAAAATAAGATGAAAACAGAGAGGGAGACAAACCATAAGAGACTCTTAACTGTAAGAAACAAACTGAGGGTTGCTGGAAGGGGGGTGGGTGGGGGGATGATGTAACTGGTTGATGGGCATTAAGGAGGGCACTTGATATAATGAGCACTGGGTATTATATGCAACTGATGAATCACTAAATTCTACCTTTGCAACTAACAATACACTGTATGTTAATTAAAATGAATTTAAATTAAAAAATTCACACACCATCAAATCATGTATAATGATGTATAAGAATAAGAAAGAAGGGCACCTGGTTGGCTCATTCGGTTGAGCAGCTGACTCTTGGGTTCAGCTCAGGTCATGATCTCAGGGTGGTGAGATTGAGCCCTGCCTCGGGCTGCATACTGGGCAGCGAGCCTGCTTGGGATTTTCTCTCTCCCTCCCCCTCTGCCCCTCCCCACTTAAAAAAATCTAAATTTTGAACTAAGGTGGAGAGGAGAATGGATGAATAACTCTCCTGATATTAAAATATGCTGCAAAGCTATAATTAGTATTTGTATAACAATAATAGATATACAGTACAGACTGACAGTCCAAAAACATGTATTTTTTATGTGAAGTCAGTAAATAAAGGTAGTGCATCATAAGTCAGTGGAAAATGCTTTAATTTTAAAATAAATGTTTCAGAGAAGTAGGTTTATCATAAGAAAAATCAAGTACATACTCCAGACATACCAAAAAGATGTAAAATACACAATCCTTTAAGAGAAAAATTGATGGATTTGACTACATTAAAAATAAATATTTTGGTTAACAAAGGACAATATAGGTAGAAATAATAGTCCAGGAAGTGATACTTGCATCACAAATATCAAAAAGTTATAGTTCTATAGGGAAATAGCACTAATTAATTAATTTTAAAAACAATAGACAAAGAAAAATAGAAAAAGGATGTGATTAGGCTGTTTGAAAGGAGGAATTTGAATGGATGACAAGTCATTGAAGAGATTCTCAGCATCATTTTTGTCACAGATAAGAACATTTAAACAACCATGTAATCTGTCTTTTTCTTTCTCTGTGGTCACTGCGACGATGTGGATCCTTGCCCTACATTTTAATCTTGTCTTCACACTAGCCTTTCAGGATCAAGCTATCTTTTTTGCCAAAAAATGAAAGCAAAATTTCCTATTTCTCAAGGAATTTTTTAAAAAGTTGTTTTAAAAAGGTATTTTTTAAAAAAAGATTTTATTTACTTATTTGACCAAGAGAGACAGAGAGGGAACACAAGCAAGGGGAGTGGGAGAGGGAGAAGCAGGCTTCCCACCAAGCAGGGAGCCTGATGCAGGGCTCGATCCCAGGACCCTGGGATCATGGCCTGAGCCAAAGGCAGATGCTTAATGGCTGAGCCACCCAGGCGCCCCTAAAAAGTTTTATTTATTTATTTATTTATTTATTATTTTTTTAAATAATATTTTTTATTATGTACAGTACATAATAAAATACAGTACATCCCTAGTTTTTGATGTAAAGTTCCATGATTCATGACTTGCATATAACACCCAGTGCACCACGCAATATGTGCCCTCCGTAATACTTATCGCCAGCCTATCCCATTCCCCCCACCCCCCTCCCCTCTGAAGCCCTCAGTTTGTTTCCCAGAGTCCATAGTCTCTCATGGTTCATTACCCCTTCTGTTTAACCCCGCCTTTCTTCTTCCCTTTCTTCTCCTACCAATCTTCCTACT
This sequence comes from Ailuropoda melanoleuca, assembly GCF_002007445.2. Taxonomy (NCBI): domain Eukaryota; kingdom Metazoa; phylum Chordata; class Mammalia; order Carnivora; family Ursidae; genus Ailuropoda; species Ailuropoda melanoleuca. The sequence continues at coordinate 201,360,932 of NC_048218.1, forward strand.
TCTTATGTTCCATAAATGAGTGAAACCATATGATAATTGTCTTTCTCTGCTTGACTTATTTCGCTTAGCACTATCTCCTCCAGTGCCGTCCATGTTGCAGCAAATGTTAAGAAATCGTTCTTTTTGATAGCTGAGTAATATTCCATTGTATATATGGACTACATCTTCTTAATCCAGTCATCTGTTGAAGGGCATCTCGGCTCCTTCCACGATTTAGCTATTGTGGACAATGCTACTATGAACGTTGGGGTGAATATGGCCCTTCTCTTCACAACACCTGTATCTTTGGGGTAAATACCCAGTAGCGCAATGGCTGGATCATAGGGTAGCTCAATTTTTAACTTTTTAAGGGACCTCCACACTGTTTTCCAGAGTGGCTGTACCAACTTGCATTCCCACCAACAATGTAGGAGGGATCCACTTTCTCCGCATCCTCTCCAACATTTGTTGTTTCCTGCCTTGTCCATTTTTGCCATTCTAACTGGCATAAGGTGGTATCTCAAGGTGGTTTTGATTTGAATTTCCCTGATGGCTAATGATTTTGAACATATTTTCATGTGTCTGTTAGCCAATTGTATGTCTTCATTGGAAAAGTGTCTGTTCATATCTTCTGCCTATTTTTTGATTTGTTTGTTTCTTGTGTATTGAGTTTGAGAAGTTCTTTGTAGATCTTGGACACCAGTCTTTTATCTGTAGTGTCATTTGCAAATATCTTCTCCCATTCCGTGGGCTGCCTCTTAGTTTTTTTGACTGTTTCCTTGGCTGTGCAGAAGCTTTTTATCTTGACGAAGTCCCACAAGTTCATTTTTTCTTTTGTTTCTCTTGCCTTTGGAGGTGTGTCATGAAAAAAGTTGCTGTGGCCGATGTCAGAGAGGTTGCTGCCTATGTTCTCCTCTAGGATTTTGGTGGATTCCTGTCTCATATCGAGGTCTTGCATCCATTTGGAGTTTATTTTTGTGTATGGTGTGAGAGAGTGGTCAAGTTTCATTCTTTTGCATGTAGCTGTCCAATTTTCCCAGCACCATTTATTGAAGAGACTGTCTTTTTTCCACCGGATGTTTTTTCCTGCTTTATCAAAGATTAGTTGCCCAAAGAGCCGAGGGTCCATTTCTGGGTTCTCTGTTCTGTTCCATTGGTCTATGTGTCTGTTTTTGTGCCAGTACCATGCTGTCTTTGTGATCACAGCTTTGTAGTACAGCTCGAAATCCGGCATTGTGATGCCCCAGCTTTGTTTTTCCTTTTCAACAATTCCTTGGCGATTCGGGGCCTTTTCTGGTTCCACACAAATTTAAGGGCTGTTTGTTCCAGTTCTTTGAAAAATGTCATTGGTAAAACCATCTATGAAAAGCCTACAGCAAATATCATTGTCTATGGGGAAAAGTGGAAGCCTTTCCCTTAAGATCAGGAAGACGACACGGATGCCCACTCTCGCCATTATTATTCAACATAGTACTAGAAGTCCTTGCAACAGCAATCAGACAACAAAAAGGGATAAAAGGTATCCAAATCGGCAAAGAAGTCAAATTGTCTCTCTTTGCAGATGACATGGTACTCTATATGGAAAACCCAAAAGAATCCACCTCCAAACTACTAGAAGTTATAGAGCAATTCAGTAATGTGGCGGGATACAAAATCAATGCTCAGAAATCAGTTGCATTTCTATACACGAACAATGAGACTGAAGAAAGAGAAATTAGGGAACCCATTCCATTTACAATAGCACCAAAAACCATATGTTATCTCGGAATTACCTTAACCAGAAACGTAGGATCTATATTCTAGAAACTACAAATCACTCTTGAGAGACATTGAAGAAGACACAAAAAGATGGAAAAATATTCCATGCTTATGGATCAGAATTAACATAGTTAAAATGTCTATGCTACCCAGAGCAATCTACACGTTCAATGCCATCCTGATAAAAAGTTGTTTAAAAAATGTATTTATTTGCTAGAGAGCGAGAGCACAGGTACATGTGCATGAGCTGGGGAGGGAGGGGCAGAGGGAGGTGGAGAGGCATACTCCCCGCTGAACCGGGACTCTGATACAGGGCTTGATGCCAGGACCTGGGACCATGACCTGAGCCGAAAGCAGACGCTTAACCGACTGAGCCACCCAGACACCCCAATTTCTCAAGGGATTTAAATAAGTGTCATTAATCAGAACAGGTGCGACTCTAAGAAAAGCCACTGGAGAAAAACAAAGCTGGGCTCACATGTTTCTCTTGCCTTGATTCCACGTTCCTTATCATGCCGCTCTGAAACCAGTGTCTTTCACAGGAGCTAATTGCAATTTGTTGGAAAACATAACCCATTCAACTTTTTCCCTCTTGTTTTCTGAAGTTCAGCAATAAATACATGGGACCACTTTGGAAGTATTGTTATACCTTAGTACGTGAAACAAACATACTTCCCAAATGTGACTTTGAGGCTGCACCTGCTGACCTCACCCAGATGGAAACACATTGAACATCACACCTCACACTAGATGCTCAGCCAACTATTAAGAAAAAGAAGCAAGAATAAGAGAAACGCATTTATAACCATGAGGCTGGCAAAAATTAAAACGCCAGGTAATATGAAGGACTGGTGAGGTTGGGGAGCAATGTGAGCTGTCTTGTACTGTGTGTGGCAATATAAATTAATGTGGTCGTTCTGGAACAAGTTCATAGTATTAGTGAGATGGCACCATGTTCATATTCTGCATCCTCGTGGTTTCACTGTGAAGTGTATACCTCACAGACCCTTTCCTGGAGATACAGAAATATATGTGTTCAGTTCAGTGCAGCATAATGTAAACCAGCAGTGTTGGAAATAACTTGAATGTCCAACAGTAGAGAAAGGGGTAGGAAAATGTGTTACATGCAAATCACAGAATACCACGCAGGAGGTTAGAAGTAAGAACTAGATTTAAATAGGTCTGGATGAACAAATCTCAAAATATAATGGCGAGTAAAAGAAAAATGAATGTAGCATAATGGCAGTATGTTAAACACACAAGAATGAGCACTTCAATGTAATATTAATACTATTATTATACATAAGAACATGGGAAGAGGAACTGTGCATGACTGATGAATGCTTTTGTGCCACAAAGTGATTATGGTCATGTTAGTTTTTGCCCCTCCCCCTGAGACTTAGTTCTTTTCTTTCTCTCCTAAAATTGGTGGGAATAGGAAAGAATGTAATTGATTGTAGCTAACTAGCATGAAATAATGATTGAAGCTTCCCTTATTATCCTGTCTTCGCATGTAAGGTCTATGGTATCACCAGTTCACGTCAGAAATGCTTGTCACTATTGTTAAATTTCTTTTTTTTCAAATAATAATTTTTTATTATGTTATGTTAGTCACCATACAGTACATCCCTAGTTTTTGATGTAATGCTCCATGATTCATTATTTGCATATATTGCTTTTTACCATGTTTGATGATTTCTCATAATAAAGACTTAGCAATGTGGGGATGGGGGCCATATTTTCAACCTCCTTGCAGTCACATAATTAGTTCCTTAAATGAAGCGATACTGCAGAGCCTTGTTGCTGATTTTCTTGTTTGTACTAATATGCTAACCACACTTCTCATCCTTGCCTATTTCCCTTTTGCTTGAGTAGTAGCAAGGAGATGCTTTAAGTATCACCAACCCTTCTGTAAGATAACATTGACCTTTTAACTGCTTGTACCTTTGTGTAGTAGGACTGCCTACTTATTTTGATTCCATCCATTCCTCTAGCTTCCTTTCTGACCAGACACTACCAACCCTTCCCAATACAAGTGCCTGGCTAAACTTCAAGTGAGTTCCTACAGATGCCTCGTAATAGCTTGCTCATTTGCTGAAGAAACCTCCATAGTATCTCTGCCAACCAACCTTCTGTTTTGCTCAAGCTTATTTCTGCTTATTTTATTCTTAAAAAGATATTCCTTGCTGATTATTGCTTCTCCTGTTCCTTCCATTTCCGCCACGACTGCAGAGCTTGGAAGAGCTCCTGGACATGTAGACCCTCAGTGTTTGCTGCTCTTATCTCCACTCTTGTACCACTACTGAGTCTCCTAGGACCCCCGGACGTCAAACAATTATGATGCTTTAGGCCTTGTGCTAAGGCCAAATTATTTATCCTGTGTGAATATGTACATATGCAATAAAAGTGCCTATCTCAAAGGATTGTTTGTGGAAGTTGAGTTAGATAATATTTGTGCATAATCTGTAAGGGCTGTACCAATTTTAGTTGCTACTATGACTGATAGGTCTATGGAGGGAGGAACCTGCACTATCAATCTCAGGTCCAGAGATCAGTCCCAGAGTAAGTGCATAGTAGTTAAGACCACTGTAGATCATGTCAACACCAAGGCCGGGATCTGGGGAGTTGAGCTAGGATGGAGGAAGTCAGGTAGCATAAGAGTGGGCAAGTATTTTGCTGCAAGGAGTTCTGGTAGCAATTAGTAGAGATTGACTCATTGGGAATGTGGGGCATGAGGGGCAGGCCACAGGGTACTTCATATGAGGTAAGAAATCCAAATCAGCAGGCCTGGGGTGGAAGATAAGGACACCAACTCCTGAACCAGGGAATGCAAAGAGCAGAGCAGAAACAAAAGCAAGCTTGGCAATCCCCACCAACCAACAGCAATACTTAGTCTCAGAGCTGGAAGCAGAGCATACTTATGGAGGTCCTTAAGAAACAATGATATTCGACACTCAAACACTTACTGTGTTCCGGGCACTATCATAAGCACTTAACACTGATTGAAACACCGAATTCTCAAACAACGCTGTTGTTATTAGCATTCTGCAGATAAAGAAACTGAAGCCCAGAGGAGTGAAGTGACTTGCCCCTGTTCAAACAGCCTGTAAGAAGCAGAGCCAGGATTTGTGGGCAGTGTGACTGGTGTCAGGGTCTCACCTCTTTACCCATGTGCCACAACTGCTAGTGTTGGAAGGGACGGGGGACAGGCAAAGGGTAAGCAACCATTCCAATCGAGGGCAGGTGACCCAGTCTACCACACACTCCCAGGCTTTGAGGATTCTCACTGCTGACCGCCATACTGTATATGTCTGAACTCTCCATTCACTTTATACCGAGGCTGGTCAGTGTGTCCGTGATCACTGCGAGTGTTAATCCTAGGACAGAAAGTGGCTTGCTTTCCTTATTCTATTGGATTCCATATTACGGAGGCAGCATGACATAGCGATGCCAGGTGGGCCTTGGGTTCAGTGAAGGCTGGATTTGAGGGCTGGCCCCCTCCTCAGTGGCTGCTGTGAGCCCTTGGCTGACAGGGCTGTCTAAGCCCCAGTTGGTCATGTGTTGCTCTAGGCCAGCACACACACATCATTCTCTGTACGGGCTTGGGAATCACACCCTTGGATTCCTGGTGTGGACTTTTATTAGCTGTGTGCCATTGGGGAAATGATGAACTTTTCTGTTTCTCAGTTTCCCCATCCATAAAATGGGCAAAATAGCAACTGCACGTCGACCAGAGAGCTGTTCTGAGGGTTGAATGGAATTGAGCATGATGTGTGTGACGTGGTGAGTTCGCAGCCAGAGTTCTCTCTGTGCCAGTGTATAGTGTCGTAGCAAGGGCACAAAGGAACTGTTCTGTGCAGTGGTGAGTACAGGGCATAGCACAGATAAATCCTCACTAAATATCATGTGTTCGAATTATTTTCTTACTCATCTAAGGCATTTACCACAGGGCGACAGCAGTCCCCAGCCCACATTCTTTCCCTTGAGGACTGACCCTCTGGGCTTACTCAGGAGTGTGGCTCTTAAATTTAGAAGGCCTTTACGTAGGTTTGAATCTAAAATTACTCTCAGGATGCCTGGGTGGCTGAGTCAGTTGGGCATCTGCTTTTGGCTCAGGTCATGATCTCGGGGTCCTGGGATTGAATCCTGCATTGGGCTCCCTGCTCATCAGGGAGTCTGCTTCTCCCTCTCCCTGCCGTTCTCTCTCTCTCTCTGACAAATAAATAAATAGAATCCTTAAAAAATACATAAATTTCACTCTTGTTACAGACTCCCAGATGCTGAGAGGAATTTTTGTCTTAGAGCTACTGGCTGCAGGACACTATCTTCCCACTTCTGTCTGTAGTGTAATCTGGAGGGTTTTGCTGCCCTTTGCAGCCCCGTGAAGGCTTCTCAGGAGGCAGTCTTATTCCCCATCAGGAGCTGGACAGGGCCTGGCTCTGGAGGCTTCCCTGTGCATGACAAGCAAGTCAGACACTTCTCCTGGCTGTTGGCTGTATGATTCCTTGTGAGTCTGTGCCACAAATCTTACCACACACCCTACTTCATCCTTAAGCTCCTGGCAGGAAAATACTCTTCTTTGAGAGTTGATGTTTTGTTTTGATCAGTTGAAAAATAATTATGTAAGACTGAAAAAAGTATCCATCCCCTATCCTACCCCCGCCTACCTCTGACTTCTCCTCAGTGTCAACTCTTTTAATTATTTCTTCTGGCAGTGTGCTTAAAAAATAATCTTAATCTATTGTTGGTTTATTTTTTTTTTCAATTTCACATATTATTTCAACTTTCCACTGTGGAAGATGGGAATTCGGCTTTCTTATACTCCTCCCCAGTACAAATACAGAGGAGACAAACACGAGTACTTCCTTTCCCTGTATAATAGTTACATCATGGTTTTGGTATAGGGTAATATTCACTGTGTACATTATCGTAATTATGTTAATATTATTCATGGATGAGCCATAGATTATACTATTATCACCAATTATATTTCCTTTCTTGTAAAACTTTTGTCCCTGTGCGCCCCCCCCAATCAATAATTACATCATCTTTTTGTTTGCTTAGCTTTCTTTGTAGCTATCATACTTCTCCCTGGAACATGGAGCCAATAGTGTGAATCATGGAGTGCATTTGAGCATATCAGCAATGTGTCAGTTCATCACATGTTATGGAGATATCTCTCCGGGAGCTCAAAACTCCTGCTCCAACATGGACTTGTTGGTCTTTGCTCACTTCACAGCTGTCTTCCTGGCATCTTTCTTTAGCACCATGCTGAACATTACTTTCATTTTCTATTGGATCCCTGTTGCCTGGATGCTGGACCTTTCTCTCCCTCCCTCCTTTATTCTCTTATTGGTTATCAAATATTCCCCTAGAAACTTACTTTCAAAAGTCACTGAAGCCTTTAATGTCTGTTAATTTCTTTATCTGTCCAAACAATGGATTGCTATTTGGGGTGGGTATAAAATTTTGTGCTGAAAAACCTTATTCCTTAGAATTGTGAAAGTTCATTCCATTGTTACTGGCTGCCAGTGTTGCTTTGGAAAAGTATGATGTTATTTTGATTGTGAGTCCTTTTCACATAACCTATTTTTCTTTTGCTTTCTGAAAACATTTGGTATCTTCTCTTTGTCCAGAGTAAGCTGAACTATCATGACACTGTGGCGTGGGGTGGGCTGTTTGTAAAATGGATCATGAGCACTTTGGTGGGTCCTTTCAAACTTGAAACTCCTGGTCTTCATTCAAGGAAGTATTTATTCATTATGTTTTGGATGCTGTCGTTCCCTCCATTTTCTTTGTTCTTTCTCTTTGGAACTTGCATTCAGGTACTGAACCTTCTGGACTGCTCTCTCGTTCTCTTTTTTTAAAAAGAGTTTTTTCTAGTTTTCCCTCTCTTTTTGCTTTATGTGTGGGAGATTTTCTTGACTATCTTTCAATTCTTTCATTGAATTTTTCATTTCTACTGTCAAATTTCTGATTTTATTTTATTTTTTTAAAGATTTTATTTATTTATTTGACAGAGATAGAGACAGCCAGCAAGAGAGGTAACACAAGCAGGGGAAGTGGGAGAGGAAGAAGCAGGCTCCCAGTGGAGGAAACTGATGTGGGGCTCGATCCCAGAACGCCGGGATCACACCCTGAGCCGAAGGCAAATGCTTAATGACTGAGCCACCCAGGCGCCCCAAATTTCTGATTTTAAAGAATATCGTATTCTCTGGTGTTCCTTTTTTATTTTTTTGTCTGTGATATTATGTTCTGTTTTTTCTTATTTGATAGATGCAATATCTTTTCTAATTTCTCTGAGGAAATATATATTTTGTAATATCTGTTATATATATTTTATAATATCTTTTTTGGGGGTAATATTTGTTTTCTCCTGAGATTTCTTTTGTCTGTATGTTTTCCCTAGTAGTAGAGGTTTTTTTTAAAAATGACAGGTGCTTCCTAACTTTTTGTTTATGTTGTCGGTAAGAACTATCTGGAATCACAGTATGTACAGACAAAGCCTATTCATTGGTGGGAGTCAGCAATTAAGTGAGGCCTCAGTTTCTTCAATGGGCACCTCTAAATGTCAGAATCTGTAAGTCTATTCTGCTGATTTGCCAGTATTCATAAAGGAATTCCCTAATCTCTAGCCAGTAGGGTATAAACCTGGCTGCCAGCATCCTACGAATCTGATGGGGAAGGTGATCTGAGGGTGAGATGGGAAAGAAACCTCACTCAGTGCCTGTTTTCAGCATACCACCCCTGTTCTGGGATATGTATGGTGTCCTTGAGTACAGAGCTCTGCCAGTTCAACCTCGCCTATCTCCTTCTACCCCTTGGGTAGTGTAGGGGTAGCTCGTTGACTATAAGGACCTAACTGCTTCTGTGCAGACTTTTAAGCCAGCCCTCAAACTTCAACTCTTCCTAATTCCAGAGATGTCCTAATAATCTGCAGTATAAATCTAAGCTTCAGGGCTACTATATTTCCAGCTTAGGTTTCTGTTTCCTCGGTCTGCTAAGTTGGTTACCCTAATCTGTTCATTTTGTTACTGTCATCGCCATCCCTGTTTTCTTGATTCTTGATGATTTATACCTTTTAAGTCCCTTACTTGTCATTTTAGAGGGGTTTGAGAGGAGGCAGAAGTGAACTCATGCGGTAAATGGAGTATTCTTGAGAGGCACTTCTTTACCATCTTCTGCAAGGCAGAAGTTACCAAGTATGGAAGATAGGTTTTTTTTTCTTCTTTTCATATATTTTACTTCCTGACAATGGCCAGATTTGGTTTTAGTAGATGAAACTAACCACAGGTCCTGCACTCTCCTACTCAAGGGATGGGCATGTGACCCATGCTGAAGTAGTTTGATTCTTCCTCCTCAGGATTCAAATCTTCAGAAGATGTAAAACAAGTCTGAAGATAATTGGTATTCAATCTTCCCACCCATGGCATCCTAACTGGATTCCTTCATCTATGAAACAATTCCTGATTTTCTTGCCTTCTAGACTCCAGAAACTACCTTCACTCCTGTTGATTTCAAATCTGATTCCATGGGCTTCCATTCAATTGTATTAGCTTCTGATAATATTTCACTCAGTTTCACTCTTGATTTGGTGTTTAGTTTGAGATAGTGTAATAGTTGTCATACCTTTGATATGGTGAGAAATTACTTCATTATTCAACTCTGCACATTCACAACTAAGTTCCCTCTAAATTCTTATAAACTGATTAGTTCTTTCCTCAGTTCAGCTCTTTTAGGCAGTACCTTAATAATGTAGTTAGTAGCAGTCAGCTCATCTTTCAACATTCTTCTTCAAAACCTCTTTGCCAAATGCGATAATTTCATTAGCTACAGTTTCTGCCTTACAAGTTATCACAGGCAACACTTATGCTAAATGTTTTGCCTCTATATAATAATGCAGAAGTTTTTTCCAGCTTCTGCTAGCAGTCCTCTTGAAGCCCAAAGCCAATATTGTATATTTCAAGTGATTGCTATGTTATGGCAGTACCCTACATTTCTGCACAAATTGGTGTTCTAGTCGGCTATTGCTGTGTAACAAACAACCACAAATCTCAATGTCATATGACAAGATTATTCTTTCTCCATTGAATTCCCTTTACATATTTGTGAAAAATCTATTGATATTTATGCATGAGTCTATATCTGGATTCTACTCTTTAACATTGATTTATGTGTCTGTTCTTTCACCAATACTATCCTCTCTTCATTAATGTAGCTTTATGGTAAGTCTTGAAATGAGGTCGCTCAAGTCCCCCCAGGTTTATCTTTTTCAAAATTGTTTCAGCTCTTGCAGTTCCTTTTGTTTTTCCTTAGAGACTTTGGAAATAGCTTCTCAATTTCTACAAAAATTCCTGCTATGATATTAAGATTGCATTGAATATATAGAACAGTTGAGGGAGAGTTGACATCATAGCAACACTGAGACTGTCAACTCACGAAAAAGATATATCTTAAATTTGTTGAGGTCTTTGGCTTCTTTCATCAGTGTTTTGGAGTTTTCAGTACACAGATCATAAACACATTAAAATTTTGGTGCTAAAATACACCAAAATATTTTGTATTTTTTGGTGCTATTATAGTGATATTACTTGGAATTTCTAAATTTGCATTGGTAATGTAAACAATATGTACAGAAACACAATTGATTTTGGAAACTGAACTTATATTTGCCTTCTATCCATTGTTAAACTTACTTTTTAGTTCTAATACACTTCTCATAGGTTGGAATTTTCTTTTTTCTTTTTCTTTTTTTCTTTTAACAGAGAGAGACAGCCAGAGAGAGAGGGAACACAAGCAGGGGGAGTGGGAGCGGAAGAAGCAGGCTGCCAGTGGAGGAGCCTGACGCAGGGCTTGATCCCATAATGTCCCATAATGCCAGGATCATGCCCTGAGCCGAAGGCAGACGCTTAACGACTGAGCCACCCAGGTGCCCCTGGAATTTTCTAAATATGTGATCATGTCATCTGTGAAGAGAAACATTTTTATTTCTTTCATTCCAATTAGTATGTCATTATGTCTTTCTTTTCTGTCTTCTCTTACTCCAATGAATAGAACTTCCAGTGCGATGTCACGTAAGAGTGGTGAGAGTGGCCCTCCTAGCTGTGTTCCTTTTTTTTTTTTTTTCTTAGTTTACCAGTTTATTAAAGGCTTTGATAATGAATATAGCAGAACACCCAGAGGGGAAATTGCCTGGGACCAGGTATGTGGGAGGGGTTGCGGAGCTGCCGGGCCCTCTCTGGGTGCGCCACTTTCCCAGCACCCCCGTCCACGTGTTCACCACCCTGGAAGCTCTCAGAACCCTGTACTTTTGGATTTTATGGAGGCTCCATCATGCAGGCATGATTGATCATCGACTCCACTTTCAGCCCTTGACTTCTTAAGGGAATGGGAGATAGGGCTGAAAATTCCAAGCTTCTTTTTTTTTTTTTATGATATTTTATTACCTGCTCTTAGAGGTAAAACATTCCTTTCGCCATTAACTGTGATGTTAGCAGGCCATTTTGTAGATGCTATTCCTCAGTTTGAGGCAGTGCCCTTCCATTATTAACTTCTTGAGAATTTTTGTTTTGAATAGATGCTGGATTTTGTTAAATGATTTTCTGCATCTCTAGGGATAAGCATATGGGTTTTTCTGCTTTTGTCTAATGCGGTGAATTACTTTGATTAGCTTTTGAATGTTTAACCACCCTTACATGCCAAGATAAACCTTACTTAGTCATGATGTATTATCATTTTTACATATTGTTGGATTGCAGTTGCTACTATTTTATTAACGATTTTTATATCTCTGCTCATGAGGGATATTTGATCTGTAGTTTTATTTCAATGTCTTTGTTTTTAATGTAAGGTGTTGCTGGTCTCATAAAATGTAGCATTCCCTCCTCTTATTTTCTGGAAAAATTCATATAGAATCGGTGTTATTCTTCTGAAATGTTTGAGAAAACTTGCCAGTGCAGCCATCTGAGCCTGGAGGGTTTTTCTTCTTGGAAGGTTTTTAACCACAAATTCAATTTTTTAAAAAGAATATAGATTCTTTAAGAAGTCTATTTCTTCTTCAGTGAGTTTTGCTAGTATTTCTTTCAAAGAACATGTCTGTTTAATCTTAATGATTATAAATATCTTTAGGCTCTGCAATGACATCCCCTCCTTCATTACTAAAATTGGTAATTTATGTCTTTTCTCTTCTTATCATGGCCAGTATAGCTGGTCAGGTATTAATTTATTGATATTTTCAAAAGGACTAGCTCTTTATTTTATTGATTTTTTCTTTCTCTTTTACTGCTTTTCCATCTTATTGTTTCCTGCTGTTATTTTTACTATATCCTAGGAATTCTGGATCAATTTCCAAGAATCAGCACTATAGGTCATTATGTTTTAAATTTAAAAAAAGTTATGACTTATCATAAATACATTTTACATCATGTCCCCCTATGTGCACGAAAGCCCAAATACATATGATTAAACTTTCACAAAATAACATTTATCTGTATTACACGTGATATGTTTTGTTTTTTCCCCCAATTGAATTCCATTCTGTTCCAGCCTGGTTATATTCTCATTGTCAAAAAGCTGTTCACAACCTGCTAAACTGTATTTATTGCCCACTAGTGGTTAGTGATGTGCAGTTAAACATTGCTACAGATACTTCTGATAATAGGTCGTTTTTTTACACAATTTTGTGAAACCCTCTATTATTTTTTGATCTGTGTCTGTGATAAAAATGAAAAACAAGAGAAGACACATTATCTAGTCCTATGGCATATCCCTAAAAATCTCTTGCCAGGTTGAAAAGAGCCATTAATGAGCAGACTTTGGATGTGGTGGTTTGTTCATTCATTCAACAAATACTGAACCCAGGTATCAATTTAGGCACGGCGGATGCAGCAGTGAATAAAACAAATAAAGTCCTTTACCTATGAAATTGCCATTTTAGTGAGTGAAAATAGTCAATAAACAGAATATACAAGTGAGTTTGTCAAGTGATGATAAGCACAATCATAAACACAAAAACAAAACACAGAAGAAAGACACGGGGAAGCCACATGATTATTTTAGATGGCCAGTGATTATTTTTCCTAAAGGAGAATATTTGAACAAATAACTGAAGAAATGAGAAATAGCTGGGGAAAGAGCATTCCAAACAGAGGAAAGAGCAAGTGCAAATGCCCTGGGGCACGATCACACCTGGAACTGGAGAGGAGCACATGAAAGGAGGGCAATGGGGAGATGAGCAGAGGTAGCAGTGTCCAGGCTGGGGCTTGCTTTACAGGACATGACAATGACTCAATTTTACTCTGAGAAAAGGGAAGCTATTTGAAGTAATTTTTGCAGCTGAGTTATAAGATCTGACTTATCTCAATCAGATGCTGTGGGGAGAATAGAACATAGAGGGGTAAGATGAAGCAAAGGAAGGTATTGGGGAAGTCCAGGCAAAAGGTGGTGATGGGGCACCTGGGTGGTGCAGTCCTTAAGCGTCTGCCTTCAGCTCAGGACGTGATCCCAGCGTGCTGGGATCGAGCCCCACATCAGGCTTCTCCGCTGGGAGCCTGCTTCTTCCTCTCCCACTCCCCCTGCTTGTGTTACCTCTCTCGCTGGCTGTCTCTCTCTCTGTCAAATAAATAAATAAAATTAAAAAAAAAAAAGGCGGTGATGACTGGCATTAGGGAGGTAGCAAGAAGGTGGTGAGAGAGACTGAATTGTTTTTCTAGAAGATAAAACTGCTGATAATTGTATGAGGGTATAAAAGAAGGGAAGAACCCCACCCTCACTCTCCATCATCCCATTTTTTGTATATTATGGCAGTAGCTACCATTTATAATTGTATTATGTATTTTTTTCTTACTTGTTTATTATCTTCCTTAACTACTAGAGCAGACACTCCATAAGATCAGAGACTTAACTATCTTGTTCAGAGCCATACTCCAGCACCTGGAAGAGTGCCTGGCAAATACAGATGCTCAATAAATATTTGCTTCTATGAATGAGTAAGAAGAAAGGAATTTGTCCTCTATATTGAATCCTTAATATATTTCTGCCCTTCCACTCTCTAATTCCACTTCTAGGAATCTGTTTTGAGGAAATGTTCACAAATGCAAAGATTTATCTCCATAGACAGTCATCAAAGCAACTGATTCTAATAGTAGAAAATTAAACACATGCTAACTGTTCAACAAGAGGAGCATTTGGGATAGTTCACTTCAAATCATGCATTCTAATTACGACTCTTAAAATCTCAAGGGTTTAATTTAAAAAGTTTTACAGCAGTCTTTGAACCAGTTCCTGGGGCCTCATTATTGTCAGCTCTCTTCACCCTGGGCCTATGTGGAGGGAGTTAAGGGAAAGGAGAGAGGTAACTAAGGGAGAAGGAGGGGAGAGGATATATGACAGAAAAACTCTAGGGGAAGTGGGAGCAGAGCTTTAATTAAAACCCTGCTGGGCAATTTTTTCAGCAGTGAGCTTAACCTTGAGAAGGACAGGTTAGCCTTAGGAAGTGCTGTGGGAATATGGGTGTGCTGGGCCCCATGGAGGTAACATTTCAATAGATGTACAGCTCCTGGCAGGTTCTCAGCACCTTCCTGTGGGAACTCATGCCTCTGTGAGCAAACACGAACACACTGGCATTTACCGTGTTACTAATTAATAAAACCTATATTTATTCTGCCAAGTGCTGGGAAAAATAAATGATATAAAACCCCATTTTTTCTCACTAAAGAGAGAATTTTTTAGAAACTTGCACAACGGAACTCTGAGTCTTAGTACCCAATCTTAAGTATATTTATTCCCAAATCAAAGAGTTCCTGAGCTAAAAGGTACTCATCTACTTTGTCTCTTCATTTTACAAATAAGGAAAATGAAGCCAGAGAGGACCTCAAGGTCATAGAGAAAGGAAGAGAATGCTTTATTTCCTGACCCTGTTTCAGCTTTCTCTTCATGCTTCTGTACTGTTTTATAATTTTTTCCCTGGATTTACTTATTTGACAATTACTTACTGAAAACCGACGTGCAATGCACTGGTTAGCCATTGAAGAAAACGGCACACAAAAGTGAAACGAAAATGAATTCTATTCTCTTGAGATGTATGCTCAGGATGTAAGTATTCTTATATTCACTTATTCAATCTTTTTCCTCTGACTCTAAGACCAACCTTAGGTGTCCAAGATTTAGGTCCTTGTGAGCCAAACGAGACCTAATGCATAGGAGAAACTATGAGCATGATTTGGGCTTGCAAAGACTCCAAGCATTGGATGAATTCTTGGAGGAAGAGGCTGTCAGGTTGTCTAGAGGATGCTACGGTTGGGAGTATGCCTAGTGCAGCAGTCAGGGATCTTAGCTGGAAAGCAATAGAAAAGAAAGCCTTGGCTAATTCCTGGAGGAAAGGGATTTACAGGAAGTTATTTGGACAGCTCTCATAATTAATGGTGTGTATGGAGAGCCAGGAACTAGGTGTTTAGAAAGGCAGCACAATTTATACCTCAGGAAGTTTGTTAGGGTGCAGCTGCTGTGGCCACTAGCCACCGGATGCTACCAGCAGAATTAATTCCATACTTTTATCCTCTCCTGGCGTCATCTGCTTGGTATTCAGTGTCCCAGTGGATGTGACTGACTACTCTAGCTTCAGTGTTGAGAGGAAGAAATATATATATATATATTTGGCTTTTTTACCTAGTGTCCTGTGAAGGAGGACCTTGTCTTCCACTCAGACTCATACTATTTGAGGGGGACCCAAAACAGAACCAGGATCGGAATGCTGAGTAGTCAAAACAAAACCCCCAAACAACTAAAAATCCCCTGTGTCTGTTTAAAATTAAACAGAACTAAATGAGTTGAGAATAAATAGGCAATCTGTATGAATCTGGTCGGATTTCCACTTTTTCATTTGTAGAAGGAATTAGTAAGTCTTTTGTCAATATAGCTTCATCCTAGAAACCCAGAGATATACTGAGAAGTAAGGTATTTATATTAGCATTGTCTTGAAATAAATCTGAGCTACTTATATGTCTTTGAGAGAAAAAATATCTTTTATTCATTAGTCTCTTAAATGTCAAGCATATAACAAATTTTAAGTCCAGTCAAGATGAAAATCAGTTTGGCTGAGCTGTGGATCATGTTCTATCTAATCTCTTTCCCTTTATTTGAAAACTACTCTATAATTTCATATAAAACTAAATGAATTTACTTCCCCACTCCTTTCAAACGCATAATTTTAAACACAGAATTTCTCCCTCCGTACTGGATTAGTCACATCTTCATCACAAATATTCTCTCATATTTCATTATCTTAAAAAAACAAACTCTGGGAGAGGTTAAGATGGCGGAGGAGTAGGGGACCCCTTTTTCAGCCGGTCCCCTGAGTTGAGCTGGATAGGTACCAGACCAAGCAGGAATATCCACGGAATCAGCCTGAGACGCAGGAAGATACATCTGGATCTCTACAAATGAACATCTCCAGCGCTGAGTATCGAGGTACGAAGCGGGGAGCCGTGAAACCGCGCACAGATATCGGAAGCTAAACAGAAGGGGGAGGGAGCCGCCGTGTCAGGGCGCCGGGAAGCGGTAGCCACCTGCAAGGGGGAGTGGACAGACCGCGGACCCGCACGCTTGAGACAGCAGGCTGAGAAGGGAGCTCCGGGAGCG
>NC_048218.1:201377880-201504678 GCF_002007445.2 Ailuropoda melanoleuca
CAGTCAAAACTAGAGGCTCTGACGGCCAGGGTCACCGAGGCAGAGGAACGCGTTAGCGAATTGGAGGATGGGTTAGTAGAAGAAAAAACGAAAATAGAAGCTGGTCTTAAAAAAATCCACGCCCACGAATGTAGATTACGGGAGATTACTGACTCTATGAAACGATCCAATGTCAGAATCATCGGCATCCCTGAAGGGGTGGAGAAAAACAGAGGTCTAGAAGAGATATTTGAACAAATTGTAGCTGAAAACTTCCCTAATCTAGCAAGGGAAACAAGCATTCGTGTCCAAGAGGCAGAGAGGACCCCATCCAAGCTCAACCAGGACAAACCTACGCCACGGCATGTCATAGTGCAATTCGCAAATATTAGATCCAAGGATACAGTATTGAAAGCGGCCAGGGCAAAGAAATTTCTCACGTACCAAGGCAAAGGTATCAGGATTACGTCAGACCTGTCTACAGAGACCTGGAATGAGAGAAAGGCTTGGGGGGGCATTTTTAAAGCTCTTTCAGAGAAAAACATGCAGCCAAGGATCCTTTATCCAGCAAAGCTGTCATTCAGAATTGATGGAGAAATAAAGACGTTCCAAAATCGCCAATCATTAACCAATTTCGTAACCACGAAACCAGCCCTACAGGAGATATTAAGGGGGGCTCTATAAAGGTAAAAAGGCCCCAAGAGTGATACAGAGCAGCAAGTCACAACCGATACAAAGACTTTAAAGAGAAATGGCATCATTAAAATCATATCTGTCAATAATCTCTATCAATCTAAATGGCTTAAACTCTCCCATAAAACGCCACAGGGTTGCAGATTGGATAAAAAGACATGACCCATCCATTTGCTGTCTACAAGAGACTCATTTTGAACCCAAAGATGCATTCAGACTTAGAGTAAGGGGATGGAGTACCATCTTCCACGCAAATGGACCTCAAAAGAAAGCTGGAGTAGCAATTCTCATATCAGATAGACTGGATTTTAAACTAGAGGCCATAGAGAGAGATACAGAAGGGCACTATATTATTCTTAAAGGAAGTATTCAACAAGTGGATATGACAATTATTAATATATATGCCCCCAACAGGGGAGCAGCAAGATACACAAGCCAACTCTTAACCAAAATAAAGAGACATATAGATAAGAACACAGTAATAGTAGGGGACCTCAACACCCCACTATCAGAAATAGACAGAACACCCTGGCAAAAACTAAGCAAAGAATCAAAGGCTTTGAATGCCATACTCGACGAGTTGGACCTCATAGATATATATAGAACACTACACCCCAGAACCAAAGAATACTCATTCTATTCAAATGCCCATGGAACATTCTCAAGAATAGATCATGCTCTGGGACACAAAACAGGTCTCAGCCAATACCAAAAGATTGAAATTATCCCCTGCATATTCTCAGACCACAACGCTCTGAAATTGGAACTCAACCACAAGGAAAAACCTGGAAGAAACTCAAACACTTGGAGGCTAAGAACCATCCTGCTCAAGAATGACTCGATAAACCAGGAAATCAAAAAACAAATTAAACAATTTATGGAGACCAACGAGAATGAATACACAACGGTCCAAAACCTATGGGATACTGCAAAGGCAGTCCTAAGGGGGAAATACATAGCCATCCAAGCCTCACTCAAAAGAATAGAAAAATCTAAAATGCAGTTTCTATATTCTCACCTCAAGAAACTGGAACAGCAACAGAGGGACAGGCCTAACCCACTGACAAGGAAGGAGTTGACCAAGATTAGAGCAGAAATCAATGAATTAGAGACCAGAACCACAGTAGAGCAGATCAACAGGACTAGAAGCTGGTTCTTTGAGAGAATCCATAAAATTGATAGACCACTGGCAAAACTTGTCCAAAAACAAAGAGAAAGGACTGAGATTATTAAAATTATGACTGAAAAGGGAGAGGTCACGACCAGCACCATTGAAATTGCAAGGATTATTAGAAACTTTTATCAACAGCTATATGCCAAAAAACTAAACAATCTGGAAGAGATGGAGGCCTTCCTGGAAACCTATAAACTACCAAGACTGAAACAGGAAGAAATAGATTTCTTAAATAGGCCAATTAACTATGAAGAAATTGAGTCAGTGATAAACAACCTTCCAAATAATAAAACTCCAGGCCCAGACGGTTTTCCTGGGGAATTCTACCAAACATTCAAAGAAGAAATAATACCTATTCTCCTAAAGCTATTTCAAAAAATAGAAACAGAAGGAAAGCTACCAAACTCATTCTATGAGGCTAATATTACCTTGATCCCCAAACCAGGCAAAGACCCCCTCAAAAAGGAGAATTACAGACCGATTTCTCTAATGAATATGGATGCCAAAATCCTCAACAAGATCCTTGCTAATAGAATCCAACAGTACATTAAAAGGATTATCCATCATGACCAAGTGGGATTCATACCTGGGATGCAAGCATGGTTCAACACTCGCAAATCAATCAATGTGATACATCATATCAACAAGAAAAGACTCAAGAACCATATGATCCTCTCAATTGATGCAGAAAAAGCATTTGACAAAATACAGCATCCTTTCCTGATTAAAACCCTTCAGAGTGTAGGAATAGAGGGTACATTTCTCAATCTCATAAAAGCCATCTATGAAAAGCCTACTGCAAGCATTATTCTCAATGGGGAAAAGCTGGAAGCCTTTCCCTTAAGATCAGGAACACGACAAGGATGCCCACTCTCGCCACTATTATTCAACATAGTACTAGAAGTCCTTGCAACAGCAATCAGAAGACAAAAAGGGATCAAAGGTATCCAAATCGGCAAAGAAGAAGTCAAACTGTCTCTCTTTGCAGATGACATGATACTCTATATGGAAAACCCAAAGGAATCCACTCCCAAACTATTAGAAGTTATAGAACAATTCAGTAAGGTGGCAGGATACAAAATCAATGCCCAGAAATCAGTTGCATTTCTATACACGAATAACGAGACTGAAGAAAGAGAAATTAGGGAATCCATCCCATTTACAATAACACCAAAAACCATGCGTTACCTTGGAATTAACTTAACCAGAGACGTAAAGGACCTATATGCTAGAAACTATAGATCACTTTTGAAAGATATTGAGGAAGACATAAAAAGATGGAAAAATATTCCATGCTCATGGATTGGAAGAATTAACATAGTTAAAATGTCCATACTACCCAGAGCAATCTACACTTTCAATGCTATCCCGATCAAAATACCGAGGACATTTTTCAAAGAACTGGAACAAATAGTCCTTAAATTTGTATGGAACCAGAAAAGGCCCCGAATCTCCAAGGAACTGTTGAAAAGGAAAAACAAAGCTGGGGGCATCACAATGCCGGATTTCGAGCTGTACTACAAAGCTGTGATCACAAAGACAGCATGGTACTGGCACAAAAACAGACACATCGACCAATGGAACAGAATAGAGAACCCAGAAATGGACCCTCGGCTCTTTGGGCAACTAATCTTTGATAAAGCAGGAAAAAACATCCGGTGGAAAAAAGACAGTCTCTTCAATAAATGGTGCTGGGAAAATTGGACAGCTACATGCAAAAGAATGAAACTTGACCACTCTCTCACACCATACACAAAAATAAACTCCAAATGGATGAAAGACCTCAATGTGAGACAGGAATCCATCAAAATTCTAGAGGAGAACATAGGCAACAACTTCTATGACATCGGCCAGAGCAACCTTTTTCACGACACATCTCCAAAGGCAAGAGAAATAAAAGATAAAATGAACTTATGGGACTTTATCAGGATAAAGAGCTTCTGCACAGCCAAGGAAACAGTCAAAAAAACTAAGAGACAGCCCACGGAATGGGAGAATATATTTGCAAAGGACACCACAGATAAAGGACTGGTATCCAAGATCTACAAAGAACTTCTCAAACTCAATACACGAGAAACAAATAAACAAATCATAAAATGGGCAGAAGATATGAACAGACACTTTTCCAATGAAGACATACAAATGGCTAACAGACACATGAAAAAATGTTCAAAATCATTAGCCATCAGGGAAATTCAAATCAAAACCACACTGAGATACCACCTTACGCCAGTTAGAATGGCAAAGATAGACAAGGCAAGAAACAACAATTGTTGGAGAGGATGTGGAGAAAGGGGATCCCTCCTACATTGTTGGTGGGAATGCAAGTTGGTACAGCCACTCTGGAAAACAGTGTGGAGGTCCCTTAAAAAGTTAAAAATTGAACTACCCTATGACCCAGCCATTGCACTACTGGGTGTTTACCCCAAAGATACAGACGTAGTAAAGAGAAGGGCCATATGCACCCCAATGTTCATAGCTGCATTGTCCACAATAGCCAAATCATGGAAGGAGCCGAGATGCCCTTCAACAGATGACTGGATTAAGAAGCTGTGGTCCATATATACAATGGAATATTACTCAGCTATCAGAAAGAACGAATTCTCAACATTTGCTGCAACATGGACGGCACTGGAGGAGATAATGCTAAGTGAAATAAGTCAAGCAGAGAAAGACAATTATCATATGATTTCTCTCATCTATGGAACATAAGAACTGGGAGGATCGGTGGGGGAAGGGGGGGATGGAGGGGGGGTAATCAGAGGGGGGAATGAAACATGAGAGACTATGGACTATGGGAAACAAACTGGGGACTTCAGAGGGGAGGGGGTGGGGGAAGGGGATGGACTGGTGGTGGGTAGTAAGGAGGGCACGTATTGCATGGTGCACTGGGTGTTATACGCAACTAATGAAGCATCAAACTTTACATCAGAATCAGGGGATGTACTGTATGGTGATTAACATAATATAATAAAATAAAATTAATTATAAAAAAAAAATAAAAAAATAAAAAAAATAAAAAAACAAACTCTTTAGACACATGAAAAGATGTTCCACATCACTAATCATCAGGGAAATGCAAGTCAAAACCACAATGAGATGTCACCTTACACTTGTGAAAATGGCTAAAATAAAAAAAGATGAGAAATAACAAGTGTTGGTGAGGATGCAGAGAAAAAGAAATCCTCGTGCACTCTTGGTGGGAACGTAAATTGGGGGCAGCCACTGTAGAAAACAGAATGGAGTTTTCCTCAAAAAAATAAAAAATGGAAATATCATATGATCCAGTAATTTTACTACTGGGTATTTACCCAAAGAAAACAGAAATACTAATTTGAAAAGATCTATGCACCCCTGTGTTTATTGCAGCATTATTTACAATCGCCAAGATATGAAAGCAACCTAAGTGTTATATTGACAGACAAATGAATTAGGAAGATGTGATATACATTATTATATATAGTGAAATATTACTCAGCCATAAAAAGGATGAGATCTCACCATTTGCAGCAACATGGATGGACCTACGGAACATTATGCTAAGTAAATAAATCAGACTAAGAAAAACAAATACCATATGCTTTTACTCATATGTGGAATCCAAAAATCCAGACAAATAAATAAACAAACAAAAATCAGAATCAGACTTATAAATACAGAGAACAAACTGATGGTTGCCAGAGGGGAGGGGTTTGGGGGATGGGCAAAGGTGTGATGGGGTGAAATGGGTGAAGGGGAATGGGTGGTAGAGGCTTCCAGTTCGGGAATGCATAAATCACTGGAGTAAAAGACACAGCATAAGGAATACAGCCAGTGGTACTGTAATTCTGTTTATGGTGACAGATGGTGGCTACACTCACGGTGAGCACAGCTTAAGGTAGAGAGAAGTTAAATCACTATGTTGTACACCTGAAACTAATATAACATTGTGTGTCAACCATACTAAAAAATGAAACAAAACAAAACAAAAGAACTCTTCCCTTAATCACCTCTTTCTTTGTTTCCTTACCAAGAAAAATTTATCAAGAGCATTTTGAATATGGGTGGTCTCAAATTCTTCACCTCCCACTCCTTCAACCTACCCCACTTGGGTTTCTGACTCAGCCACTGCCTCCCTTGACAAGATCATCTCCACAAGGACTGATCCCAAAGTCACATCTTCACCCTCCTTTTACACAACTTTTTCATGAGTAATCAACAACCTATGACTGTGGATATCTCCCTCTTCCTCCACTTTAAAAAAAAAACCAAAAAAAAAAACCCCTTTCTTGTAGTTCTGTGATACTATAAGAAGTTTGGGCTTTTATTTTACCAGGCTGGTCATTCCTAATCTCATTCACTTGTCTCAAAATGTAGGCTGGTAGCATTCTCAATGTTTTTCATAGGGAATTCAGTGTGGTCTAAAATTTTGAATACCATCTATATTCTGATGAGTTCTAAATTTATATTTCAGACCTGACCTCTTCTCTTCTATCAAACTGTCTAGTTGATATTTTCTCTGAATCCTATATTCTCGTTTCCCACTATCTCAGTTAAAGATATGAAAAACACTGAGGGCTCAAGCCAGGAGCCCAGGTATCATGCTTGATCTCTCTTGCCTGTCCCCGCCACATATGATTCATCAGCCAACTCTGTTAGGTCCACCCCCAAAATATAGAGGGTTGTATTTTCCAAAAATAATGATTATTTTATTTCTTCCTTTCCAGTTTGTCTTTTTTCCTTATCTTCATGCATTAGTAAGGACCTCCAGGGATATGCTAAAGGTAGGACCAAGAGTGAACATTCTTCTCATGTTCTTGAATTTAATGTGAATTCTTCTAACTTTCCACTAATGAATATAATGCTTTGCCAGAGGTTTCTGGTAGGTACATTATTTGTTATAAGAAGTTTCTTACTACTATCCTGTACTGCAAATGTTTAATCCTGAGTGGGTCTTGGAGTTTTCAAGTTATTTTCTGTCAAGATCATGAAGTTTTCTTTTATAATCTGTGAAGTCAGTGAACACACTAGTTGTTCTAGAATTGTGTCATTCTGCATTCTTGAGGTTTATCTGTTCCCCCAATCTACTTCCTCTAGACTTGGAGAATTCCCATGGCCACTCCTGGTCTATAAAGCCCTTTGCGCTGAGCAGGCTCTCGGTTACCTTTTACCATGTGATACCACCTTCCTGGGTCTTTTAGGGTGAGCCATCCTCTGGCTTTCCAGCAATGCGTTGGAGTTTTAGAAATGATCTTGTCTTTCTAGTAATTTAGAGCCAGGGTTTCCGAGAGGCTGGAGGCTGTGCTTCGTGTGCCATCTTGAGGACAGACGGGGAAGGACTGGAGTTATTTTGGTTGATGCTGTAAAGAGATTTGGGAATCATTCTGATTTAAAGGAATGCCTTTGATCCAGAATTTAATGACCTACAGCAGGACCAGGGAAGGTGACTGTTAAGAAAAAAGAAAAGCCTCTCCAAAATTAATGTTGAAGTTCAAGTGAGGAGAAACAGGTGTGGGAAGAATTAAAGACAGACCATAAAAATGTCAGGGCCTAAGGAATTTAATTAAAAGCTGATTATTTTGGGGCACCTGAGTGACTCAGTTGGCTAAACGTCTGACTCTTGGTTTCTGTTCAGATCGTGATCTCGGGATCGTGAGATCGAGCCTCATGTGGGTCTCTGCGCTGGGCTCAGAGTCTGCTTGGGATACTCTCTCTCCCTCTACCCCTCCCCCTGCTCTTGTGCCCACACACACACTCTCTCTCTATAAAATAAATAAATAAAATCTCTTTTTAAAAGCTGATTATTTCCCTTGAAAGTTTCCATCATCATCCCCCACAAAATTTTTGCTGAAAACATTTTTGTCTGTACTGAATCTTGAATATATAGAAGGGGTGGGGAGGAAACCAGTGGAAAGTTAACTTCTCATTTAATCTGACCACCAATATGACCAACATTTATGTAGCAAGGAATGAGGTTAAAAAAAAAAATAGAAGAAATACTAAAGTCATATTGCAGCTTCCCTTCTAGAGGAATAGAAGAATGCCTTTGAATTTTATTAAATATCATCGGCTTGTATAGGATATTCAGTGGAGGCGGGAGTTGGGAAACTCAGTCTTGTTTAGCTTCATCCAGTCAACAAATACCTTTTGGTGTGCCAGGCCCTGTGCTAGGAGTTGGGGGTAAAGCTCTGAGAAATGCAGACATCAACCCCACCTTCATGAAATGTACAGGCCAGTTAGGGAAGAGAACATCAAACAAACAATGCTGCAAATGTGATGAGAAGTAGGAAAGGAATCAGGGGGTATGACTGTAGGTAACAGTGCCCATAGTCAGGACACAGCTGGGTGTAGACTTTGCTCTAAGAAGTGGTTTTAAATTCAGACCTACAAGAGGAGACAGAACCATTGGTTAGCCTTACTAACCAGACTCCTGTGTCTCCAAAGCAGGAAAAAAACAAATTCTTTGCCTGTCTGAAGATTCTTTCTAACCAAGGCTACCTTTAAAATCAAGAGTGTATGGTTTCAGAATCATGGAATTCTAGAGGTGGAATCTCTGTGTTCATCACTGACTATCTTTACCATCAGTGGAAAACCAGCTTGTGTTTTCACTGTCCTGACTCAGGTTGTGGTGGCATCCATCCAATGTGAGTAGAGGAAAGAGGTGTGACACCAGAGCAAATCCTCGGTGAGAGAAGATGGGAGTCACACTGCTCTATCAGCAAACTGGAGGAAAGAGAAAATATTTCAGTTGGACTTTTATGAGGACAGGTGATGGGAACTCAACTCAAACTGGTAGAAGCAAAAGGAAGCAACTTACTGGTTTAGGAAACAAAAAAGCATGGGAGTTTATGTAGACTACTGGCCCTAGAGTCTGGAGCAATATCCCTAGGGACCCTGGAGATTCACAGCCTTATGACAAGTGAAAGTAGAGTGTCTCAACCGGCACCACTGTCGTTCTTCATTATTGCTCAACTGTGATCAGTCTGTGTCATTAGGAGATATCTCATACTAATTATAACCAAGCATTCATTGACCATGTACAGGGCACCACGTGCAGTGCTGAACACCGGGGTCACAGAGATGGAAAAGGAGAAGACACTGTTATATTGCTTGATAAGAGACACCACTGCTTAAACAAGCAACTAATAATGTGGTGTCATTAGGACACAAATTGACATGGGGGAGCAAGTAAATAATATCTCAAAGGAACACATTCAGGGAAGGCTTCTTGAAGGCAAAAAATGAGCTCATCTTGAAAGATGAATGGGAGTTTTCTTGGTGTATAAAGGAGGCAAGACTATTTCAGGGAGAAAGAGCAGTATCTGTAAATATACAGAAATGTGAACCATGGTGTTGTGAAGATTAGGAACAATTTGGATTTACTGGCGAATGAGAGGGTGGGAGCTGGAACTTGAGGTAGGAAGATAAACTAGAGCCAGAAAATGAAGATTCTGGCGTTCTACCTAAAGGCAGCAGGGGGTCACTGAGGGCCTTTAGCTGGAATGTGTGCTTTATTTGGCAGGAGTTTGGAAGACATGTCAGCTGGGATCATGCCTAGAGGTAGGGAGCCCAGTGAAGCCTGGAGGGATGGAAGTCTAGGTAGAGAGCAGTCAAGGAAGTCTACCCCCAGGGGCTTTAAAGTGAACTTGCCAGTCAAGCTTCTGGCTGGGACTGGGACTCTTTCCTGCTGACGCTCAGATTCCTTACTGCCAGGGGAAATGGTATAGTCCAAAGCTACCTTGCTGTCTGAAGTAATATCAGACTCTGGAATTGTGAAGGTAGTGAAAATCCAGAGACAGTTTGCTGTAAGACAAAAAGCAGGGGATCAGGAGTCAGAACACTGAACTTGAGTTCTATGTCTATCTCTTTCTGGTTAGCTGAAAGGTTGATGACACACTGCTTATGCTCTTAACCTTCAGTTCCTGCACCTGTAAAACGAGGATTGTATTTTCCACACCTGGCAAAGATTGCATTGAAAAATGGAAGGGAAGATTTCAAAATGCTGTAAAACATTGTGTACATATTACTTATTGTATAGTGAAACCAGAGTTTTGGATTTGAGTAGAAAGATACCATTTTGAGAAACTTGCTACCAGGTCCCTCTTCCCAAAATATGCCCTTGTAATGCATTGTGCTAGTGAGGTGAAGTCATCATCTTCTGAACTGTAAAGATAACTCAGGAGAAACCATTGATCTTGTATTTGGCAAAGCTGAGAGTCTATCTCAAGGTTGTCTGGCCAGAGCTGTGTTATTATGGTATATTTTCAATAACTCCACCTATTTTCATTTATTTCCACAAAGTTTGGAGGTAGAGGAGAGGACCAGGACACATTATCATTATCCATTTTAGACACTTAAAACCTGGGCCACAGAGAGACACCACCATAGCATCCCAGTCTCCCTCATTAAGGGGAGGCAGTGTACCCATGGCTGGTGTGGGTGATGCAGGAGTTGTGGGGCTCCTGGGGTCACCAGGATGTTATATACCTTGTGGGGGGGGTTCTGGTGGTCCCCATCCCTCCATTTTTACTCAATACCTGAATGTATATTTCTAGAGCTGTCCACATGTTCCAGTCATGCAGGGGTCTCCCTTGTCCATGTGGATTTTAATCCTTGGCTCCCCACTTAGATCTCAGAGCAGAGTTAGCCTGAAGTGGGGATGTCCAGGACCATCTCATGCATATAGATTGGCCAGAGGTTGCACATGGCCTCAGTGGTGTGGGGACAGATATCCCATCCAGTCACTGCTGGTTGTGGTCCAGCTTGTGGAAGGGAACCCAAATGCCTTCTGACCTTATGATCCCTTCATCAGGGAACACAGGCACTGACTGCACATGGCACATGATGGGATATCCTGAATGCAACCAACCTGAAGAAAACGATAGGAAAGAAGAGATGATGTGATGTGCAATATTCTTTGTAGAGTATATCTCCCCCACCAGCCCAGGAGACCTAAAACATTTTGAGTAATTCCAGATTAATCAGAGAAGCATTTGACTTTATCTCCCTGCCCAAGTTTACTTGCAATCTAACTGGTCTACTTCCAAGTTCCTTAGAGTTTGATACTCTCACCCCCACTTGACTCTGAAAAGTCAAGTCAAAAGAAAGAGAATCAGAGTAAAGGAGTCAGAAATAGAAAACAGACCAACAAAAAGGAAACTTCTCTCATGCACTTTGGGTACCTGGAGGCTCCAGTTCAGACACACACATTTATGTCCTTGATCAGTACATCCAATAGCTACATCCTCTCAGTGTCACCATAAGCTCTAGGCACACAATCCCAGTTCCAATACACAAGGAGGGAATCTCAGGAACACCTCCTTCCTCCATGCCTGGGACATTCACATTCCAGAAACAGCCAGAGAAGTTCACCTGGTCATCTTGTGACTATAGCTCAGGTCTAGTATGAGGGAGAAGAGTCATCTGTGTAGAAGTAGTGAGTGCATGGTCTGGAGATGCTATACACGGGGAAGAGGTATGATTATCTTTTGGAATATCCTTCTTCCTGCTTCCTTTTGGGAAAGTGGGGCTTGGCTGGACAACTTCCCCGAACACCTGAGTAACACTCAAGTAGTGCTTGTTGAGTCTGGGTCTGTAACTCGGACGGAAGTGATTTAGGCTGAGACCTTCCTAGTCAAGTGTTCTCCGCATGTCACCATCATGCTCTGCCTGATAGTATTTCCCTGTGGTGAGCAGGGGGGTCTCTGTAAAACTTCCGTCACTTCCTGTGAGAAACCTAAATGACCCAAAATGACAGGAAATGGTGACTGGCTGAGGAAAACAAAATGAGGTCAGCAACTGCTCGTGGCGTGTCCCATTGGAGAGTTTCCTTGGAGACTTAAGTCTTCATCTTTGTTCTTTGATCCTGGGTTAGGAAATTGGAATGCCACTACTGACCATATAGGGCCAGACTGGACATTCTGTGTTGGGCAAGTTCCTTCTGGTGAGAGGCAAGGCAATACGTCCTGATGCAGTTGCAGTCAGCTGTGAGGCCTCGCAAGATACCTGGGCTTAGTGCTGCTGATTTGGGAAAAGCCATAGAGCTGAAAGCTGATTCACCAAGAGCTAATGTTTCACTGGAAGCCAGGGTAGTGAGTGATGAGTTTGGTGAATTTATTTGTTCCTTGTAACTATTTGCGTAGTGTGCAGCACTTTATATCAGATGGGGATGGGTTTTAATGGCTTATGAAGAAATCTGTCTAGTTTAAGGTTTGGTTAGTTTTTATTTTAGTTTATGACAGCATCTGAAAAAATTTTCATTTGTCCTTTTTTGCCAAAGCCTCGCTACTGTACATGGAGGGAGACAGGGCAGAGAGAATGAACTCTGCTTGGGAAAGATGGAGTGAAAAGTGATCATTAACAAATGCACATTCTTCAATGTTAATATAAGAGAAGAAAGACTGAAAATAAATTGAACTAAACATCAACTTAAGAACTTAGAAAGTGGTAGTAAAATAATGCCTCCCCTGAGAAGCAGAAGAAAGGAAATAATGAAACTAAGAGTAGACATTATTTAAATAGAAAGAAAGCGGAAATAACCAACCTTGAAAGTCTGAAAAGATGAGTCTCTGGTGAGACTGATCAGAGATAAAAGAGGCGAGTGAAGCACAAATAATAATGTCAGGAATGAAAAGGGCAACAAAGGGACAGATGATGTGGAGATTAAGCAATCACATAAGGATGTTATAAACACCTTGAAGCCAACACACTGGAAAAGTTACATACACAAATTGTCGAAAAGCATAGTTTCAAAACTGAATTGAGAAGGAAGTTAATAATTCTGTAACCATCAAGGAAATTTTATAAAAACTTCTTATAAAGAAAATTCCAGGCACAATGTCTGGTGAGTCCTTTCAGACATTCAAGGAACAAATAATTTTAATCTTATGAAACCTTTCCAAAGAAAGCGAAAGAGGGAATGTTCAGTAACTTATTTTATGAGGAAGGATGTAACTTTGAGAAGAAAACATGTCAGGGACACTAAAGAAGGTGAATTGTAGCCCAATCTAGTCTGTAAATATAGCTGTGAGAACCCTAAGAACAATATTAAACTTATAAATAATATAACGCACGTGACTAGTTAGGTTGATACCAGGACGCCATATTGGTTTAACATTAGAAATTCAAGTTACGAACCCACCTACGTTAACAGATAAAAGAAGAAAAAGTACACAATCATTTCAGCAGTTGAACAAATGGTTTTTATTAAACTCAAAGTGCATTCAGTATTTTCTCTTAGACAATAAGGAAAGACAAACTTTCCTAAACTGATCATCAAAACCTATTGTTAGACGTTGCTTACATGAGGAAATATTCAAACATTTCCCTTTAGGATCAGAGTAAGAGAAGGATATACACTGGTACCATTTTTATTCAACATTGAAGGTCCTAGCCAGCACAGAACGCTAAGGTAAAATACATAAACAAACAAATAATAAAGAGACAAGTGTTATAAGGACTGGAAATAAATTTATAAAACTTTAAGTACTTACAGGTGATATGAGTGTGTATACAGAAAATATTTAGAAATTCTCAAAGTTTGAAAGCTATGGAGTTCAGCAGTGTTGCTGGAGTTAACACAGATATTAATATTTTGTGATATTGCTGGAGTTAATATATAAATATTAACTGCATTCCTATATACAAGCAATATTCCAGTTGTGAAATGAATACTTTATTCACTTGGAATAATGGAAAAATCCACTTATATTAAAAATTATTCAAGGAGCACCTGGGTGGCTCAGTCATTAAGCATTTGCCTTCGCTCAGGTCATGATGCCAGTGTCCTGGGATCGAGCCTATGTGGGGCTCCCTGCTCAGTGGGGAGCCTGCTTCTCTCTCTCCCACTCCCCCTGCTTGTGTTCCCTCTCTCACTGTCTCAGTGAAATAAGTAAGTAAGTAAGTAAGTAAGTAAATAAATAAATAAATAAATAAATAAAATCTTTAAAAAGATTATGAAGGATTCAAGAATGAAGTAATATATCTAGAAAATGTTCTACAGCTTATGGGAAAAAATGGAAAAGTATACAGAGAATCACTAGGAATACCTAAGGAGATGCAGAGGTAAAACATGGTCATAGACTGAAAAACTAATTTCTTGAAAGATGTCAGTTCCCCACAAATTGATCTATATTTTTGAAAAAATTTCTTAGAATCAAATCACAGCAGGGTTTATTATAGTAGTAGTTGTTTGCTTATTTGTTTTGGTGGAACACAGTGAGCTGATGTTAAAATTTAAATGGAAGCAACAAAGAGCCAAGAATAGTTGAGTGTTCTAGAAGAAAAATAAGAATATAAAAAATATTACTGTATTGTAGCATTGACACAGAGATAGAAAAATCAATAGAAAAAAACAGAGAGCCTCCAAAAACCCACAGTATACAGACACTTGGCCCAGCAGATGAGAGGAAAAGAGTAGACTTCAGCGAACAGTGCTACGGTAACTGGGAATCCATATTTTTAGACACTGAAGTTGTGTTCCTGTGTCACGTGACCCAGAAAACATCTGAACTTGAAAGGAAAATTGCAAAACTCTTGGAAGATAATATAGAAAAATATCTTCATGGAATTTGGATAAACAGAATGATTTTTAATCAAGATACAAGTGGCATTAACCATAAGGAAGAGATTAATAACTTTGACTTGTAACATTTATCAGAAAAAGTAATGTTTATCGGATGATACCAGAAGAAGAAAGAAGGGGCAACCCAGAGTGGAGAAGCTGTCAGCACACACGTAACTCACCACGGTTTTATCAACAGAATATCAGGACATGCAGAAAATCCAACAAAAAAATTCATGAGAGGAAAAAACAAAATCTAAATGTCAAGTTAATCTATGCAAAGCTGCCTAACCTCAGTAACCAGGACTGCATCAATTAAGAACACTGTAATAGGCTATTATGCACCCATCATTTTGGCAGAAAGGGGGGGCACTTCTATTAAGTGTCCACAGGATCGAGAACAATGGTAACTTCTCATATATGCAAAGTGATACAACTTGAACTCACTATTGTTTGTAACTGGTTTTCGTCTAGTACAGTTGAAGCTGTGCGTATTCTGTGGCGTGGCAGTTCCATTCTTGGGGTATACCAAGAGAGACCTTTCACGTGTGTACAGAGACACATAGAAAGAAGTTCATAGTAGCAAATGGACTCTAAATAAAAACAATCAAATATCTATCAACAGCAAAATAGATTATGTTTCGTATACTCTATTCGTACAGTGGACTATTAGGCAGAAATAAAAATAAACTATAGCTGTAGATATCAATGCAGATGAATTTCACAAATATTGTACAAAAGAGAGAATCCATAAAATGTTACATAAAATACAATCTTATTATATTTACATAAAGTTCAGAATCAATTAAAACTAAACTCTCTCTCTCCCTCTCTCTCAGATGGAGGTGGGGGGAGGAGTAGGGTGGGGGGAAGGGCAGAGAGAAAGAGAATCTTAAGCAGTCTCCATGCTGAGCACAAACCCGAGGCAGGCTTGATCTCAGGACCTTGAGATCATGACTTGAGCTGAAATTAAGAGTTAGACACTTAACGGAGGGAGCCACTTAGGCTCCAATAAACTATCTTGTTTACGGTTGTGCATAAAGGGCAGGAAAACTGTAAAGGAAGGCAAAGGGTGATCACAAAGGTCAGGTTAGTGTTCCATCCTGAGGCAAGGGAGGGGCTATATTCTTGGAAGGACACATGAGGGGCTTCAATTACTGGTGATATTCTATTTCTTAGCCTGGTGCTGGTCTGAGGGTTTACTTCACAATTATTACTTACATTGTACATATCTTTTGTGTACATTTTTTGTGAACATGACATATTCCGAAATAGCAAGAATATTGTTGGGTTGCATCTTCTGTCTCTAAAAGGTCCAACTTCAGTTATTAGAGCACATTATAACCTGTGTAGATTATAACATGACAGTGGTCCTAAAAATACTTCCTTTTTTCAGTTTTAAAGTCTATATTATAACAAATGGATTATGGCAAGTAAAGTTCAAAGTTCTGCCTGCTTCTGAGTTGTAACTTATTGCTTCTTCCTTCAAATTGTCTGGCTTTAGCAGAGATTCAAACAACTTCCATGTTTCCTTTTGATCTTTAAAAGCCTTAAGCCAGTGTCCCAACTCCTACCCCAAGATCTCATTATCTCTGGAAGGGTCCAAGAGGATGAAATCTTTTTGATAGAAAATCATAATATCCTAGTCACGTTAATTTAAATCACTTATTACTTGTGACTCAGAACTGCCCACACCAAGGAATCTTGCATCAAGTAAAGGCAAAGAAAAATAGGATGAGAATCTCCCTCAACACTGTTTTTCTTTTGTTTTCTTCTAGCTGAATATAGGATTTGAATATAATTAAAGAGATATACTGGCTCAAATCCTTTTAAGGGCAACCACCTATCCACATTCATACACCAATTTCCTGCCATTACAGGAGTAGCTAGAGCTCCCATCGGAACATCAAGCTCTAATTAAGGCATCCACTGCATAATTCTGCTTAGAGTCTTTAATACTCATGTATACACACACACACACACACACACACACACACACTTGGTTGGCATCTATATGTGAGACTAAAATTTTACTTTATATATTTGGCCAACTCTTTGGCAGGCTCAGAGTCCTTGACAGGATGTTTGAGAACAGGGATTCAAAAGAAGTAAAGATCCATGAGGTCCAAGACTCTGGTCTTCAAGGTACAGTCAGAATTCCCCGATTGTGGCCCCCATCTGGTGACGTGATTTTGATCCCAGTATGGGTGAAATCCCTGGCAAATTGAGTTGTATTTCCTAGTATCCTTTTTACATTTTGGGGGGGGGGTAGGGAGAGCTCTTCTTAGTCTTAACTATCTTGTGACTGACTATCCTATCATTATTCATTTTTTGATAAGTAGTTTGTAGCACTTGATATTCTTCTGTGAGTAGATTTTTTTTTTTTTAACCAAGTGGCCATGTTTCCTTCTCTGTGTGGTATGCGTCAAGTGGAAAGGCAGAGTCTGTACTAGGATCCAAAGAGATCTTATTGCCTCTTTTCCCTGGTGGGTGGTCACTAGTTCATGTATGTCCCCAGTGATTCGGCTGAAGAAGCCTGCCCATATATTGAGTGGCTTGACTCCATCAGTTAAAAAGAGTGCTCATCTCTGCGCCTCTTTCTTAGAAGGGGGGTTTTAAGTGAGTGAAAGGTAATGTTTACTTTGGGAGGATATTCCTCTGTGGTCTAGATATCTCTATGGCCAAAAGGGTATCTTTTAGGAAGGTTCTTGGGCTTGTTTTAATGATCAGCTATTTTATGAAAGTCACAGATTTAATAAGAGGTATTAATTAAAATTTCATATGTGTGATAGAGGCAGTGACTCTGTTGTATGTCAAGAATCTAAATCCATTCTAACAATATTATGAGTGAAACAGTAGAATGAATTTGTTTCTATTTGTGTAAGAGCGAATTGATTTGGCAGGTTTTTCATGGATAGTACAAGCGAAACTTGGCCTCCCTTGTGTTATCTCTATCCAAAGATCAAAAGCCATGGGGTCTTTTGGTGAGATATTTGTCTTCATGATAAAGACAAACTCTCAAAGACGTTAAAGTTTTGGATAGTAGGTTTAAATTACCCCTTCAGGAAATTTGCATATTTGTCCTCTTCTAAAAGTTATATTTCTTCGCTTTAAAAAATTCACTTAGAATATTTTTTAAAAAGTGAAGAGCGTATTGACTGTCAGTTGTTTTATGGGAGGAGTAGCATGGATAGCTCTTGTAAACAAAAACTAGGGCAGGGACTGAGTTTGCCACTATGGGAACAGTACTGTTAATAGTCAGGAGTTGTAATGTTTCTGCGTAACCACAAGGAGGAGTCAAAGAACAATATAGGTGACTGCAGAATCTATGACAAGAGGGAAATTAATTTAATTCCCTTTAGCGGGCTTTGTTATTTCATTTTAAAAATATTTGCCAGAAGTAAGAGGTTTTATGGTTCCATTCAGTGTAACAAACCACTAGAGCTTTAATGGTTTTGAAATTAATTTCCCATTCTTCTAATAAGTCAGTGGCTATATAGTGCTGAGAGGAGAAGATGTAGGTAGAGTCCTTCTTACTGCCTTTAAAACTGTAAGGCAGCCATTACTACTTCCCTAAATTACCCTAGGGTGACGTCTTTCCTTTGAAATTTATCCAATTTTCTAGGAATGTGGGTATTTCAGATACTGGATCTAATAGCCTATAAGAACATATGTGGTTCCTTGTCCCACACGCTGAGACATGAAGATGGAAGTTTCGGTATCCCTCAGAATGAGCAAAGGACACTTGGATACAAGTCCTGTGTTTAAGACAAGCTTCTAGGACTCCGCCAAGCTGTTATTTTGAAACATTGGATCTTAAAATCCTCCAGACTAGGTAGGGCAGGGTTGTGGTATTAAAGGATGTGTGCTTTGGATGAATGACCCTTATCATTAAGAAATTTCTTTTGAGTAACTAGAAGTAACATGTTAGGTTTTTAGCAGTTTGGATCAAGTTGGCCATTGTGGTCAGTAGGCATGTATGTGTAAATAGAGCTGCAGGTTGCAGCAGACCTGGTAAGTGTCTATAGTGTGTTGGCTGAGAGTGTGGGCTCTGGAGTCCCAACAAACAGCATTGGAAACGTGGCTTCACCACTTAGCTTTGTATCTCTGCTTCCTTCTCTGCAAAGTGGAGACAGTAATAACACTTATTCCGTAGGACTGTTATGAGCATAAATAAATAAAAGCACTTATAACAGTTCCTGGCAAACAGCATTTATTTTACTTTTTTGTTTTGTTATATATATATATATATATATATATATTTTTNTATATATATTTTTTTTTTTGGCAAACAGCATTTATTGATGATTCACCATGCTACATTCACATCCTTGTGAGCAAATATACCTGGACTACAGAATGCCCTGAGACAGTCACAGTTACAACTAACTGTGGACTTAGAAACAAGCAGTAGAGCCACTTGTAAGAAGGGGAAGGCTCTAGTTTCCACTTGCAGAGAGTGTGGGGAAGAGTCAGGTTTTTGTCTTTGTCTCTGTGGCAACCTTTTAAACCCAGTATTACCCATCCATGTTCTCCTTAACATCATGCTTAAGAACACCACTTCTGAAGTTGAATTTCCTGGGTTCAGATCCTTCCTCTACCTATAAGGAGGGTAATCATATGCTGAGACAACCAGAAAATCAGGTACCAATATCTTTTTGGAGGTTAAATTTGATATTTAATAAAATTTCAGTAGTTAACATGAGATAAATCAGAAGTTTGGTGAGCTTCCATTTTCTAGGTGAATTTTTGTTTAAATTCTAAACCTTCATGGAGGATTTTTTTCATTGCTGGGGGTTTCACTCAAGCTCTGGCTCTCCCTCTTCTTAGCTTGGTTACTTCAGAAGTTATTTAATATCCCTCAACATCCGTCTCCTCAACTATGATTTGGGGATAATAATAGTACCTACTTCAAAGGTCTGTTGCGAAGATTCCATGGCATAACTCATAGAAAACACCTCACACAAAGCCTGGGACAGAGTGACTGTCATTGTGTGCTAGGTGTCATCATTGTTCTTTCCATTCACAAATGGTTATGGAGTGCCTTTCATGTGAAAAGCACCTGGCAAAGAATAATAGTGGAATAAAAGGAAATTATCGTAGAATTAGGAGGAGGATGGGATTCAGAGAAAGACATTCCCTAAGTCACTTCTCTTTCCGGGGAGTCACTCTGCTCTGAACACAGCTCATGGAATGATATTCAACACAACAAAAATATGGTTTAAAAGCAAGCTAGAGAAAAATGGTCACACCCCATCATTAATCCTGGAAACTGAGCTCTAATGAGAACTCCACCTAGCCAAAGAATTGGGATGGGTCAGAATGGATTATGTGAAAGCTCAGGGAGGCTGCATTGTGGGTTAATTTGGTCTGCTGTGCCCAGTATAATCCTGGTTCCCAGTGAAGCCCGTCATGCAGGCGGACTTCTCGTCACAGCTACTGTTAAGACCAGACACTGCCTTGCTTCTGTGGTGACCAGAGGGATCTGCCACCTATTCTGTGCAAAGAACAAATAGGCTGGTGGACTTGGTAGACATTGCTACTGTGACATTTACTTATGGTTGAAACAAAAATACTAGAAGATGGAACTAACCAAGAAGACTAAGTGCTTTGTAACATCCAGTTTGAGTGTATACCATCTCTCTCTCTCTTTTTTAAGATTTTATTTATTTTGGAGAGAGAGAAAGAGTGAGTGAGCAGGGGGAGGAGCAGAGGGAGAGGGAGAAGCAGACTCCATGTTGAGCGTTGAGCCCGACGCAGGGCTCGATCTCACGACCCTGAGATCACGACCTAAGTCGAAATCAGGAGTTGGACACTTAACCAATTGAGCCACCCAGGTATCTTCATACCATCTGTTTTGAGTTTACACTATTCTTTGGGTTAGGTCATACCCAAGAATCCTGCTAGAGGTGGGAGAAGGGACAGAAGACAGGCTAGGATCTCAATAACTATCAGCGTTATCATGTCTGGAACAACACTGATAATGCGTGAAATACTCTTAGAGACTTCATGCCCACCCCAAGGTGGCCAACTCTGAAGTGGGATTCAGTTTTCAGGGTGTCCACACAGGTCGTCCACCCAGACAGGCCACCATGGGTCCTGGCAGGAGCTAAAGAATACCCTTGCATATGTATGCATATTGCAGGGGATTAACACGTTCACCATTCTCAAACAGTGGACTTTTATCCCCATGTCAGGGATGACAATACAGAAACACAGAGACTTTAAGAGATTTTCCATAGAACCAAAGCAAGTTCAGGGCTCTCTCTACCAGCCTGTCTCTTGCTATTAGAAAACTTCCCAAAGCATAAGAAATTGACAGCCGTGTTCAGGGCTGGCAGGGGTGAGGGAGTGATATCAGATTATTTTGGCTACCCATAGCCTTTAGAACTGTTGGTCAGGGGGCGCCTGGGTGGCTCAGTCAGTTAAATGTCTGCCTTCGGCTCAGGTCATGATCTCACGGTCCTGGGATCGAGTCCCACATCAGGCTCTCTGCTCAGTGGGGAGTCTGCTTCTCTCTCTACCTCTCCCTCTGCCCTTCACCCCTGCTTGTGCTCGCTCTCTTTTGCTCTCTAAATAAAATCTTAAAGAAAAGAAAGAACTGTTGGTCAAAAGTAGAAGCTGAGAGTTTGCAGGACTTTAGGATGCACAGATGTAAGATTCTCCACTGGAGGATTAGGATGAAGCAAGTCGGTGAGAGCAACAGTATAAACAGGGGAACAGAAACAAGGGCATTTTCCTGAGAAAGTTGGTGTCATTTGTCTTATGACTTAACTGCCTCTCCCTCCACCACCTTGCTGCACATCATTTACTCCTGAGGATGCATGTACACCCGCATGGGGTTTTCCTGCCACTCAGGCAGACAGGCCAGGCTGTTCCCCACTTCCTTCTGGACAGGCCAGCCCCAGGCCTCAAAGAATGGAGCCAGATTCTTCTGTACCTTTTCAGAGAACTTCTTCACCCATAGATTCATCTTGCCATCCTTGTCTTTGGGGATGCCAGAGAGCGTCTGGTACTCAGCAAAGAGCTGGGTGAATGGCTCCCACCCAAAGGCCTCCTGGAGCTGAGAAGAGAAAGAAGGGACAGGATGAGGAACCAGTTTGTGGAAGTACCTGCAAGAGGCACGTTCAAAGTGTATTTCAGTTATAGTGATTCTTTCCCCTTGATCATTCATGAGCTTCCCTCCTATGATTTGCCCCTGTGTGCCCACCCTATCCCTGCATATAAATACAATCCTGTTGGCTCATTCCACCTCTTGGCCACAGAACCTATACCCCTTGAATTTAGTAGGGGACTTCACAGGGAAGCGAATATCTGAAAAGACATAAATACTCAATAAATGACAGTTATTATAATTATCTCTAATTTAAAAAAATTATATGCCCAGATCCCAAGTGTTTTTCTAGGCATCAGACAGGTCTAAGCCTGATTGAGATGGGAAACCCTCATATCTCACGTGTTTGGCCTTTGGGGCTCTAAAGGCTGGGAACTTCCAACACTTTCCAGACATAATAAAATCCCTGGTTTTATACAGCCATCTCAGATTTGTAACTATTTTCAAGGCTACTATTTTGCTCTGTGGAACACTCCCTTTGGGGCAAAACAAGGAAGAAGCAGGCACATCACAAGGGGTTCAAAAGGAGAGTGACTCATGTACATGGAGGGGCAGCCCACCTGAAAGCCATGGGCAGGAGGCCCTTGTCAGCTAAGATAATAGAGGTGTAGAATGAGCAGGGATCCTGGCGTGTCCCAGACCTCTCGCCCTTTTGTGGAGAATTCTGACTCTGTAGTGTAAATCCTAAGGACAGATGACATCTGGGGAACAGCTTTGACAACTCGGAAACGTTAATGTTCAGAGCAGTTTGGGAGGGGGGCAGGGCTTCGTGTGTATTTCTCGGGAAGCCCACCTGCTTCAGGACTTTGGTGTTCTCCCATTGGACTGGTTGGTTAGTCATTTATTCATTCTAAAACATTTCAGGTTCAAGTAGGGTGACTGAAGGCAGAGAACCTTGACAACAGTTATCTCCTAAAAAGCCTCTTGTAATGTAGTTGTCCTGGAGACACACCACTGTTATCATGAAGGGACAAAGGAATGCAACACTCACTTGATCCACAGAACTAAGGTGAAGAGAAACAAAGCACAACAAAGTAACACCCATTTCTGGAGCACTTATTAGGAGACCATGGTCAAGACTGGTGAGTGGAAGTGCTGGGCTCCAATCTCAGGAATGACTAACTCAGAACTTCTGCTTATGACTGGTAGACCAGTAAGCTGAAATACTAGGTTTCCAGATACTTTTCATTTCCTCTTACTTAACATCATAAAGTACAGGGAGCCAGTGGGACAGGTGTTATTTCCTCCGTCTTAGAGAAGTCCCATTATGCAGTCGGGTCCCCTGTGCCCAGGCCGGAGGGGGTGGTGAAGGGGGTACAGGATGCTACATGATGGAGGGGTCTGCTGGCCCTCACCTCCCTGCTTTTCTGCTCTGTACCTGTAGGTATGTTTCCAGAGCTGTCCACACATTCCAGTCATGCAGGGGGGCTCCCTTTCCAAGGTGCGTTTTGATTCTCTTCTCTCGTTCTAGAGGGCTCAGAGCAGGGTGGGCCCGAGCCCTGGGGATGCCCAGGACTGTTTCATGCACGTAGACAGACCAGAGGTTGCAGGTGGCCTCAGTGGTGTGTGGCGGGAACTCCCACTCTTGTCGCTGCTGGTTGTGACCCAGCTCATGGATGGGGCCCCACAGACCGGTGCTCCTTATGCCTGCCTCATTGATGAGCTCTTGCACTGACTCCAGGTGGCACATGATGGGGTATCCTGAGTGCATCCAGCCTGAGAATGCAGAAGGAAGAGATGAGGCATGGTGGAGGCTGGGGGCACCCAAACTATCTCTCTTCATCCCTCTCTGCTAGGTAACTTTCCTTCACCATCCTGGTTGCCCCCAGTAATGCCAGAATCTCCATGCTGGTTGGAAAGTAGATGGCTTGTTCTGCTTGGTCAGAAACTGAACAGTCCCAGCCCCCTTCCCAGCCTTTCATGCCAGGTTATGCCCTCCTCCCTGCTCTGGCCCGGAACAAGACGAATACACTTGACATAAGCATTCTCGCTACAGTTCAGTGCTTCGTTTTGTGTGAGTTTTCTATTGTGTGAGTCTCTGACACTGTCCTGTGTGTGGATTTGGGATCCCTGAGGCTAGAGCGATGTCAGTTCTTCTGCAATGTAAGCCCCTGTTGTAGAGATTTATGCTCTTTAGCAGATAATCTTCTTTTTTAAGGAGAAGAACTCTGAGGTCCAAAGGAATGTTCTCTATGACAGAACCATGTTTCCTTATTTTTCTTTCATGTAAACTACTCAATACTTAACATAAACTTCTTTCCTTACTCCTTCCTTCCATTGCCAACTCTGACTTCTGTTTGAAGGAATATTTTTGTTTCTCCTTAAAACAATGAAGAGATGGCTCATTGCTGTCTGTGAACTCCTAGTAGCATTATTTTTTTTTTGAGATTGTTTTACCATCCTGTGACATCTCACCTTGTATATGTAAATGATTCACCTTTTCATATAGGAACATCTTTGCACCCCCATCAAGGTCTATGTCTGTTATGTCTTTTTTCCTTTACTGGTGAGATTATGCCTTTCACACGTAGGGCATTAAAAAAACAAAATAATGAATAATGGTGTCCACTGACTAGGAGCACCCACCAGCTGAGATCTGCACATCAGCAACAATCCTCTCGGGACGGCAGAAAGGGAAAGGCCGGGCTGCTAGCTGGGCTATAGCACCCATCATCTCATCCCAGAGGCGGAGTGCAGGCTCGGGGTCCTCCAGGTCTTGCAGGTTTGCACTCGGCACCGTCAAGATGATATTGTCTGTTGCCAGCTCTCCCCAGGGAGCCTGGCTCTCCTGGATACAGTTCCTCCACTCCTCCAGAGATGTCTTACCTGGGAATAAATATCGTGGGCCTGTCACCCATTTCCCCAACTTACCTTGAACTCCAGGAGGAGGACACTGAAATAATGAACAATTAACATGTGGGTCTACATGCTATGAAGTGAAGGACAGGCCTCGAGACCCTCCCTTCTGTTCTGCCCAGAAGTCTCCATGGACATGGTATTTCATAGCTCCTGCCTCCACTTACATCTTGAACAGTTCTTCACTCTTCTGTCTGCCAGTCCCTACCCTACCCTTCCTTAGCAACCGGCCCATAACTATGGTGGCGTCCCCGGCGCCCCCTCTTCCCTCAGCATTCAGTTCACTCACCCAACTTGTAGTATGGGGCAGGCACAGCCCCCTTGATGGTGACAGATATGGGGCCCAGTTTGCTGCCCTTTGGCACGATGACATACAGAAGGCCACCCCAGAGGCAGGAGATGGATCGTATGGCCCTGTCCATACAGCACTGATGCGTCACCACAGGGGCTCGAGACAGCTTGCCGGCCTTGGTCAAGTTATCGGTGTGGCAGCCAATCTGTACCTGGGGAGGTGATTCCACCATGTGTAGGAGGAACTAGGTCCCCTTAGTGTGTGTGTGTGGAGGGCGGACAGGGGTCTGTGCTGTTCTGGGTGAATGGTAGGTACTAGAAAAACACCAGCCTCCTCCTTTGATGAGCTATGCATGGAAAACTAAGAAATTTTAGTACTCCAAAAGTCATCGGGACTGAAAAGTATGTGGAACCATTCTTCCAGGGATTTAAACAGCTCCACAATGGATTGTCACCAGACAGACCAGACAGGTTAACCCTGAGGCTGATACTGACTAGGGCCCCACGGAGCCTCTGTACTGGGTGGAATCTGGACTCTCGTGGCAGGGCCTACGCCAATGTGGTGATTCCAAAGCCAGGATCAGCCAGAGGGGATCCTGGTCACCCTCTGTGCACAGATAGGAGGTCACCCATCCAGAGGCAGCAGGATCTGGCCTGAGCAGGGAGGACTGATTCTTGCTTCCCCCTTTGTCGAGGGCTCCCCTTCCTGGTCAGGTGGGTTGAGGGCTATTTTGTCCGGAGTCCTGGGGTTGCTTTTCTTAGGTTTAATGTAAGCGAGCTCCAGAAAGGAATTTGACACAGAAGACACCCTGTGACAGGAAGTGACCCTCAGAGCTGACGCAGGACAATTTTAATTCTGCCTCTAGGGCCTATTTTTGTGGTCAGATGAAGCACACCCGTCAGGTGTGAAGGTAATGACATACACCGCAGAAAGGCCGTGTGCTGTTGGCGATGCAGGTGAGTCCTGAGGACCTCACAGAGTCTCCTGGCCCTCCTCACATCCCCATGGGGACGTAAAATCACCATACGTGGAAATCCAGGGGCTTAGGTTTGAGTACCTGAAATTAGCTCTGGCATCTCAGTCCCTCCTTTAGGCTCCCTGAAATTGAGCTGCTTTATCTATGAAATCTGTGAAATGGGCAGAATTGTCCCTTCCTGGCCCCCTGGTGGCACTGCTGAGAGCTGAGGAAGAGAAAGTGGCTCTGTGGGTTAGGGTGTCAGCAGTGGCGGTTCTGGCCTTACCTTCAGGCCGGCACAGGCCGCAGCGTCAGACAGTGAGACTTCTGCACTCTGTCCACGTGGGAGGTAGAGCCTGGTGCTCACCCACGCATCACAGGGGCCTGACAAAAGCCAGAGGAAAGGCTGAGTTCTTCACCCACCTGCCTCTGCTGCACCTCACAGCGCCCCCCCCCACAGGCACAGCCCCTGCCCTGCCTACCTCAGCTCATCCCTGCTTCAGGCATGCACCCCTCCACAACCCCGTCTTCCCAAAAGTACATGATAGAGACTGAAGCTGGCCCAGCTGAGCTGTAGTACCTGCACTGTCCTGTGAGCCCGGGAACCCCACCTTCCCCCGGGTTCTGATGCTCTGGCTGCACTCCTCACTCCGTACCTGGGTTGCTCCCATCGATCTCCACAGTGATGGGCTGTCTGGAGCTGCAGCTCCAGGTTCCAAGCTCCTGCACCAGCTGGGAGCAGTCGGTCCCAGAGCGTGCCAGCTCCGTGGCCAGGCAGAGCGCTGCAGCCTCAAAGGAGTCACCAGCCACAGGGTACTCCCGGCTCACAGCTGGAAGGCCCGACACACGCAGCATCTTCCTCAGGAGTCGGTGCAAGGATATGTAAGCAGGGACCCCCTCTGCAGGGATCTGTAGGAAGCCTGCGCCATCGGCTCCCAGCTTCGCCAGCCAGTGCTTTTCCAAGTTGCCAGCCCCGTGGTTCAGTGCAGACTGGAATTCAGAGAGCGCCTTGCGGAAGTGGTAGCTCTGCATCTCGGGGGTAGGGATGGGGAAACAGCCCGCATCCAGAGTCTGAGCTAGGATGCTGAGGCCGAAGCCGTTGAGGATGACGTTACCAGGGAAACCAGCCAAAG
The DNA here is from genome assembly GCF_002007445.2 of Ailuropoda melanoleuca. Taxonomy (NCBI): domain Eukaryota; kingdom Metazoa; phylum Chordata; class Mammalia; order Carnivora; family Ursidae; genus Ailuropoda; species Ailuropoda melanoleuca. The sequence continues at coordinate 201,404,618 of NC_048218.1, forward strand.
CAGAGCGGCCTGGGTTCTGGGAGGCCCACCACCAGGCCTGGCCCCCGATCAGCAAGCCCCCGCCCTCGGCCACAAACTCCTGCAGCTGCTTGGCCTCCTTGTCACTGTAAGCCCCACAGCAGTAGACGCGGACGTCAGGCGTCAGATGGGGCTGCAGACTGCACTCCAGGCCGTGCTCTGACAGGAGGGCACACAGGTTTTTTAGACCTGTGTTCACCCCAAATTTGCCCGTCTGGCCTTTGGCCAGCCAGCGCACAGCATTGAGCAAAAAGGGCCCCAGCTTGGGAGCAGAGAGCATGCTCTCATGGGCAGCCAGGACCACCCGGCCCCGGCCATAGCGGGCGGCTGCCAGGAAGCAGCGGAGTGAGGCGTCCAACCCCAGAGGGAAGGCAAGGGCCCCATGCACCAGCAGCTGCGAGGGCACTCCGCCCGTCTTGATGTCCAGCTCTGAGATCCCTTCCAGGAGCTGCTGCTGATCGTGCCTGAGATCCTCCACACAGCTGCAAAGTGACAGGGGGACAAAGGGGTTCTGGTCAGTCAAAGCAGCACTGAAAGCAGCTTGCTGGCTGGGGAAATCTGTGTGGGGTTCAAAGATGACCTCATTCATGCCCATCTCTGCACTCTCACTAATAACTGCTAGGACTGGAGTATGTGATGCCATTGACTTTATCGAGTCTGAGGCAGGTTTTTTCACCTTTCCACAACTAAGCAATGGGATATCATTGTCTCATTGGCAGTGTTTGCTCTTACTTCGTGACACACAATGGTGCTTCTTATAACCGACGTGGTCACGTACTTGATGAGATACTGAGGAGTGTGGTAGCGGCCTTACGGGCACATCTTAAAGTCCATGTTCTCCAAGTGAACCCTTCCAGGAATTCTTCCCATGCTAGTCAACTGAGTGGTGGATATTCTGGCTTGACTTTCATGTCTTTAAGTAATTACACATATAAACAAGTTAGGAAAAAATAGTCCATTCCTAGAGAAATTAGTCCTATGTCTACATGTCTCAGAGCTAATTTTCTGCCCCAAAAAAAAAAAAAAAAGCTGTGAAAACATCAAATTGCTAGCTCTGAGGTAGAAACACAAGTAAATTGTTTAATACTGCACTTAAAGATTTATGCAAATACATACTCTCTTAAAATTCTCACTTAAATCTGATGAGAATATTTACCACTTTTATTAAGAAATGGTCTAAGTGTAATAAATTCAGAAAAAGTTTGTATTTCAAGATTTTTAAAAAAGATTTTATTTATTTATGAGAGAGAGAGAGAGAGAACGAGCAGGGGAAGGGGCAGAAGGAGAGGGAGAAGCAGACTCCCCACTGAGCAGGAAACCTGATGCAGGACTTGATCCAACGACCCCGGGATCATGACCTGAGCCAAAGGCAGACGCTTAACCAACTGAGCCACCCGGGCACCCATCAAGATTTTTTTTAACCAATTTGTAGGAACTCTAAATGTCAAACAATGGGAAATTGGTTAAATAAGTTACAGTTAACTATAGATGGCATACTGTATGGTAATTAAAATAATTATTAGATAATATTGGAAAATGCTTAATGGAAAAAATTTCAAAATCAGATTCCAAGATACTGTACCCTAAATAAACCAAACTTTGTGAAATGAACCATCAAAACCAAAACCCAAACAAACAGAAAACACAAAACCAGACATAGAAGCAGAATCTAAAGAATATTTATCAAAATGTCTTCAGTGACCATCTTGGCTAGTGTGATTATACCCAATTTTAAGTAGCTTTATAAAACTGTCTCATACTAAAAAGCAAATGTTGTTAAAAAATAGTTTTTTCAAGTAACAAAACATTATTGAAAAAAGTACCTCTTGTACAGTTTCTCCTTAATTTCTCTTCAGCATAAAGGAGGAGCAAATAAAAAATTGGCATCAATCATACCATGGCTTGCTGTTTATTGATTAAAAACAACAGGTAGATGCATGCGAATTAATGTGGACAGGTGTCCAGAACATTCTGCTGAGCAAAAAAATGTCTAAAATAGCGTAACTTGGTGATGCAGTTTATGTAAGACAAAAATAAAACAAAGTTAGTATATGTCAATGTAAATGTCAAAAAGTCAGGGTGAAACCACAATAAACTTTTGGATTTTGGAATGGAGAGACAGGGTTGGTACTGAAAGAGATGGTCAAAAGAGCTTTAGCCTCACTGGTATTTTTTTTTTTTCAAACAGGGAGAATGTACGAATGTAATTTGTCAGGTAATTAAAAATTAAAAATGAAATTTAAAATGTTAAGGTAACAGCTGGAAAAATAGAAATAAAATGTATAATCTACAAATGTGTTGGGGAATTTAAGGGATAGAGAAAACTTTGTCAAGAAAGAATGTAGAAAGAAACAAAGAAAGCGTAAAATCAAAATGAGAAAGAAGGCAAGAGGAAGAGATACACTGAAATTATCACTATATATAAATGGGTTAAATTTCTATATAAAAAGACAGAGGCTCTTGAATTGAGCTAAGAGCATCTAGGCATAAGCTGCTTGTAAAAGACAGATTTGAAACTCACACAGAAGCACTGAAAATGAGGAAATCGATATATCATCAAAGCTGTGTCTGAAAAACACAGCAAAAAGAAAGCAGAAGTACCAGTATTAATATGAGATGCAACTGAATTCAAAGAGGAAAGAATTAAAATACACAAAGATAACTATTTTCCATGGGTAAAAGTTACACTTTACCAACGACATAATCATCATTGGTTTTTAGGGTCCTAAGAACAAAGCACCAAAAGCAAAAACTGCTACAAAGCAAATTAAAATTTGATGAGCCCATAATTGCATGTGGGATGGTAATGGCTCTGTCAGCATCCAGTGGATCAGTGACATTAAAAAAAAAGAAGAAGAAGAGATGATTCGAGCAGAATGAAAAACACACTTGATTAGAATCAGAGGACAATAGTGCAATATTCTCCCAGACTCTGAGGACAACAGAGAGCCTGGATGCCATATTCCACTAATTTGTGGCATAAATATACAGAAAAAGCAGACTTTCTCAAACAGGATATGTTAACTAAAATACCAGTTTTCAGCTCACATGCACAGATGAGCAAATTAGATGATCTGTATCAGGCTTCTCTCAGAGTGGTAGCTTCCTTATTCCAGAGGAGTGAGACTGGGGACGGTGGTGTGGGATGGAGCACAACTGGCCTTTCTCCTCTGTATATTTCTCTGTTGTCTGTATGTTTTCACGGTAAGCTTAAATTCCTTTAGAAATATGTTTGTAAAACGATGGGATGTTTCTCAAAAGAGAAATGAAGGAAGGAAGTGGAAGCGTAGTAGATCACAGCAGATGGGACACCAAGTAATTCTCAACAGATGGACAATGAATGTTTCAAGTGCAATATTAATGATCTCAGATATCTATTTACCAACATTTAAAATCTTGTATACTATCTATTTACAGTATTGAAGCCTGAAAAATAATGAAAGTAGCTATTACTTAATGAGGCTTAATATATACTAGGCATTTACACATATGGATTATGTCTTTTAATCATTATGATAAACCCGAACTATATTATTCTTGCTTTACAAATTAGGCTTAGAAAAGTTAGGCAGCTTGCTCCATGGTTCTTAGCTAATAACTGGTGGGAATGGGAAGCAAATCCAGGGTGGTTTGCTTCTAAAGCCAATGCTGTCCACACAGCAGAAACTCTCCTTCAATTATTGAGTCTTTGGATTAAGCCCACAAGTGGGTATATGGCAAGTAACACGTATAGGTTGTGCAAAGGAGCCTTTAAATAGATGTGAAGGTTGGGGAGCCTGGGTGGCTCAGTCAGTTGTGCATCTGGCTCTGGATTTCAGCTCAGGTCATGATCTCAGGGTCCTGGGATCAAGTCCCACGTTGGGCTCCAGGCTGAGCAGGGAGCCTGCTTGGGATTCTTTCCCTCTGCCCCATAAATAAATAAATCCTTAAAATGATGATAGATAGATAGATAGATAGATAGATAGATAGATAGATAGATAGATAAAAGATAGATAGATAGATAGATGTATGTGAAGGTGCTAATAATACAGCACTTATGAAAAAGGAAACATATGTGTCTCTTCAGAGTGCAGGAGGCACTGAGGAAGAAGGGAAGCACGAGGGGCTGGTATTCAGGAAAGACACCAGATTATTGATGTAGGAAAAACGTTAGGGTTCAAAGCCCACGGCCAAGAAAGAATTCTTGAGATGTTGTGCAAAAAGCTGGTTTTATTAAAGCACGGGGACAAGATCGGTGGGCAGAAAGAGCTGCACTGGGGTTGTGAGAACCAATTGATTATATACTTGGAGTTAGGGGAGGTAAGGGAAAAGGGAGGGTTTCAAAAGAACTTTCGTAAGCTCAAGAAGACCTACCAGATACCAGAGGCCTTGCCATTGTCAAGTTAAGGTTATTTTTCCCTCTAGTAAACAGTAACATTAAGACAGTTGGGAATTTCCTTGCGGAAGTTAAGTTATTGACAAGAATGCTTTTTTCTTGTAAATCACTAAGACATTTGTAAATTGAAGGAGACTCTTGTCCTGTTGGACTGAGATCTCTATTCATTAACCATTTGTTTTTCCCTTACCTTAGTTTTAGGGCAGGCAGGAGTGCCTGAGGAATGTCACACGGATCCCACCTGGGAGTGGGGAGGGGGGTGGTGGGGTGTCAGTTTGAGCTTTGTCCTCAGCATGGCTTCTGCTCCCTCATCATAGATCACGTCTGAGCAGCAGGAGACTCGGGGAATGACTTTCTGAAAGCAGCTTAAAGAGCCCTCCCAGTCATGACAGCCATGACGAGAAGACTCAGTGGGAAATGAGCCACTGTCCCGTCACCATACCCTGGCCTCGCCTATTCTATTCCTTGTGGTGACTAATTGGCTTATTTTTCCTGAGGTGTTTGGTTCTTAATTGGTTTTCTTTGCTCTGAAATTCTCCTTTTCATCTCATTCTGTTGCTTGTTTTATTTAACATATATTTTTAAATAAAACTGTCATGGTGTGAACCGTTCTCAAGGAATCTGCTTCTGTTCACTGGGTCACATGTTTCTTCCAGGCATGACTGATTCTGTTGTCTTTCCATAGTAAATTTCTGTCTCTCTTATACTTCCCTTTCAAATTTATTAGTGTTTTTATAGTTGTTATATGGATTTCTTCCCAGTTAGGGTCCGCAGATCTTTTCCATGTTCTCCAATAGTTCTGGTCAATTCTCCTTCCTGTGCTTTCTAACTTACCCAGGACCCGTTTGTTTGTACACACACCCCACATCCATCCATCTTCCCAGATATATGGAGGTTGATGTATTTCTGCTTTCCACTTTGCCCCCTGAGGTTCGTAGCCTGAACTGAAGGCCAAAGGTCACCTGGGCCTCCTGCTGTCCTTGCTGGGAGCTAGTCTAGTCGGGGCGAGCTGAGGCTAAGCCCACTCCACCCTCCAGGGGTGGAACACGCCAGAGGGGTTCCACCCTCCACCGTTCAGGGAAGATGGCCGTTCCAGCATCCTTTTCTGCCTCCCTCAAATACTGAAGTAGCTTTGCTGCTTTCGTACTTGTGTTTAATCTCACCCAACGTGTTCATTCTTCTAAAACATGCGAAAGCATTAATGATAGTTCTTGGATTTGTGGTGTCCACTTTTTTCTTGCATCTGGGGTGGGAGTGGGGTCAGGCGATGCCATGTGCCTGCCACATGTGTCACCTGTCAGCCTCAAAACCTCCACATTCAGCTCTTTACTTAGCATTTTTCATTCATCTGGTCAGATTGGTGGAGGGGGCAGCTCCAGGATCTAGTCTCATTTCACACAACCTGGAAACTCTCTGGGATTGTGGTGAGGATCACATGACTGAACATGAAATCTTCAAGAAATGCATAAGCTGCTAGCACATGTTTACTTTCATGCGAGCCGTTCCTAATATATTCTAGACCTTAGAGGTGACACCATGTGTAAATGTATTGAGCTGTTGTTCTGGGAGAAATGTTTTCGCTAGATTCTTCTTTGTCTTGGTATAAAAGCAGTGAGCGCCTTTGGATCTGACTTTGCATGTTAAAGCAAGCGCAGTGTCCTCTTAGGCACAGAAGCATAGGTGTGCTTCGTAGAATGCCCCTCCCCTTGGCAGACAGAGTATTTCCTGCCTCCAGCAGGAATTTGAAGTTAGCGAACCTGCTGGGTCAGTCCAGGAGTATTTGACTAAGATTTGTTGGCAGGAAAGTTCCCTAAAAACCTCTAAGGGAATGCCAGGTGAAGAAGGAACAAATCTGAGCTGAGGGCCTGGGCTTAAAGTAAGCGGGCCTTCTTAGACTTTAGAGCTGACCTGGTCAGCCAGCTTCAGCTCAGTTTTTGGCTGAGCTCTCCTGGCGGAACATGCCTTAACGTGAAGTTAACCATGGGGTTAACACCAGTATTAGAGGCCACCCTTTCTTTTTTATGGTTTTGGATATGTATTCACTTATGTATTCATTAATTTATACGATGTACAAATTATCTCTTGCTCTCTACTACATTTCACACAGCAGGCACTGAGAATAAAGCGGCAAACAAGACAGGCAGGATCAAGGCATTCCTGCAGCTTTAAGGTCTGGCTGGCTGGACAGGCCTTAGCAAATGCACAGGTGGGATATAATGTACAGATTGTGATCACTGATGGTTAGGCCATAAATGGGGGAACAGTGACACCAGAAGGTCAGTCCTAGATTCAATAGGGTCATCAGGGAAGACTCCTCCGAGAAGTCTGAATAAGGAGAATAAATTGGCTTTTCAAAAGCTGAGGGAAGATCCAAAGTAGGAAGAGAAATTTGAAAACCAGGGTTTGAAAATAACTTTGCCATCAAACTGCCAATGTTATTTTTCTGAGTCACTGGATTTGCAAAACTCTTAGAATTTTATAAGACAAGAAACCTAAGGTTACACTTGTGGTCTTTGAATTTGGGGGGATTTCTAAAATACTTTAAAGATGTATGTGGCTGATGCATCAGCTACAGCCCCTCCTTGAAATACCCAAGCTAGAAAATGCCGAAGTACTCAACAAAAGGACACAGTGAAACAAAGTATGGCATGTACGCTGTACCCGAAAACTCACATTAAAAAGATTATTTTAAAAAATAGAAAAATGGTTTTAAATACAAAATAGCAGTATGCAGTCACAGCTAGCAAAAATGATGGATGATGACGGAAGTTATGGAAGGGTCAAGGTTTTGTTGGGGACATAATGAGAAACTAAACATATTCAGATACTTTAATGTCATTATTATTATTCCAGTAAAAGTTTTACAAATAAGGAACGCCGATAACGTGGAAGAGTTATTTTCAAACGTTATCTGCAGCATTCTGTTGGTCATTCAAGTTTGGACTAAACACTACTATAATAAACTATATATAGTTAAACAGTACCGTAACCCCCCAGCGCCCAATATAGTGTCTAGAACTTAAAGCTCTATCTATCTATCTATCTATCTATCTATCTATCTATCTACGTAATTTTTATTTATTTTGAGAGAGCGCATGTGTGTGTGGCAGTAGAGGCAGAGGGTGAGGAGGAGAGAGAATCTTAAGCAGGCTCCAAGTCCAGCAAGAGTCTGTTGTGGGGCTCGATTTCATGACCCTGAGATCATGACCTGAGCTGAAATCAAGAGTCAGAGCCAGCGAGAAGCCCCAGAATACATTTTAGATGAATGAAGGAATGGATAGGTACTACAAAGAGGGAAGGAAAATTGATATGTTAAGGAAATTTACTTCTTTATCCATTTCATTGCCAAATTAATAAAACAATAGAAGATGTGAGGTTAAAGAAAGCCATCTTAGTGTAACCTGAGGAAATTTTTTCCATTGTTTAAGATTTTATAAAAAGGCAAAAAAGTAATGTAAAAAAGTTTTTTTAGGTTATAATTATAGATAATTTGGAGATTACAGAAATGTTTAAAGATGAAAATGATAATCAACTATCAACCTGTCCCTAGAGATACACTATTAATACTTCATTTTATTTTCTTCTAGTGTTTTTTTCTACTTATATACGTAACATGTTTTAACAAATTTGGCATCATTTAAATATAGTTTTATATCTTAATTTTGTCTATTGTATTATGAGTATTTTCTTATCTCTTTAAGTAATGAGTCTTTAAGGAGCTGAAGAGTAAGATATACCATAATAATTAAAGCAGTGTTCCATTTATTAGACACTTAGAGTTTTCCCAGTGTTTTACTTAATAGTGAAAATACCATTAAAAATATTTGCTACTAAATATCTGCCTCATGGCCCAATCTCTCCCATCCAACCCTTCCGTCTTCCCTTCCCCCACAGGTGTTGATTTGGAGAGTCCCTCCTAGTAAACGTCCTGTACACTGTGTCGGTCTTTGAGTTGGGTTCCTGGGGAACCCAATTCCAGGGAATTTGATAATGTTTAGCAGAAATTACATTTGCATTTCTCCTTTGACTCACCAATCCCATTTCCAGGAGATATGCAAAAATATGATGACCTATGCACATAAGCATTTATTGTAGTACAGATGTAATAGTAAGAATATTGGAAAAACATTTTAAATACTAGAAACTTGAATGTCTGTCAGTAAAAAACTAACTGGATAGACTACACTGCATCTGTACATTTCAGTGAAATAAACTCTGTAGTGCGTATCGATGGGCTGGTATGCAGCCATATCCAGAAAACAATGTGGGCTTTTTAAAAAGATTTTATTTATTTATTTGAGAGGCAGAAAGACAGAGAGAGAAAGAGAGAGAGGATGAGCTGGGGGGAGGGGCAGGAGAGGTGGAAGAGAGTGAGAAGCAGACTCCTCGCTGAGCAGGGAGCCTGACTCAGGACTCGATCCCAGGACCCTGGGATCATGACCTGAGCTGAAGGCAGACGTTTAACTACTGAGCCACCCAGGCGCCCCCAGAAAGTAATGTTAAGTAAAAAAAAAAGTACGGTGGAGAAAGTATGTATAGTATACTATTATCTTTTTCAAGTCTCTGTGTGTGTGTGTGTTTATATACAAACTGACAGTGGAGTAAAGATAATTTTTTTTTTAAAAGGGAGAGAAGAAAATTATATAAAGGGAATAGGGATAGAATATTGGCTTCTTAGGATTTTACTTTAGATCCACGTAGCTATGTTACATAATTATAAAATAATGTTAATTCACAAAAGCAACTCCCAAAAGCAAAAGTAAGATATCTAAATGAATCTACATGTGTATCCACTCAGTGGTGTAACCACGAAGAGGAGGGCTAGTCTAAGTGTCGTTAAAGGGTGGTTATTTGACTTTATATACCTCATAAAACATATCATAAGGATGAAAGGAACTGAAAATAATCTTTGTGCTGGTAGTACTGTTATTTTGCAACTGTTATGTGTGTGTTGTGGCATAAAGCCAATGAGTCATGAAGGTGCTTCCTTTCAGAGCTGGGCTTTTGCATCATGGGGAAAAAAAGGAGACAGATGTAAGATTTTTAAAATTATTTAATTTCTGGGGGGAGAAGCCTGAAGGTGGGCAGGCAAGAGAAGGAGCCAGGGTCTTTGTCTCTCTCTTCAGGCTGTGTTTCTGACAATCACTGTGCCTCCTCTGCAACCCCAGGTCCCACAGACAGGCTGTCCATCGGGGGTCCCAGCTCCTGCTAGACAGGCCTAGCTTGGCACCTGCATCCAGCAGGTGACTCAGCACCTGGGCTCCAGGGACACTCTCACCTCCCTCTGCTGGTCGGGCTATTGCTAAGGCCTCAGTTACCCTGCTGTCTCTCCTACAGGTTTTCAGCCCTTGCACCACCTGCCTGGTCAGTTCCTTGTGTTAAGTGTCTCTTTTTGGAACACCAGCCAGTCCTGACTGGGCCTCACTGATAAGCCTTCCCGGATGACCATAAATACCCTCCACTCCCTTCCCTGTCACTCTGATCACTTCTTTCCTTTCCCTGTAGCTCATATCACCACCTGCTTGAGTTTCTATTTATTGGTGTCCTCAATTGCTTAATTCTCACTGGAATACAAATGAGCAAGTAGCAGGGCTTGGTCTGCTGAATGGGGCCTGGCACACAGCCGGGCTCACAAAGAAACCAATGTTCTTTCATCTGTTTGAGAGACACCGATACACACTCTCGCCAACCCCGGCATAGACCCCGGAGACACAGACGATAAGATAAGCTTTTTTATTTGGCCCCAGGACAGAGTAGTACTGAGAACCCAGCTGCCTTTGGGCCTCGGTGCATTTTAATTATCCTGTTTTTGGTTTGTGGTGCTTCCAAAGTAGAGTGGGGAATCATGCGTATTAAAATGGAAGCTCAGGGGCACTTGGGTGGCTCAGTTAGTTGAGCGTACAATTCAGAGAACCAAGCAGACTCCACGCTGTGTGCAGAGCCCAACACTGGGCTTGATCCCACAACCCTGAGATCATGACCTAGCTGAAACCAAGAGTTGGACGCTCAACCGACTGAGCCACCCAAGCGCCCCTGAGCATCCAACTCTTGATCTCAGCTCAGGGCTTGATCTCAGCGTTGTGAGTTAAGCCCCGTATTGGGATCCACGCTAGGCATGAAGCCTACTTTAAAAAAACAAAACAAAAAGAGGAAGCTCATTGAAGAGGGACATGGAATCAATTGTTAACAAATGTCAGACTCCCTGTTGGGAAATACCACTCACCTGACATGGAGTGGGATCTTGGGTATCTTCTTAGAGATCTTGAACCGGCCTGTGTCCCCACAGATGTCGGTGAAGTACACTCCAGCCACACTCGTCACCTGGTTCCCAGGAAACCTGGACAGCACGTTGTCATGACCGTGCTGACTGGCCCAGTACCAGGCTTGGCCCCCGATGAGCAAGCCGCCTCCACACTTCACAAATTGGATCAGCTCTGCAGTCATTGTATCATTGTAGGCATTGATGCAGTAAACCCCGAGGGAGGCCCCCAGTTCTGGCTGAACTTGTGCCTGAACCCCACAGCCCTGCAGGATGCTTACTAGTGGTGCCAGGCATGGGTGCACTCCAGTGGGAGCCCCAGGTGAGGGACAGAGCCAACCCACTGCATTATGAAGAAATGGAGCCAAGCCAGCATCCAGCAGGTAGCCCTCATGGGACACCACCACAAGGCGGCCTCGGCCATAGGAGGAGGCAGCAATGAGGACCTGGCCCTTGTCATTCACCATCACTGGGAAGGCAGCCTCTCCAGTAAGAAGCAGTTCACATGGGATGGGGCCTTTGGGGACATTCCAGCTGGTCATTCCGTCCATGAGGGCCTCAAAAGCACTGGCGGGAGTTGTTGCCATGGTTCAACTAGCTGCTGTAGAGAAAATCAAAGACTCAGGTTGGTCAGAACTGATGAAGGGCTGAGTGAAAGCACAGCAACTAAATGCATGCGAACAAAACCCATTTACTGGGTTCCCCACTGTGTGCCAACCACTGGGGGTGCTGCAAGGAATGCAGCAGACAAGGGCCCCACTTTCATGAATCTGGTATTTCAGAAGGGAAAGGACAATAACAGGGAAACAGATAAATGAAATGCAGCAATTAATAACTTATGAAAATAAACCAGTTATGTGTTATCAAGCAACTGGAGAATTTGGATTAGATGACAGGAGAGGCCTAGATGAGGACATGACCGCGAAGATGGAACTGACATTTCAACTGAGATCCGAAATGCTGCAGGAGAAGAGCACACCCAGCCCAAAGAAGCACCGGGCAGGGCAGCCAGAGAGCACGTGGCCGGGCGGAGCAGGCCCTGAGCGGCCAAGGGAGGGGCTGGGTCCTGCAGGGCCGGTCAGAGGTGAGAAGTGGTGTGCAGGAGTTGACTTCGTATTGTGCTGCAGCTCTGTGGACAAAAAGGTCAGGTGACCTTAAAGAAACTGCATTTTTGGGGATAGTTTTGACAAAATGAGTTGAAACCCCTCCCAATTTATCATGTCTGCCCTGACCTGTATGTGGGTAGCTTCCTGTGGTTTCCAGAGGTCTTTTAAAATTCAGTGTGCCTAAAATTGAGCTTATTATTCCCTTAAAGCAGCTCCTTTTGGATAAATGACTTAAGCCTCAGTTTCCTCATTTATAAAAAGAGAATAACACACCCCTTGGAGGATTGTTTTTGAAGATTAAGAGAATGTGTATAAAAACACCCTGTTGTGAGTACACAGTGAGCACTGAGGAAACACGAGGGTATGCCCCTATGCTGACCTTTCTAGCTCCCCTGTGACAAGGGCCATGCCCTGGGTCCCATGCCAACTCCCCTCGGCCCACCTCTGACTTCAGCAGCCGCCATGGAGGAATTTCCTGAGCACTCAGATGCCTTCTCACTTGGGCAGGTGCACAGGGGCAGCTCCGAAGTGGCAGAGGGCCAACAATGGGGAAGTGGAGGGCGTCAGGGACACATGCCACGGTGGTGGACCTCAGGTGCGTTCTGGAGTTCCTCACAGGAGGAGCTGAGCTCCAGCTGCCCACAGTGGTAAACAGCTCAGCCATGTGTCCTTTAATGCCTCCCCTCCTTCCTGGTCTCTCCCTCCCCACATCCTCAATCTGGCCTTCTGGGCTCATTTCCCAAACAAAGTACCAGACTCAAGTTCTTGTAGCAGACTTTACTTTGGAGAAGAAACTAAACTAAGACACCAAAGCTGTCCTCTATCTTTGCCTCTTTTCTCCCTCTTTCCTGTTTCCATACACAGCCAGCCACTTACCTCACTTTGTTCATCATCTGTCATTGGGGTCTCTCAAACATCATTGCCTTCAGCCTGTATTCACGTCTAGACTAAATGAGTTTGGCTTTAGTTCCAGGATGGATTTTCACCCACAATCTTCCTCAGCCACCGTACCCACTTTTTTTTGTAATAAAAACCCTCCAATTTCATCCACTCTCAATAAGGTAAAAGCTGAGTGCCTCGCCCTGATCTTAAGGCCTCTGGGGTCTGGGCTCTCCCGTCTTCCAGACTTTTTTCCTGCTAAGTTCTCCACAAACCTCTAGCAGGCTTGGCATCCCTGAGCATGCCCTGTATTTTCTGTACAAGGCCAGCTCCTTTCCATCTCCTAACTTCCCTCCCCATCTAACCACTCGTTTCTCAGCAATGCTTCCAGGAAAGTGAATTCACAAAAGAGAACCAATACCCACATGGAGCATCATGGGGCATGTGGGTGATCTCAGCTTTCTGGTGTAGCAGTGGGAAAAAAACCCAGCGAGGTCAAGATCATGTTAACTAGCTTTGATAGAGAAGTCTTTCACTAATCTGGTCCTCTATAGTTGAACGGGAAAATAGACACCCCCCCCCCCCCCCCCCCCCCCCGCCTAGGAGATGAATAATAATTCCTCCGAACTCTGACTTCCATTCACTAGAAGTGAGCGCGTGCGCAGACACGCACACATCCATCAGATTCCTAACAAGTTCGAAGAGGCAAAGAAATGTGTTTTGAGACAAACAGTAAATACTACCAGACCGGCTAAAGGAAACGAAACCCTGGACCTATGAAGAGAGAAACACGCTGACTAAGGACACGTCCTTCGGCAGGCTTCTGGCACCTCCGGGCGCGCCGCTGTGCCCAGGTGCTCGGTCCCCGCCCCAACCGCAAGGCTCTCGGATTGGCAAACTCACGATCAGTAGTCGGCTGTACAGCGTTGGCTCCGGGCGCGGTGGACTTTTGTAGTGGCGCAGCGGGCGGTCTGGGGGCTGGGTGAAGGGGTGGGACGGGGCGCAGTTGGGGAGGGCCGGGTGCCGGGTGCAGGGGGCGCGTGGGGCAGGGCGCGCGACGGCGCGCGGTCTAGAGGTGGAGCTGGCGGGGCGCAGCGGTAGGTCTGGGAGCCCGGGTAGACAGGGTGTGGCGGCAGTCCGGAGCCGGGGCGGGGGCGGAGCGCGGCGGGAGGTCCAGAGGCCGGCGGGGCGGGGCGCGGCGCTGGTGGGGCGGTTCAGGGGCGGGGCGCTATTCCCCGGAGTCGCCTCCGCTAGGCACCTCCCGACCGGACGCACTTGGGGCGGTGTCGCGCCTTGCGGGGCTCCTTCGGGTTGCGTGGCTAGTCCTCCCAGGAGGCGGGGTTCCTCAATCTGCAGGGGTTGGGGCGGAAAGCGATTCTCTCAGGCCTTCCGAGGGTTCCGGGATATGAGAGGGAGCAAAGTTGCTGTTACACTTGATTTGCTGTTGCTGTTACACTTGATTTGAAAAGCAAACGCCAAGTCCCCAGTAAACCGGATTCGGGATGAATAACGCTCAACTGCAACGTAACCCGCGGCCGAGAGTTCGTCGCGTGGAAATGCGCCCCTCCCCTCCGGTAGTGGGGTGCGGCTCCGGAGACCGCGCCTCCTGCGTTGCAGGGCTGCCCCCTGGTGGTCAGCATCCGCCTGTGCGCCCCGTGCGGGCGGAGATTTGAAGCTGTCCAGGGAAATCAAGTTAGAGAACTGGGCCTGGGAGATGGAAACGATGCTACAGTCAATAAATCTAAGAAGACAGTAGACGTGAAAGAACCATAATATCATCAGGATTTATGCTGTAAAATAAGTACCAGGGAAGAAAGGAAGAAGTAATGGGTTCTAGTCATCAGAGAGGAACTTACAGGGAAGGGAACACAAACTTAGCTTTGAAAAAACGTAAATGTTGTTTGTAGGCAGAGAAGAGTAGAGGGCATCACACCATGAGGCCGCATCATGGTCCACAGTGTGGAGATGTCAGTGTGAAAGCTTGATTTGAGAAAGACATGAAAATGTTCACTGTGACCGAAACTTGTTAACAGGACTTGCAGGAGCGAATTTGGATGGCATCCAAGGAGTTTGGATTGGGGTCTGTAGCCTGGAGGAAGGTTTTTAAGAAACTCCAGGTAGTAATCACTGAGATTCCCTCCCCAGCATCTATTCCCTACCCCACTTCTACTGTCCTTTCTAAGCAGATCCCAGTTTTGTTCAGATAATCTTTCCCTTACGAGATCCAGTTCCAAGGGTAGGTGTATATTAGCTGAAGCCAAGCATGCAAATCCCTGTCCTTCGTGCTGCAATGATTCGCTCTTTCTGGGTTATACATAATAAATATGCATGAACAATATGATACTCAATTGTCCGGCCTATGCAAGAGGCATACACAAATCACAACTGTTACTGTTATCAGTGGTACATCAGCCCAGGAAAATCCTTGCAGTAATTCCACTTTCTCACTAAACCAAATACAGGGGTTACTTTATACATAAGCTTTCTAATTATGGGCTAGCATTAATAGCCACTGACTTCCTTCTTCAATTATTTTTAGTTATGAGTTAAACTTAATGTGGTCCCATATATTCTTTCCCTGAAGGGCCTCAAGAATCTGGAAAGGATTAGCCACGGTCTAATTTAGGACTGGGGATGGTTGAATCTACCTATGTGCATTTACTGGTGTGAGTCACTGGCGAGGTTTACTCAGTCACTATTTAAGATGATCCAGAGCAGGTGTCTACAGCTGTTTTAAGACTAAGTACTGTGGTGGCCATGGAAATGCTCCGCTCAGATCTCCGACTGCAGGGAGCGGCTATGCACTTGACAGACAGCCCCAGCTGGTGCCTCTGGAATCCTGGTACCGGGCCATGCTGTGATTCTCCTGGCTTCCCTGACTGGTGATTAAGGGGACTAAGACAGGCCCATTCCTGGGAGACATGGGACTCTTCTGATGGGGGCGACTGTGGCTCAAGGACTCCCACTGGACTTGAAGAGATTTTCTGAGACCTGCCCTGCAATGTAAGCCTTTCTTCCTTTGCTCTCTCTTTCATGAGGGTTACACCGACCTCGAGGTCTGTTGGCGCCCCCAGCTTCCTCTGGTCCCTCTCTGTTTTCTCTCACAGATGTTTTCCTTAATAAATCTCTTGCACATCTAATCTCATCTTGGCTTCTGCTTCTTGGAGGATCCAGGCTAACACATACACTTGCAATTATATCTCCTCAAGTTCAAATACTCAAATGCATTTATTAAATTTGTGTTATAATGGGAGTCAAGAGCAAAGTCATTCACTTGAGAGCATTTAGGAAAGACTCACCCACTACATTTTTCATTCTTTAGTACATTTTTGATAACCCTTGTTCAAATTATAGCATGGTCTTTCTCTAGGGCAAGTTCCTGCCTGCCTGTTTATTTAAAGCAATGAAGCTGGAGTTTGCTGCCACTCCTGACAGGTGGCCAGTGCTTAATCAGAGTTAGAAAAGCTTTCGTATTCTCCTTTGGTGTATTTGTGAAATTAATCTGGAACTCTGTTTTCTTTTTGGATCATAAGTGTATGGAACACATACGGTAGGAGTGGGTGATATTGCAGTGAGGAACAAGCAAGGAGTCTTAATTTCCAGACTTGTCCCACCTCCAGGTCAGACGTTAATTTGGTTTTGTACTGAAGAGTTCAGTTGTCTGGGAGCCAGGGGAGCTTAGTCCAAGGCTGAGTGTGGGTGTTTTTCCTCTGCCTCTAAAATATCAGACCCATTGTGTAGGCACACAACAGATCCTGTTTCTATAATTGCACCCATAACAGCGTGGTTTATATGTCTTCACACACAAACTTACAAATGTTGTCAGGATGTCAGAGGGGCTAGTGTATGGGAATTGGGAGTGCGTAAAGGCCAATCTCTCTACAACAAAATTCCTACAAAGAGTCTCAAAGCTCCTAGTCCTATGGGACCAGCAACATTATTTTTTATGTTTCTCTACAAATGTAAACAATTATTTCCAAATTGATTATTCCAGAGCTATGTAACATCAAGGTCTTCCTTCTCAAGGCTTTTCATTTTATGTTGAGACCTGTGATCCAAGCATCTTTTAATTTTAATTGAGGTTGAATAGATACTATGTATCTTAGTAGGGGAAGAGGGAAATGGAGTAAGAAGCCAAGGATACCTGAGTCTGTTTCCCGTGACTCCCTGCAGGTTTGTCCTGATGGACCTGTAAGTCAGAAACTTTCATTGCTGTGCAAATTTAGTCAATTTTTTCCAAATCAATTTTCTCCCTATAAACATGGTTCCAAATTCTACTTGTTACTGGATCCATCAGGCCATCAACAGGGGCCCAGAACTTAGAGGCATGTCTTCACTGAGTACCTTTGGTAGAGGTCACAGCAACTACTGAGATGAGCCCCTCTTCTCCTAAATTTCAGAGGGACAAGCTCCTGTGAAGTGCACCTTGACTTTGAAATTTGAGGAGAGATAGTCAAAAGTTGTGAGTTTCTATTAGGTCAGTGGATCCTATCATAAGGTTAAGGTCAGAAATCAACACTTATCTCTGAGAGAGTAACTATTGACTCCTGTAGGGATGAAACTCTTGCCTGTCTTGCTGCTGTCAATATGCCAACTATAGTTTTACCTCTCTTTGCCTTGAGTTGTCTGCTTGGTTTGCTCCATCATTTCCTTCAAGGATTTGCCAAATATCCCCTTACCAAAGAGGCTTTCTAGGACCTCACTACATAAAATGCCAAATATATCCTTTGTCCAGTCCCCCCACCACCCAGAACACTCACTTTCCTAACTTTACTTTGTTTTATATTCCTTCATAGTGCTTATCATACTTGATATATGTTTATTTGCTCATTTTATTTTATTTTGTCTGTTTTTGCAATAAATGGTGTTTTATTTTTTTTTTAATTAATTTTTTTTTGAGAGAGAGAGCAAGTGCATGTGTGTGCATTGGAGCGGAGGAGGGAGGGGCAGAGGGAGAAAATCTTAAACAGGCTCCATGCCCAGCACAGAGTCCAACACGGGGCTCGATCTCATGCCCTGAGATCATGACCTGAGCCAAATGCTTAACCAACTGGGCCACCCAGGCTCCCCTATTTATTCATTTTAATGTTCCAACTGGAACATAAGCACTTTGAGGGCAGGCGCTTTATTATGTTTATTGTGTATTTCCAGTCCCTATAACAGGAACTAGCATTGTAGTAGGTGTTCAATAAACGTTTATTGAATGAATTTATAGGTGACCCAATGACCCGATTGGAAGGGGATACCCAAATGTGGGACATGCATTTTACAGATTTTATAAAAATTTTATAATGATTTTATGAATGTTCAGGAAACTTTTCCATGAGCATTTCTTAAAAGAGGGCAGATAAAACATGAAAGATTTTTATTTAACATAGTAAAGTATTTTTCTAGTGACTTCTTCTAGTTTTGTGCTTAAAAATGTTTAAAATTCAGTGAGTCCACAGATTTTTACTACCTTACTCTCCATCTCACAGAGACCATAAATTCAAAAGGGGGAGTTTGAGCTCTGGAGAAAATAGTTTCCGCTACTCCTTTTATCAAAACATTATATATCTAACGTAAAGGCATCTTTAGTTTCTGTTTTAAATTCCAGTTTTTTTCTGTGTGACTCAATTAACAAATGCATTTACACAGATTGTGAAGGTATATTATTGTTGCATTATTCCTGCGAGGTAAAAACAAACTGCCGCCCTAATGCCTACTTTCTATTCCTCCTGGGAAGGGCTCAGGGAATCTACATTTCAGAAGTGGGGATGTTTCAGACAATACGTAAGTGACCTGTTAGTATTGACTTGTGGTCCCAACTTCATTTTGAATTACAACCAAGACTTCCATCCTATCTAGGGAAGCATTAGGGAGTCATCCTTTCCAGGGGTCATTCTTGGGTACCTTGTGATGTTACTTTTCCCCAGTTTATCCCTATGTTCAGTCAAGAGGAAGGCATATTTTAATATTGTGTAGGAGCAACAAAAGCCATTCTTTTGGGTTGAGAAAGAAAACAAAAGCAGGTCTTGGCATGCAGGAGCTTGGCTGACACACTTGCAGCTGGCACTTTTCCTCCCCTTTGTACATAAACAATCTCATAGAACACCCACATCAAACAAGACAAGAACGAGATCCCTGGACAACCACAAAATACCAAATATTCCTCTTTTTTGTCTACAATGAGGGCCTGCTTTTTCAGAATCCAATTATGGATTTATGGTCACTTCAGTCATCCCCACCAATAGATGAGATTTACTGAGACGATCATAGAATTGCCTTTGCTTCTTTAGACTGTCACCAAAATTATCCTCCCAAAGCCCAAATTCTCTAAGTAGTTTAACACCCTTTTACTGAGGTGCCCGGTTTCCTGCAGTGTTTTACTCTCACTGCAATCCAGCTTGTTGAACTACAGGTGTATTGCTGGTGGTCTTTGGCTGGAGGGCACTAATACCATCGTCTGCTATCCCTGAGGATATTCTCTCCTCCCCATCCCATTAGACTCTCTGTACCAAAGATCCACTAGGCCTTATCCAAAGGTCACTCCAACACTACTGACATGAGTCAGCTGTTTGCCTTTTTATAGTTTAATCTGTTTCCTGTGAGGATTGAGATTTAAGTCAGCTCTAGGTTTTGACTGTTTGTTACCAATGGACAAGCTCACAGTGCCGCAGGTCTTGTGAATAAATGTCAAAAGCCTTATTTGAGGCTTATTTTTGTGTCCTTGGTAAGTTTGGTCTCAAGGCTGCTCTGACAGTAAGAAAAAAAGGAGAAACGATGTCAAAAAAAACCCAAAAAGTTGGAGTTGCCTCTCTCTTTATCTTGATGGAGACTGTGGGAAGAGTTTATGAACTCTTTCAGGTACCTGGCTCTTATTGAAAGCACAGATGCTTTGTAGATAACAGTTTTGTAGATAACAGGACCAGGCATAGGTAGAGCCTGTTTTACATATACTTGGGCCCTGGATTACAGGTTGTGTTGAGGAATGGAGAGATGTCTTCCGTGTCTGTGGGGACTCTTCTGGACTGCGTGATTTCATTGTTTTTATGTTGTACATTTGATCATTTTGCCCTCCTGGCTCCCACCCTACTGTCTCCCTCCCACCTGCACTATTTCAGATCTCAAATTATACTAAATAATTTTGGCAGTCTGCGAAAGTGAATTTTATGTCAAAATTTTGGCGGTTCATGCAAAGAAATTTTTAGTACCTACATGTATGCATTCCTTAATTATGTATATTTGAGTTCCTTTATAGTTCAGATGAACAGAAGTAATATTTTAATGGCCCTCATGTACACATATTTGTATTAACATAATCCTTGGCTCCTGGTACTGTCATCACTGGTCAATGCATGGTTTGTTTTTAATTTACTCATTCATTTATTCTATTTTTTCCTAATATACTGAATACCTATAAAACCATCCAACATGTGGATAGAACATTGATAATAACTTAATCTTTACAACTTTCCTCACAAAGAAGTGCTTCTTCTTTATAGTGTTCAAATTTACAAGAATCCAAATGCATAAATAGCATTCCTATAGCTTTCTTGAATTAGATTTGGAGTGTGTGTGTGTGTAGTTAGAAGATGTCTGAGGGGCGCCTGGGTGGCACAGCGGTTAAGCATCTGCCTTTGGCTCAGGGCGTGATCCCGGCGTTATGGGATCGAGCCCCACATCAGGCTCTTCTGCTATGAGCCTGCTTCTTCCTCTCCCCCCCCGCCCCGGCTTGTGTTCCCTCTCTAGCTGGCTGTCTCTATCTCTGTCAAATAAATAAAAAATCTTTAAAAAAAAAAAAAAAGAAGATGTCTGAAAAGTAGAGGATCACCCACCACTCCATCTCTACCACACTTGGAAGATTAACTTTAATGATGAGGGTCAAAGAAAGAAATCCTTTTCAAAAAGGAAGCTGAGCAGGGGACCAAAAGCTTTGAAGGACTAAAGAACATAGATATGATATAGTCTTGAAAGAAAGGATAGCATGTGTTTTGTCAGCAAAAATAGTCAACATCTAAGGCCATATCTGGTTACCTGTTGGCTTGCTAGGCATATACATTAGAGGAGGTTGGGACATCAAGTGGGGACCTTGGTTTAGGGACTAAATACATCAGACTGATCTGTAAAGCCAATATGTAAGGATGTAAGGCCAATATCCTTAGGGAGCTCTATCTGGCCTTGGGAGTTAGAAAATAGAAGAAAGTAAACTAACAGAAAAGGAAGAGCCACTGAGAGTAGGAATAGCAAGACACAAGAAATCTGGGAGCCAGAAGATCTTCCCTAGATGGCTGACTGCTTCTCCAAAATAATGTAGGAGAGGAGAGGGGTAAACAGCAGAAAGCGGATGATGATGTTCAGGCAAAGAACATAACAAGGAGACTGACAGATAGAAATCCTGACCCCATCTGGTCTCATATAGGACTAAAACTTTCTAAAATTGTCAAATGAATAGGAACAAATATCATACGCCTTTTCGGGAAAGAACACTGGTTGGCCATCTTCATGCAACACCTGTTGAGTGTTCCTTCACTCAACAAACATTGAAAATCTGCCAGAGAGTAGGTTAAATCTCAGATACATGGTGAGATCAGGGCAGGCTTTGCTTTTTGTGGAACACTCGTAGAAATGAGAAGGTGAAGTGTGAATAGCTGGAAGGTATTTCATATGGCTAGAACCAGAGAGTAATGGGGATGTACGATGAACCGGGACACATCAGATAGATCCAAATATTGGAAGGCATCATATGCCATTTTAAGGATTTTGGTTGGAGCATATCTTAGTCAATATGAGGTCACTGGAGAATTTTTATTTGAGTTTATTAAAAATTTTTCAAATACATGCACAAGGTAAAAAATTAAATAGTACAGAAGGACTTGAAATGAAAAACACAGTTTCCCACCCCACCCCCTTTAACCCTAGACCCGTTCCCTAGAGGCAATGCATTTAACAGTTTCTATTTTTAGATCTTCTGTTGACTAACTTGCTAGCATTAAATAATATGTCTGAACAATAATTCTTGACTTATTAACTTTAGACAATCTTTAATAATTCCCCATTATAAAAGATAAGGATTTAACTTACACTATCCCCACCTTTCCTTTGCCTATCCTTTCCCAAATTTTTGATAGATATGCCATTTTTAAGACTTCTATTGATTTAATTTATAACTTTGGACAGTATACTATCCTCCAGTTCTTGTTCCATTAACTGCAAACTTTATCTTCTCATTCCCACCGTGAATATCTAAGTAGCCCCACTCTTCCTGCCACCTCTCTTCCCCCAACCAATTCTCAACCTCTTTCTGCTCTCTTATTTCTTAACTTGTCAGGATTAATTATTTTCAGTTTCAGTTCTGAATGAAACAGTAAGCCTTTCATGTTTTGTCTCTAGGCTGGTCAGAACACTGAATACCAACAAACAGCATCCACATTACTTTGGCTAAGTAAATCCTGTTTACTGAGAGCTGAGTAGAAGCTAGGCCATTTTCTCCCATACACATCCAGTGTTCATGAAGCCTGTGCCACTTCTAAGGAGAGGTACCTACCGCCAATGTCCATTGAGTCGCTTCTTACATCCCATGAGTTTTTGTTGTTATTTCACAATTGGACCCGAATGTCTTGATATATTTCTGTTTTCTTTTTGCTGACTAAAGAATGTATGTCCTCCACATATTCAAACACCCCAGCTTCTCAATGAAATTATCTATGGAACAGAATGCATACTTTCCCCAAAGAGCCTGAGACTGTGTACTCTCATCTGAAATGGGTCTGCTAGAGTGACACATCCTGGGTGGGATCCACTGTTTCCTGGATTCTATTTTTTCCTCTTCCCCAGTTTTCCTCCTCATTTTGCTGGAGAACTTCCTCGAGGTACTTTCTCAGAAAGGGTGCAAAGTAGGTAGACTTTCTGAAAACTTGCACGTCAGAAAATGTCTTTATTTTGACACTACTCTTGACAGTTTGGCTTGCTGTGTTATTCTGAGTACGAAAATTTTCCAAAGTGAAGAAATTGTTCCACTGGCTTCTAGCATTCAGTGTTGCTAATGAAGAATCCGCTGCCAGTCTATTTCTTACTCCTGTTTTAGTTGAGCTAATTATAATGAATTGACTTTATTTTCTCTTTGGGCACTTTCAGTATCTTCCCTCTATCCTTAATATTCCAAAATTTCACAAGATTGTGTCTAGATATAGGTTGTATTGGGAACCCCTCAATCTGGAGACTTGGTTCTTTATGTTCTTCATTTTTTGTCCTTTTTATTTCTTCACCTGTATTTTTTTATGTTCTCTTTTCCAGAAAGTCCTAATGCTTAGATATTGATTGTCTAGATCTTTTCCTTTATTTTTTCTGTTATTTCTTTTTGTTCTATATCTAAGGAATTTCCCTCAACTTTATTTTCCAGCCTGTCTGCTGAACATTTTGGGCAGTTTTATTTAACTTTTAAGGGCTCTTTTTATTCTCAGTTTTTCCTTTCTTTGTAGCATTCTGTACTCATCTTACAAATACACCTCAAATCTCTCTGAAGATACAGATTTTAAAGTTATTCTTTCCATGTTCACTTTGTTTCCTCTAGAGTTTGTTGTATTTTCAAGTCTCCTAATTCTAGCTGGTTATTTTTCTTACATGCTCCTCCCCTGGTCCTCCCCCTCCACCCCCCGATGCCCAAAGACTGGGGATTCCTAGCTGACTGTTTGCATTTAAGAATCAATGTAACTGTTAACTTTTATAGGAATTGGTGTGGTTGTCCTCTGCCAGTGTATGGTTGGATCTGTTTCTCCAATAAGCCTCTTCTAGGACCAGATGCACTTGGGTTACTTGAGGAGGAGTTTCAACAGTCAGAGAACTACCTGATAGGCTACGGGGTCACTTATTTCCACAAAAAGAGAAATTTTATTCTGGGGCACCAACTCCCACCTCTCCTCAGGCAGTTTATTCCATTTCTATGCAAACAACAACAAGAACAATAGATTCTTAATGGATACCAATTATAGACTGCCTGTATTCTATGCACAATGGTGGGGGCAGAATAGGATAGGGTTCAGTTTTACAACTGGTATAACTCTTTATAGATTTTTCAGGTGCTCATGTTTCTTTGGGATTATGTTGTTCAGATCAGCTTCTATTCTGTCTGAAAGATACCTTCACTCTTTCATTCTCATGCTTCATCCACTTTCTCTCTTCCAGAAATGTGTTGAGATCTTCTTCAGTTAAAATCAAGTCTGTTCATTTTTCTTTGCTGAGATGTGTCAATTCTCTTTTGCATTTCTTGACTTCAATTTCAGTGGGGCCTGGGGAGGGAGGGGAGGTAAACTTATATGCTCAGTTCATCATCTTATATTCAAAGTCCCACTGGAAGCTTTCAGACAGGGGAGTGACATGAATAGCTTCCTATTTTAAGAAGGTCCCCAGGGCTATAATGCTAAAAATGAACTAAAGAGGGCCAGGATGGATACAAATATTATTGCAAAGGACCAAGAATCTGATTTCCTTGCTGAGAACATGCAATGTCTGGGACTTTTGGGAGTCAGGCACTTTACCAAAATAACCCATCATTCAAAACCCAGTACACTACTAGAATGCTTTCATGGTGCCCTAGAGATGATAAATGAAACCTGAATAGACTGGAATCTAAAAGACCTGGATGATGCTAAAGGGCTCACTGTCTTTGGGATGTACCTTAGGAACCTACCTCAAGTTCTTCCTTTGAACTGGATTTGGGAGAGACAAAAGGACTTTCTGTTCTGATAAAATTGGATGAGGGGTGAGTACAAGCAGGCAAAGAGCTGGCAAGTAGGGACATAAAGGTCCTTCTGTTTGCTGGCTGGTTTCTTCATTTTCTTATTTATTTGAGTATTCAAAGCACTGTAGTTACTAACACCCATTCTGTAATCAGAGTGCCTGGGTTCAAATCCCAGGTCTACCATTTATTAGTAGTAGAACAGGGTAGACTTAGGCAGTTTACTTGATCTCCATAAAATTCAGTTCACTTATTCCTAAAATGGGAATGATAAATTTCCATCTCATGAGATTATTGTGAAGATTAAACAATTTATATAAAAGAACAAGTATAGTATTTGGCACATACTATCTACTTGATAGAATTCTATCTAATTGATAGAATTTTTTCAAATGTTGAATGCATATCCAATATCATCTATATTTAAAGCATCTAGATGATACATATTCATGAAATAAGGGAAAAGAATTCTAGGATTAAGAAATGACATAATAAAGGAATCCACAAAAAACACTCTCTAGGTCAAATCTTGTTGTCTCTGCATCCAGCCAATTCTTAATAAGGCAAATAGAATAGTGTATTAAAACAACTAAATAAATAGAAGTGGTCTAAAAGGAAACTGGCTGGATGTACACATTATTCCCAGAACCTCAACTCTAGTTAAAATTACACAGAAATGGGAGGTTTTGAGTAAGATTAGAAGAAAAGTTATGAAAATCTTTGCATTGTAATTAAATAAAATTTTTTGTCAGTCGTATCCAGTTATCTGGTTCTGAAGTCAAGATTTCTCTCTGTGTGTGGACTTTACCTGCCAAACTGGTAAGGAACTCTGGGCAGTGATAGGGATCTGTGTCACTACAGAAACATAAACACCATCCCTAACCTGGATGCCCATTGTTTGCTAAAGACAAAAAGCCCTCATGGGTTTGTTCTGATTTGTCAAGTGACTTACACTCTTGATTTAATCAAAGAAGGAATTTTACCTGAAAGATGGAACTGAATAAAGAGCCCAAACCCCAAGTAGCTGTTAAGACCCCTGCTATGAATTTAGAGCCCACGGATTCTGTAGACCCTGTAACTCATAAAGCAGTGGACCCCAGTCCTTTGAGAGGCTGGTGTCTGAAGTGTAGGATGGGATGGGATGGGTCACACTGCCTCTGTAATGCCATCTAAAGGGTAGTCTAGCTCTGAAATGATCAATACATATTCATTAGAAATAACGGCAGCTGGCATTTTCTCAATACCTTCCAACAGCCAGGCACTGTTCTAATTCCTTTTAGAGGGACTAGAATTTAATCCTCACAATAATTCTATGAAATAGATACCATTTTATAAGGAGTTTGCCCAGAGTCATATGACTAACAGGTGAAAGAACCAGGCTTTGGATGCAAGGAGTCTACTGCGAGAGATGACAGTCTTAACCTCCAGGCTACGGCAAGAGAAGGGGAGTACTCAGCTCACTACTCTGTGGACCAGTGGAACATGGAAGAATCGCTTAGATGTGCAAGCGCTGCATTCACAAACCTCTTCAGAGCTATCCGTTTGAGTCTTCACGACATCCCTGTGAGGTAGGGATTTTTGTCTTCATCTCACACACAAAGAAATGTGAGCAGAGATACAGTGACTTTTCCAAGAGCTAACACTAGCTATGGGCTCTTTTTTCTACTACACCAGATTGCTTTTCAAGCTCTTTGAAAACTACCTAAGACACAGAATATCAGGGAACTGTCTGGTTATCCTGGTAAATTTGTGTTTCAGGGGATTCTATGCTCAGGTTTTTGGAACAACCGGTGAAAAACAAAAGCCCAGAGAGTCCTCAAGATGTCAGGGTGAGAACCACCCCCAAGGGCCATGGCCCATAATGGTGAACCAAAGGCTGGCATAGAAGCAGATGCCAAAGCTCTCAGAGCCAGGCCAGTAGAAGGCCAGGAGGGAATCTGATAGTTGAGAGCAGAGGAACGAGACCCATAAACAGAAGGCCTTGCTCCTAAGAAATCCTGATTCCCCTTTTTGCTGTTTTCTTAACCCACTTTCTAGAGATGGAACTACTAGGTATTAAGATACGGGGGCAATGAGCCAAGAGCACAAGGCTAGAACCCTAAGAGACAGAGGTCGAGGAGTGAATCCCCATCTCTGCCTACCTCCCCAAACCTCTCTACCTGCCACCTCGCTGGGCACTCCTTACATCTGTGTGAGGAGGTATAATTTCATAATATTTTCCTTCCATTCAGGCAGATAGGCCAGGCTGGTAGCCACTTCCTTCTGGATAGGCCAGGCCCAGGCCTCAAAGAACGGAGCCAGATTCTTCTGCACTTGGTGGGAGAACATCTTCACCCACAGATTCATTTTGTCAACATTGTCTGTGGGCAAGTTGGTCTGGTTCCTATACTCAGTGAAGAGACGGATGAACGGCTCCCAACCAAAGGCCTCCTGTAGCTGGGAGAGAAAGCGGCAGCAGGAGGAGACATTTAATCCACAGAAAGGAGATCCAACAAACACTATAATAAATTTATATAATGTATTTAACCCCTAAAACATTAGTTTCATTTCTGTCACTGGCCCTCTCTCCCGTTCTAGCTGCTGGCCTCATGGGCTACTCTGTCTTCTCTTGACAAGGGCCTGTGAGCTATTGAGGTGCTCAGTGCAAAGCAGACACTCGATAATGGATGACTATGGTAATCACGGTCATGAATATTATCAGTATTTCCTACCATTGTCATTCATGTAGTTCTCTCCATCGTGAAGGTGTCAACAGGATATCGCACACGGATTTAAAGCCAGCTGATATGAAAAAATCCTTGTATTTTTCACAGCTGCAAAGCTGAGCCCCAATAACTGGGGAACTCCTCCCCTTACCCTGACATAACCTGCATCGGTCACAGGTCTGTGGCAATCTGCAAGGCTACTAACATGGCCTTTAGGAATAAAAGTGAGTCCGGTAGAAACAGAAGATGATGTATGGTCTAGGTGGTTGGAATGAAGTTAAGTAAGGCATAATTTTAGGAAAAAGCAGCTGGCCCGAGGCCACGGGAAATAGCCCGTGTGAGGCCGGGTTATGGTGCTTTAAGGTTACGACGGAGATTGGCAGTTCTCTGAGACAACCTCAGCTGGATTTCACAGGTGAGCAACTTTTGTCCCTGGGGTGAAACAGCCCCAGCGACGAGGTTAGAGTCTCTGGGCAGTTTTGCTATTGTTCTTGGGGCAGTTAATACCACAGAGAGGAATTCGGGCAGGTGGAAGAACCTAGCTGGAGACTGAGTTCCAGAATCCTAGGTGAGACTGCACGGTGGCCTGAGAGCTGCTTTAGGGACTCAGGGGAGGGACCTGGGGTGCTGGACAGTTGTTCAAAGGCAGAGGCAACCTCGTGTGCAGACCAGTGAGGCATCCTGGATTGCCTCTGAAGGAGAAACTGAGGCAGTTTCTAAGGAAAACCACGAGTCCCATCCCATAACGTGTGTGGGGGGGGGCAGGGTGTTTGGTGTTAAGATAGCTATGTCTTGACATGGTTTGACTTCTGTCTCAGGCATGTCTGGGTTTGAAGCCAGCCATGGTAACTGTGGAGTACTGCCTGCGCCTCTGCCTTGGTGCTTTCTATCTTCTCTCTTGAGTCTCCTCAAAATCATGGTGTGAGGGTGCGGCTGAGGCAATTAAGTTCAGTTTGGAGTCACCAGAGTGTCCCCTAACGAGGTTGTGCTGGCGATCCCTGCAGTGGGGGTTCCCCTCCCCCTCCCTTCTTGCCCAGTACCTGTAGATATGTTTCCAGGGCAGTCCATGCATTCCAGTTTTTCACGTTGGGACCCTTGCCCAGGTAGATTCGGACTCTCTTCTCCCGAACTGGAGGCCACAGAGCAATGTTGGCACGGCCTCGAGGGATGCCCAAGACCGTTTCATGCACGTAAACACACCACAGATTGCAGGTGGCCTCGGTGGTATGCGGGGGGAACTCCCACTCCTGCCGCTGCTGGTTACGGCCAAGCTCGTGGACGGGGCCCCACAGCCCCTTGGTTCTGATGAGCTTCTCATTGATGAGCTCCTGCACAGATTCCAGATGGCACATGATGGGGTACCCTGCATGCATCCAGCCTGGGAACACAGGAGGGAGGAAGAGGGGTTAGAACGCTCCCCACCCATCTTTACCAGGACTTCCAGAACCCCATAACGTTCAGAAGGGCAATCCACATGAGACCCATGAGGCTCTCCCCCATCTTCTTTCTGTAACTGCGCCTCCACCCTCACTCTGACCCGACAGGAATGGGACTAACGCACATGACAAATAGCCCTTCATGTTTCTCTTCAGCTTTTCACTTTTGTGAGACTGCCCTGTCATGTGAACCTGTCTCATTATACTCTTTTCTCAAAATAGAGAACTCTTGGATGGTGGTTCCCCTTCTCATTATTTAGATACTGTGTTGCCCACATTGACACTACTTTATAGTGATCTCTATAAGGTAAGAAAATAAATTTCCATCATTCTTTCATTTCCACACATCCCCTGACTTGTTAGGCTCTTGACCCACTCGCAGAGATCTCTTCATTCAGTGTCTTCTCAACATTGTTAAATTCTTTCTCCCAACAGCTGTGACCTGGGGGGATACCCCACACCACTTTTACTTTCTCCCTGAAGCCCCCGATGGGACCCTGTGAAAGCCTAGCACTTGGTTCCTGCACTATTCTGGCTGTTGGAAGACAATTCTGGACATGCTGACTTAAACTGTTCATAATTTCACATACAGTTCCACAGCCTACTTTTCTCGTGTCCCATAATGCCATCGTATTTCCTTATGCCATCAAAATGTCACTTTAGAAGTTTTCCTCAGTGTCCGTTGATATATTACTTAACCATTCCATACCACTGGACACTTAGGTAGTTTCCAATTTTTTGTTGGGGGATATGGCTGAGTCTGTTTTTTTAAAATACATATTTCCCCCCTTTCGTTTAAATAGCAAGACTTATATCTTCTAGTCTTGCTAGAAAAACGTTTTCACCATGCTGGCTGCCCACTGCATGCTGTGGAAAAAAAGGAAGGCCGTCAGGGCAGCATGCACAGAGCACCCACCAACTGAGATCTGCACGTCAGCCACGATCCTCTGAGGCAGGCGCAGAGGGAAGGGCTCAGCCCCCAGCCGCGCCACAGCCTGCATCACCTCGTCCCAGAGGCGAAGCAGCGGCTCGGGGTTCTCCAGCGTACGGAGATTGGCGGTTGGCACTGTCAGGATGATGTTGTCCGTAGCCAGCTCTCCCCAGGGACCTGGATTCTCCTGGATGTGCCTCTTCCACTCCTCCTGGGAGGTCTCCCCTGGGAAGAGAGTCCATGGGGCTTGAAACTCACTTTCCTAAATCTCTTATGTTGAAACATTCCACCTGAACCCCAGGAGGAGAACACCGAGGTCATGAGTGACCATATCCCCCCCCCTTTATCCTTCTTCTAGGAAGTCTCCAGGAATGTGGTTTGGTCTACATCTCTTTAGCCCAGTGCTGAATCGAAGGAAACTTAGCTTCTTTCCCTCTACCAACCCAGAGTTTCTCTCTTCCTATACCAAACAGCCCAGATGATCTCGTGACCCAGTTCTCACACTCCCCTGGGGTTCACCCCATGGCTCCCACTCACCCAGCTTGTAGTATGGGGCATGCACGGCCCCCTTCACAGTGACGGGCACAGAGCCCAGTTTGCTGCTCTGAGGCACGATGATATAGAGCAGGCCGCCCCAGAGGCAGGTGATTGACTTGGTGGGTTTGTCCAAGCAGCACCGGTTAATCACGAGCGGGCCTCGGAACAGCTTGCTGGCTCTGGTCAGGTCATCCGTGTGGCAGCCGATCTGTATCTAGAGCAGAGAGATCCCCCACCCCCAGTCACCTCGGGGTGTGTGCAGGTGGAAAGGGAGGGCTCCCAGGAGCTAGGGACAGGAAAGGTCACTGAGCCTTGACCATGCAAGCCCACACCATTCCATCATTCCTCGGGGCTGTGTGGACCGAATCGTGTGTAAATGTCCTCCCAGGGGAGTCAGCTTCACACAGGGTCATGTTGAGACGCTGAAGTGATGCGCACCAGGTGTCGCCCATAGGCTAATGCTGAGGAGGGCTGACTCCCACAAAGGGCCCCTGGGTGTCTCTGGAACCCACAGAATCCTGGGTT
Source organism: Ailuropoda melanoleuca (assembly GCF_002007445.2). NCBI lineage: Eukaryota > Metazoa > Chordata > Mammalia > Carnivora > Ursidae > Ailuropoda > Ailuropoda melanoleuca. The sequence goes on from NC_048218.1 coordinate 201,435,105, forward strand.
GCCTATATCATGGTGGTGACTCTGGCCTTGGAAATGGGGCAGAGGGGACCTTGCTGATTCTGGCCTTTTGCTGACTGGAGAGGAGGCCCAGGGGGAGGCATGGGACCGGCTCATGAACTGTAAGGTGGATTCAGTCCCTCCTGTTCTCCAGGGCTCCCCTACTGGGCGGATGGAGCGGCTCCTGTACTGGGTGGAGTCCTGGGATCGTTCTCCCAGGTTTATGCTAAATAAGTTCCAGAACAAGGGCACAGAACAGGCCCTACCTGTCACAACGACTCTTCAGGGGGACAGAGCAGAATGGCTACTTAATTTTCAAACAGAGTGTGTGTGTGTGTGTGTGTGTGAAAGTGACAGAGCCAGAGGGGGACCAAGGGGAGCAAGGAACAGTCTTCGGTGTCACAGGACAGAGGCAGAAAGACCTTGTGCTCCAGTGGGAGATTGGATGGGCACAGAAAAGGAATGGAGACTGAACACTTCTGCATGCCAGGGCGCCCTCTATTTAGTGCCTTTTGTTTTTTTAGTTTTAAGAAAAATTTTTATTATTATTTTTTAAAGTAGACTCCACACCCAACGTGGGGCTTGACCTCACGAGCCTGAGATTAAGAGTCGTGTGCTCTACCAAACTGAGCCAGCCAGGCACCCCTGTTTGGTGCCTTTCTTACTCCCCACTCTAGGACCGAAGCGAAAAGCAGAAAACTTAAGAGCCAGGAGCTGGGTAGGTTTGAGTCCTGGGCTCTGAAATGTATCAGATCTGGGGGCTGATTGATCAGAGTATCGTGAAGACACAACGTCACATTAGTTTCAGGTGTACTAGATCGGTATTTTCAATCCACCTGCATCTGCAGCTCCGTTGCTTCATCCTTAAAATGGGGTGAAAGTACATGCCCCACGTTGCCAGTAGGGTTTTTTATGAGGATCAAACGAGATGGCGACCGTGAGAGCAAGAACATTTGGGTTCTGTGCCACGAGGAGATGGGGCACGGCCTTACCTTCAGATCAGCGGAGGCAGCAGCTTCAGGCAGTGAGACCTCGATAATCTGCCTCCCGGGAATGTAGAGCCCGGTGCTCACCCAGCAGTACCGGGTGCCTGTCAAAGCACAGAAGGGCGGGCTTTATCCCTCCTCCCGGACGCCGTCTACGTGCAGCGTGCAGCGTATCCACAGCCCCTTCGGGAGCTGGGCACGCCTCTCTCCCTTCATGCTGCCCTGACTCAACCCTTGCAAACGTTATCCAAACCCCTCATGCCCATCTCCTTGCAAGGGCACGGCCAAGGGTGGAGACGGCCTTCTGAAGCCCTCTACCCCGTTCCTGCAGCCCCCACGCTGAGCGCTGCGCCGCCGTTCCGTACCTGGATTGTTGCAGTTGACCTCAACGGTGATGGGAGACTCCGAGGGCCGCAGATAGGGGCTGCTGTACATGTCTTCGATTTCCGGCACTAACAGAGAGAGGTCACTTCCAGAGTGGGCCAGACCGGTGGCCAGGGAAAGCATAGCACCCCTGCAGCAGTCATTGATAACGGGGTTCTCTCGGGTTGCGACGGGGAGCCGATACCGACTGAGCAACTTCCTCAGGAGCCGATGCACAGACATGTAGGCAGGGATCTCCTCTGCGGGGATCTGGAGGAAAGCTGCCCCATCCGGCCCCAGCTTGGCCAACCAGCCCTTTTCCACGTTCCCTCTCTTCCTGCCCATTATGACCTGGAACTCGGCCAGAGTGGAGCGGAAGTGATAGGTCCTTATCCCTGCTTTAGGCGTACGGAAGGGCCCTGGATTGAGGCTTTGGCTTGTGATGCTGATGCCAAAGGGGTTGAGGAGGAGGTTTCCTGGGAACCGAGCCAAAGGGGACACTCCAGGGTTCTTGAAGGCCCACCACCAGGCTTGGGCTCCAACAAATAGTCCCCCGCCCTCGGCTACAAACTCCTGCAGCTCTTTGACCCCCACATCACTCACGGGTTCAAAGCAGTAGACACTGGCATCACTGGTCAGGTGGGGCTCAATGCTGGTATCTATGCCTCCCACTGCAAGCAGGCCACTCAGTGTCCTCAGTTCTGTCTGCACCACGATCTTGCCTCGGCGGCCCCCGTCCAGCCAACGCACAGCATTGAGCAGAAAGGGGCCCAGTTTGCCCACAGTGAATAATACCTTGTGGCCGGTTACGACCACCCGGCCCCGGCCATAGCGGGCAGCCGCTATGACACAGCCATGGTAGGAATCTAACCCCAGGGGAAAGGCTAGAGCCCCGTGCACGAGCAGCTGAGATGGGAAGCAATCCGAGTTGCTGATGTCCAGCTCTGAAATCCCGTGCAGGAGCTCCTCTCTGTCCTCGGAGAGATCATCTTCACAGCTGCAAAAGACACAGGTGTTCTCTATTAAAGGAGTGGCCACAGAAAGCTCAGAACAGCGCCCTCCATACAGCAAGAGTCAGCTTGACTATTATGATCACGTTTAGCTCTCGCGGGAGAGCCGGGAGAACAAAGTAGACATATCTGACCTCACTGGGTGGGCAGGCTGGTCTGAGGGAAGACAGAGGGACATTCATTCTGGTCTGCTCATTCTTGGAATGCAAATTCTCCAAAGGAAATCTCAAAGGAAGCCCTGTGTGTTTACCCAATACCATGTCTTAACTGTTCTAGATTTAAGTGTTTATTTCAGCCTTTTGGGCATTATATAGATAACTGAATGGGCAATCATGTTTTCATTCTTATAAAGAGTCTTACTTATAAATTTCATGCTGCCAATTTTCAAGTAAAGTCAAGGGAGGACTGGGTTGGTGGCACCACTGAAGAACCACTGTTATCTCAAAAGGTGGGGCAGGGGAGCTGGCCAGCTTCAACTCTAGTAGAGACCCTCTTGTTACCTGAACCCAAAAGGATTGACTGTCTACATCCAACACTCCACCCATTTCTTGCCGGCTTCCAGGAGGCACATATCCATGCTATGAGGTGTTTCTCAGCACCATCTGGACATGTCTGTGGGCATCAAACCCCTGTAAGACCTCAGGACACCCATATCCTCCAAACGGGAGATGCGGCCCTGGGTACCTAGGGGGATCATTAGCAGGGAGGAGGTAGAGTGATCTCTAGAAGCTGGAGATCCCAGAGCTGGTAATGCCACCTTTGTTAAGTAAAGCTGACTATACGGTCAGAAGGCAATGCACGCACACACTGAAAAACCGGGAGTCAGGTAGACAGCGTGTCTGTGTTGTGCTCTCTGCAGCTGCAAGAACTCCGGTTAACTGATGGGAGACTGTGGTGCTCTTCGTAGGTACGATCCTTTTCTGAAGACAAAGGTTATCACCTTACTAGTGACTCTCCAGCTCCTCGAAGAACTAACCACGGAAATCATTCAACTAGCTCTTCTTGGTCTGATTCCAAGTTTAGCAAACCACCTTGTGATGATAATCTTGCTTCCGATGATCATCTGCCTACACAAAGAAGTCAGGGGCCAGGCCAAGCAGAATGTTCTAGTTCTGTGACATATCTATTTCTCAAGCAATATCTTGCACAGTCTATCTTTAATTTGGTGATTCTAAAATTAAAAATATTAGTTGTTACAAGTTTTTATTACTTTATACCTGTATACAAAATTAAATGGAAAATGTGTTTTAATTCTCATAATAAGGAGTTCTGTTTATAAATTTCACGCAATTAATTGTTTGACAAGTGAAGTCAGTGAAAAGGTAAGCTACTGTGTTTAGATTAATACACTGGCATCAAAGTTTATACACTAGCCTATTATGATAAGATGGGCAATACTGAATGTGCGAACTTGAGGCCCAGACACTGAATCACTAGCATATATCGTCTATAGACAATGACCCTAGGTGAGGTCCTGCTAATGCTTAGCCGAGACATCTGTTATTTCTAAGAGCTATGACTTATGAACAGGAGGAGATAAATTTTTGTTTCATAAACTGAAAAAAAAAATCTGAACTGGATTTTTATTTTTCCTTCCCATTCTCTTCTGAAATGAAACAAAAGTTTTAAAATCAGAATAAATCCATGATTGCACTGGGGTTTGAAAAGGGCACAATCAGTAAACTGGGCTAGTGAGAAATTTATCGAAATTATAAATCAAATGGAATCGGACTGGTCAGAAACCCATGAGCACAGAATCTGTAACTGCATATATGTGAAAGAAAAAGATCAAGAAAAAAGAATAGGATTATAATTTGTCCTGAGAAAATACACTTCAGTAACCAATAATGATCAACCTAGAATTTCAATGCCATTTAACATTTAAATAAACAAGAATTGCCAAATATTTGAAAGAGAAGCACCAAACTAACCAGAGAAAACCAATACCCAAGGAAGTAACAGTGATAAATGGAGAAGAAAGTCCTAAATAAATATTGTATATCATTGGAGAGTTTTGAGATTACATATTATCTCTCTTCAAAAGGAAAAAAAAAATTCCTGCTACAAAAAGTTACTCTTTAGAATAACAATATAATTGCCAAGCAGATCATCTCAATTTAATACATGGACAGAAAGCAAATCTTGTTGGAGGTAACCTCTATGAATAAGTCAAAGGGAAAACTGAGTCAGGTGATAATTCCAGAGAGCAGTGTTAAAAGGCAAAAAGATAAACATTAGCAGACAAAAGTTAAGAGAGAAGGAAGGACAAAGGAGAAGATCTAGCAAGTAGGAGTTAAAAAAGGAAAGAAGAAAGAGAAAAAAGCAGCAACAAACCTACAATTACATGCAACTTCCTTGGACTGAAGAATAGATTTTTGTTCTTAAAGTGATAGGACTCCCTGAAGGCAAAGCAGGGTAATGAGATGAAGTGTAGGGTCTAGCTGATGACTGATACGCTAATGAACTTCAAACATAAAGAAAAAGCCTTGAAGGCCCGGAAAGAAAACAAAGCAAAAGAGAACAATTTACCCACAAAGACACAAGCGTCCTAAAAACAAAGGATATGAGAGCAGTGAAGACACTGTATGACAATTAGCCACCTAAGATTCTGTGCTGGAACAAGGAAATACTGAATGCAATCAAGGGCTTAGAAAATGTACCACTCATGAAAGTTTTCCCAAAAAGTTACTTGAGGTTTCCCTGTAGGTCTAGAGAAAGAAAAATAAATACAGCAGAGGAACAAATTGGCGTCACGAAGCAGTGGCAGGCAAGGATACCAGTATCGTTTATAGCTAATCCTGAGAAACTGCTGATAAAGGTCGAGTGACACTTGCACCAGTTGCTAAGAAATAATTCCAAGCTAGCAGAGCCATGATATTAACACAGAGGGAAAAAATTCAGGCAAAACCAAACTGGAACCAAAATACCAGATGATTTCAACAAAACATGGAAGGTAGGGGGTGAGCATGGAAAGTGCAAGAAAAGAGACAAATGAAGTTCTTAATTTGAATTGGAGATGGAGATTATAAAAGCTAGTTAATTCTCAACTCAGATCTAAAACTATAAGATTATTAAAAAAATAAAGGCATCACAATAAATATGGCTATTAGTGTATAATAAAGGTGGCATCTTACTGGGAATAGACAGATACTTTCACAACTGTTGTTGGGATGACTGGATAGGGATTTCAAAAAAGATAAACTGGATACCTGACATCATGCAACACACCAGGCAAGATTCCAAATGCATCAGAGAGGTAAATTTTCAAAAGGAAACCACACAAATACTAGAGGAAACCAAGAGTGAAATCTCATAATCTGGGTTTGAGGAAAGGCTTTCTAACTATGACTCCAATCAGATGTAGTAATAGAAAAGATTGATAAAATTAGCTACATAAACATTTTTGATTGGCAAAAATACTAAGCACATTCGAAAGGCAAACACATTATAAATCACAGATAAAAGATGAAATTTCTAATCAGCAAAGAACTCTTAAAGTGGGAATACCAAAAACACATCAGAAAATGGGCAGAACATGTGAAAAGACAGTTGGCAACCGCAAAAAACCACAAATGACTCTTGCACACACTGATTTACTTAGAGAAAAAAGAATGCAAATTACAACTGCATTGGAATACCATTTCCCAGCTATCAGACTAACAAAAATTCAGAAGTCTGATAACTGTTCTGTTGGAACTGTGTGGGGAAATCGGCATTCTCTTTCCATTGCTGGTGAGAAGGCTAAATGGTACAACCCACTATGGAGATGAATTTGACAATTTCTAACAAAAGTATACATATATTTATTCTTTGACCTAGCAATTCTACTCTAGAAAATTAGCCAAAAGGCACAACTCCAATAAAATGAAAACATGCAACACAAAGTTACCCATTGCAACTTTATGATAGCAAAAAAATGGAAAGCAACATGAATGCCCATACATTTGAGACTGGTTGAATAAACTATGGTATACTTGCAGAGAGGAACAGAATGCCACCATGGGAAAAAAAAATAACAGAGGGTTCTAAATATTGTAAAAGAATAATTATAAAGATATATTAATTGAAAAAAGCAGGATGCGAAAGAGTTTTCATAGTATGCTACCTTTAATTTGCAAAATACTGGGAATGATACGTATCCACACACATACACTGTTGCAAAAAGAAACACAGAAGAAATAATCAAGAAACTAATTAAATTGGTTATTATACAGGGGTGGGAACAGATTACACACAGAGGGAAAGGGAATGAGAGGGGTTTTTTTCCCCTGGATTTAAACATGTTTTCAATTAAAAAATTAGGCTTTATTCTTTTAGAGCACTTTTTTTTTTAAGTAGTCTCCATGCTCCTTATGGGGTGCAGACTTATGACCCTGAGATCAAGAGTTGCATGCTGTACTGACTGAACCAGCCAGGGGCCCCTAGGGCACTTTTATGTTCACAGCAAAACTGAGGGGGAAGGTACACAGATTTCCCAAATACCTTCCGCCCCCACACATCCATAGCCTCCCTTGTTACCAACATCCCCACCAGAGTGGTACATCTGTTACACTCAAAACTACAAGAAAACATTATCGCCTAAAGTCCATGGTTTACATTAGGGTTCACTCCTGTTGTACATCCTGTAGGTTTGGACAAAAGTATAATGACATGTATCCATAATAATGGTATCACACAGTATTTTCACTGCCCTAAAAATACTTTGTGTTCTGCCTATTCCTCCTCTCATCCCACCCCTAGCAACCACTGATCTTTTTACTGTCTCTGTAGTTCTGCCTTTTCCAGATATCATTTAGTTGGAATCATACATTAATCATGCATTTAAGGTTCCTCCATGTCCGTTCATGGCTCATTAGCTCATTTCTTTTTAGCACTGAATAATAGTCCATTGTCTGAACGTACCACAATTTACTTACCTGTTCACCTCCTGAAGGACATCTTGGTTGCTTCCATGTTTTTGCAATTATGAACAAAGCTGCTACAAATATCTGTCTGCAGGTTTTTGTGTGGATATAACTCCTTTGCATAAATAGCAGGGAGTGTGATTGCTGGATCCTGTAGTAAGAGCAGTTTAGTTTTGTAAGAGACTGCTACACTGTCTTCCAAAGTGGTTGTACCATTTTGCATTCCCATCAGCAATGAATAAAGAGTTCCTGATGCTCCACACCCTCATCAGCATTTGGCGGTGTCTGTTTTGGATTTTCCGTTTAGTGACATCTCATTGTTTTACTTTGCATGGCCCTGACAACACATGATGTGAAGTGTCTTTTCATATGATTATCTGACATTTGTACATCTTGTTGGTAAGATGTCTGTTAAGGTGTTTGGACCATTTTTTTTTTTTTAAGATTTTATTTTTTATTTATTTGACAGAGAGAGAGACAGCCAGCGAGAGAGGGAACACAAGCAGGGGGAGTGGGAGAGGAAGAAGCAGGGCTCATAGCCGAGGAGCCTGATGTGGGGCTCGATCCCATAACGCTGGGATCATGCCCTGAGCCGAAGGCAGACGCTTAACCGCTGTGCCACCCAGACGCCCCGTGGACCATTTTTTTTAAATTGGATTGTTTTCTTATTGTTATTTTAAGGGGACTTCTTTGTATATTTTGGATAATAATCTTTTATCAGATGTGTCTTTTGCAAATATTTCCTCCCAGTCTGTGGCTTGCCTTCTTATCCTCTTGACATTGTCTTTTGCACAGCAGAAGTTTTTAATTTTAATGGAGCCCAGCCTATCGATTATCTCTTTCATGGATCTTTGGTATTATTTCTAAAAAGTCATAGCCATATTCAAGGTCATCAAGGCTTATTTCCTGTTATCTACTGGGAGTTTTATAGTTCTGTTTTACATTTAGATCTGCGATCTGTTTTGAGTTATTTTATGAAAGCTATAAGGTCTGTGTCTAGATTCACTTTTTGGCTTGTGGATGTCCAGTTCCATCATCATTTTTGAAGACTTTCTTTACTCCATTGTATGGCCTTTCCTCCTTTGTCAAAGATCAGATGACCAAATTAATGTGGGTCGATTTCTGGGCTCTCTATTCTGTTCAGTTGGTCTGTTCTTTCACAAATACCGCTCTTGATTACTGTAGCTGTATACTGAGTCTTAGTCAGATAATGTCAGTCCTCCAACTTCGTTCTCCTTTAATATTGTGTTCAACACGCCAATTTTGAAAAATCAACTTCCCACTGACATGTGGTAAAATTCATTTAAAGTGTACATCTTGATGAGATTTTGTTACCTTTATATGCTTGAAAAATCACAATAAAAATATATAACATTTTCATCACCACAGAAATATACCTTTGCCCCATTTCAGTCAATCCAGTCTCCAGGCAACCACCGACGTGCTTGCTTTCAGCACAGATGAGATCTGCCTTTTCTAAAGTTTCATATACATGGAATCACAAAGTACATACTCTCGTGTTTGGCTTCTTCTACTCAGAAGACATTTTTGAGAGCCATCCATGTTATTGAGCCCATCAGTAATCCATTCCTTTTTATTGCAAGTAGTATGCCACTGGGTAGATATCCCACATTTTGTTCATCCATTCATCTGTTAATGAACATTTGGGGCTTGCTGCCATGAACGCTCATGCACAAAATTATTGTGTGGACATGTTTTCCTTTATTCTGGATAAATACTTAGGAATGAGATGGCTGAGCGGTATAGTGAAAGTAGGTTTCAATTTATAAGAAATTGCTAAACTGTTTTCCAACGTAGTCATATCATTGTACATTCCCAACAGTAATGTAGGAGAGTTCCAGTTGCTCCACATTCTTGCCAACACTTTGTGAGCCTTTTTAGGAACAGTTCTAGTGGGGGGTATATGGTATCTAATTGTGATTTTAATTTGCATTTCTCTGATGACTAACGATATTGAGAATCTTTTCATGGGCTTATTGGCCTTTCATCTTTTATCTTCTATGAAGTATCTTAAAATATTTTTTCCTTTTATTTTATTTTTTACTGAATTGTTTATCTCATTGAGATGTAAGAGTTCTCTGTGTATGCTGAATGCAAGTCCATTGTCAGATGTAAGTACTGCAAATAATTTTTCCAGTCTGTAGCTTGCCTTTTTGTTTTTTTAATACTGTCTATTGAACTGCAGAAGTTATTAAAAAAATTTTGATGAAGCTCAGTTTATCAATCTTTTCCTCTTATGGCTCATGTACTTTTTGTGTCCTATCTAAGCCATCTCTGCCTATGCTAAGGTCACAGATAATCTCTCCTGTACATTCATTTATAAGTCTTTAACAAACAAACAAAAAATATAGATTTTGAATTTTAGCCTCTGCATTTAGGTCCAGATTTTTTAAATTATTTGTTTAATGTGGAGTGGGATAAGCATCAGGATTCACTTTTTCTCCCTAAGGGTGTCCATTTATTCCAGAACCAGATGTTGAAAAGTTTCTCTTTTCCTCATTGAATTACCTTGGCACCTTTGCCAAAAAAATAACTGAGCATGGATCTATGAGTCTATTTCTGAACTTTGTAGTCTGTTTCATTGATCTGTATGCCTATCCTGCCAAAACCACAGTATTTTGATTACTTTAGCTTTCTAATAAGTATTGAAATTAGGTTGCTAGTTCCTTTCATTTGCATTAATTTTAAAGTCCACTTGAACTTTGGTTGGGATTGCATTGAATCTATACATCATTTGGGGGAAAACTGACATCTTAAAAATACTGAGTGTTCTGATTCATCAATGTGGTGTATTTCTCCATTTTTTTAGGTCTTAATTTCCGTCAGTGACATTTTATAGTTTTCAGGGTATGGGTCTTGTAATATATTTTATTAACTTTATTCATTAGTATTTCACAATTTTGTGTTCTGTTTTAACTGATAATTGTATTTTTAATTTCAATTACCAATTTTTGGCTGCTATATATAAAAATGTAATTGACTGGAGCACGTGAGTGGCTCAGTCAGTAAAGCGTCTGCCTTTGGCTCAGGTCATGATCACTGGGTCCTGAAATCAAGCCCTGCATTGGGCTCCCTGCTCAGCAGGGAGCTTGCTTCTCCCTCTCCTGCTCCCCCTGCTTGTGCAAATGCTCTCTCTCTGTCAAAAAAATAAATAAAATATTTTAAAAATGTAATTGTTTTGTATATTGACCTTGTATCCTGCAACCTCGCTAAATTCATTATAGCGGGTTTTTTTTTTGTAGTTTTAAAGAATTTTTTACATAGATGATCGTGTTTTCTGCAAGTAAACATAGGTTTACTTCTTAGTTTTTCATATCTGTGCCATTTTTTGCTTGCCTTATTGCACTGCCTGGGACCGTTAGTACAATGTTGAATAATAGCAGTGAGTGCAGGTATCCTTCCTTGTCTTGTTTTCAGTCTTAGGGTATTTCACCATTAAGCACATTCTTAGCCATAGCTTTTTCAAAGATAGCTAATTATATGGTAGAAGTTCCTTTTTATTTCTAAATAAGATATTATCATGATTTGGTATTGAATTCTGTCAAATGCGTGTGTGTGTGTGTGTAATGAATTATATGGTTTTCTCATTCATTCTGTTAATTTGGCAAATTACTTCCATGTTAGAATGTTAAAACAGCCATGCATTTCTAGGATAAGCTATACTTGGTCATGATGTAGTATCCTTTCTATATATCACTTTTATTCTTTTTACAATATTTTATTGAGAATTTTTGTATCTTTGTTCATGAGGGAGATTGCTCTGTAGTTCTCTTGTAGTGTCTTTCTCTGGCTTTGGTATCAGAGAAATACTGCTTTAATGAATCAAGTTGCAAAAATTTTCCTCCTCTCCTATTTTCTTTAAGGGTTTATGTAGGGTTAGTATTATTTTTTCTTTGAATGTTAGATATAATTCATCAGTGAAGCTATCTGGATCTTAAGTTTTCCTTATTGGGATTTTTTTTTGCATTGTTGATTTTAAATAAAATTTTTATTTTTAAAATAAAAAAACCATAAAAATTGCAAATGTAGTACCAAGTTCTATAAGCCCTTCACCCAGTTTTCCTAATGTTAACATGTTAACAATCATGGTACATTTGCCAAAACTAAGAAGTTAAAACTGGTAAAATGTTATTAACTCCAGACTTTACACAAATTTCATCAGTTTTCCCACCATTTTCTAGGATCCAATCCAGGAAACCACATTGTATTTAGTGTTGGGATGTTTTAAATTATAATTCCAACTCATTTAACACATATTTTCTGTTTCTTCTTGTGTCAATTTTAGTAGTTTGTCTCTCTCTGGAAATTCATCCATTTCATTTAAGTTGTCAAATTCATTGGCATACAGCTGTAATATTCCCTTATTATCCTTTTAATATCTGTAGGATCTGTATTAATCATCCCTATTCCATTCCTAGAATTTATCATTTTTATTATCACTCTTGTTTTTATGATCAATATATAGAGAGACTTACCACTTTAATTTTTTTTTCAACTAAGCAACTTTTGATTTTATTGATTTTTCCCTATTGTTTTTCTATTTCCTGTTTCATTGAATTCAGCTCTCACCTTTATTATCTTCTTATTCTTTCCACATATTTTGGGTAAGGTTTTCATTTTTTGTTTAGTTTCCTGATGTGGAAAACTTAGGTCACTGAATTTAAACTTTAATCTTTTCTAATAAAAGCACCTAAAGGCATACCTTTCTCTCTAAGTACTGCTTTAACTGCATTACACAAATTGTGACATGTGTTTTCATTTTTATTCAGGTCAAAATATTTTCTATTTTTTTTTGTAATTTCTTTTTTGACTTGTAGGGTATTTACGTATTTTTTAACTTACAAATACTTAGAGATTCCAGATATGTTTATGCTACTGATTTCTAGTGTAATACCACTGTGATCAGAACATACTATATATGATTTCAATCCTTTTAATCTTGTTGAGACATTTTATGGCTCAGCATATGGTCTATCTTCATGAATGTTTCATGTACACTTAAAAAGAATGTGTACTCTGCTATTGTAACCATGCTAATAGTTTACACATTCAAAAAATAAAGTTAAATAAACAATATGGGCAAAAATCCACATTAAATGAAAGTAGGACCAAATGATTAAAAAAACACCAAACAATCCAAGTACCTTTTGAACATAGTACTCGGACTATGTTCAGTGCAGTATATTCTGAGGACAAAACTAAATACAAAGAAATCTTTAAAACTTATTATTTGTGCTGTTGGTAATAGTATGGGGACAGTAATCATGAAATTATTTTGTGTGCACTGTAGGACTGAGCAAATGAGTGAATACTAAAGTTGTGGAAACCAGTATTCTCATTATGGGAGATGGAAGATACTCATCAGGAATGAGGGAAGAAGAAGAAAGCCTGTGGTTTGGGGGTAAACTGGGGGTATCAGTATGAACTTATTAAAAGATAAATATTTGCTGGCTGTCTTCTGAGGAGCCCAGGAATGATGACAGTCCAATAGCAATGAGCACACTGAGGTGATCCTGGTTTCTAAATACCCTTCACCACTAAAAGGAGCTAGGACTCCTGGAAGAAATGGCTGGATCCAGGTTTTGGACTAGAAAAGAACAAGATAAACTTGCAACATCTTATTGTACCAGACATTGAGTAAACACTGAAAAATGATGGGTCATGTCAAATGATTTAGCAGTCAGCTTAACAGGGCTTTCACTTGCCAAATTTGAGACAATATGACCTTCAAAAAACACTGACTATAAATAAATTATAACATATTTGATTTTTTTTTAAAGGGTCCATGACATGAGTACAGAGTGATACTAAAACAAAAATTTAAAACCGCCACAAAATCAACAACAAATGTTGTGGGGGGTGGGGAAGGAAAGCTCTTCTTGAAAGAAGGATCTCAACCAATTCTGGGAGAAACCTACAAGCAGAGCTGCACTCAGGTAGAATGTCAGGTTGCTATAGGTGCACGGAAGAGAGGCATCCATATCAGAATGGGAGGGGGTGGAGGAGGTGACATTTCACACGCATCTTTTAAGAAAGGAGCAGGAGCTACCCAAGTGCAATAGAAGTAACCACTTTTGTAAATATCGACTCAGGCACAGATCATCAACATAATGGTAAAACCAGTGGGTGGAAGGTTGTTGGTGAACAGGACATCAATACTCTCAAATTATCACACCATAGATTAAACTAGTTAAAAAAGGGTGAAAGGCACTGTTACAATAGGAAATCTGGCTAACTCCAATTTAACTAAATGGCCAACTCTATCATCACCAGTAACAGTAAAACTGATGACACATGCCTCCTGATTTGATCTATTGTAATGAGCACAATTTCACCTATGTAGCTTTCTTGCCAAAAATGTTTGGACTGAATACAATCATGAAAAAACAATTAGACAAATCCAAACTGAGGGGCATTCCATAAAACAACTGGGCTAGATGCTTCAAAAACACTAATGTCCTGAAAAACAAGAAAAGATGGCAAATGTTTTGGTTGGATCCTTCCTATATTTAAAAAAAAATCTAAAAAAGACATTGTTGAGACAATTGCAGACATCTGAACATGGACATTAAATAATAGTATTGTATCAATGGCAAATTTTTTGAGATCATTGTATCATGGTTATATTGGAAAATACCCTTGTCTTTAGGAGATGCATGCTGAAGTATTTAGATGTGAAGTGTTACTTTGTCTATCGCTTACTCTCAAATGGTTAGCAAAATAATTATTCCTGTATGTTTATATAGTATATGTGACAAAATCTAAGCACTGATGTATCTAGGTGAAGGGTGTGGTAATCTTTACATTATTCTTGCAATGCTCCCATAAGTGTGAAAACTTTTAAATAAAGATCTGGGGAAAAAAATGAAAGAGGACTACAGGAAGAATAGAAAAATCATGTGTAATTTCTAAACAGTGAAAAAAGATAAATAACCAATGGAGCAAAAGGCATAAAGGGAAAATTTTAAAAGAAGCAACAAGAAAGTATAACAAAATGTTGAGCAAGATGATATTGACTAGAGCATCAATTTTCTCGATTATATAAATGGACGATTTCCCTTGTAAATGGCAGAGGCTCTCTGATTAGGTTAAAAAATTAGATTTATACTAAGGGACAAATCTTTTGAAAAAGATACAGAAAGAGTAAAAGGATCAACAAAGAAACAAAACAACAAAAAGGAATAGCAATTACCATATTAGACAAAAGAGTTCAAGGTGAAAAATACTAGTTGCAAGAAAGAAGGATATGCTTAGACTGACAAAACATACACACCAAGAAAAAGTTCATGAGTTTTTAGGATACCAAAATATAGCTTTGATATTTGGAAAGTAAAAGCCAAATTCAATTCTAAAATCACAGTGGGAGTGCGGAACAATTGTTTCAGAAATCTCTTTTAGATCAAGTATATAAAAATTAAGTAATTTATGGAAAATATGAATAATCCAGTTGATCTAAGCAGTAAGTTTAGACATAGGTACATAATAGAGAATTTACAAATGCTCTTAAAAAAAAAAACAATACTGTTATTGATGTTTTGCCAGGTCAGAAAAAATAATGCTATTGAAAATATGTGGTAACAGTGTTGTGGTTATATTTAGAGATCTGCCTTATCTTTTAGAGATACACTATTTTATGGATGGAATGATACAACGTCAGGGACTTGATCAAAACAAACTGGAAGAGGGAGGGAAGGGTAGGTGATGAGTTGAGACCAGTTAGCGGGAGTTGATAATTGTGGCACTTGGGTAACGGGTACATGTTTGTTCACTGTTCTAATTTCTATTTCTGTGTATGTTTGAAGATTTCCAAAATAAGTTTCTAAAAGGAAACTGACAAGTGTTAAAATGAATAGGTATACATCTAGCCTGTGTGGGTTTTAGTGACAGGATATTCGTTATTTATAGGAGAAAAATTAGAAAATAACTTTATTGTGTACTAATAGGTGAATGGTTAAGTAACTTATGGAACAATCCAACTGTGAAATGCTACATAGCTGTTCTGAAGGATGATGTACGTTTATTAGGTGCACATGGGAAAATGTTCAAGATACATTAAGTGAAAAATCAAGTTGCAGATCTCTGTTCCTCCTTCTCCTTTCCCAGTTCTACCACCCCCCCACCCCGTACACACACACACACACACACACACACACACACACAGAGAAGAAGGGTAAAAGATAGAGTGCAAACACTGGGGAAAAGAACAAATTAGCAGGGACAGAAGGGGAGGTAGAAATGAAGATCTTTTACTTTTTCCTTTGCATATTTCTGGATTATTTCAGTTATTTTTCAACAAGCATGAATTTTGAAAACTAAAGAAAGGAAAATGTTCATAAAAAGGGAAAGAGATCTGAATTGTGATTTAGCAATTACTCTTCTAAAGTGCCCTGTCTTCCCACTTGGATTCATTCTCTACAACTTCTTGTTTATTTTTTGAGAACCAGCTAATGCAATTTTAGTCTACAGAACTAAGCATGCAGTGAGAAGGGTGGAGTAGGAGTTAGGTCATTATATTTACCCCCAGCATGCCTGGTCATGATCCTGAATAAAATTCTGTAGTTAGCATTCTGATAATTCCTAACACGTAACAAGCAGTGACCTCCATCGATTCGTGGATCCTTGTTATAAATAAGCTTATTAATTAATGTTTTCCAAACTGCTTGGGAAGTCATATTCATGATTATCTTCCATAAACTGACAGTTTTCTTGCTTCATTTGTGCTAATTTCAAGTAGACTACTCAATTTTCAAAATTCTGAAATTTTAATAATCTGTAATTCTAAGACTTTTTTGTGTGTAATATCCTTTCATGATCTTTCAAGATGAAGGGAATATAAATTGTTATCAACGTGTGATGTTTGTCAATTCAGGTTTCACAGGGGTGTTTTCAAGCCAAGGAATTTGAAGCATGCAGGCATTTCAGGGCATGGCCATTTGTACAACATTCTTTTCTATGCATCTCTGATGACTTTGAGTATATATAGAGGTCACTGTAGACAGAAAACCACAGTCTCAATGGCATATAGCCAAAAGGAGGACAACGATGTTCTATGCCAGCGCTTTCCATTTAGAGGGAAAAAGGTGGAAGGATATGCCAAGGTCACGCTGCATTTACTGGCAGTAAGATCCTGGGTTTCCAGGTTCCAGTGGAACTCAATATCACAGCCCTCTTCCCACAACAGTTGTTTGGTTTTTGTAATTCCTTCCAGGTCTGGTTACTGGAGATGTTTATGTGCTTTTAATTCTCAGGTCTTCGGAAATCATTTTCTTGACATAAGACATAATGCCTGGGATATAGAACATACTCAATAAATGCGGGCTATATAAATGGATGAATGAACAACAGAGTTGAAGCCTGAAATTTGTGTAAAAATGAGACAAGGGGCTTCAATCAAAAGAGGGACTAGACAAACTATTTTGGTTGATTCTCCTAAAACCACCCTAAGATTGATCATCTAATGATGCATTTTATGTGCATCATATCTCTTATTGGTGGAACCAATTCGGTCTCTGGTACCTGTTTTATTAAATGTGTAAAGAGGGTAGAATGTGGCAGCTGATCATGATGATGCTGTCTCATGTAAAAACATGAGTTTAAATGCCAACACTTTATACAACCGGGACAACATACATGACCTGAAGTAAGGCACCATAATGATGGATGCGAGGTAAGTTTCAATGGTTGGGAATGATATTCATGATGTCACACTCTTATATACCATAGTGTGGAGGCTGGATGTGAAAATAATCCAAGTGTTTTAGTTATTTGAGTGTGTTTCTTAATTCACTGAATCCTCACAACCAGCCTGAAAGGTAGCCATTATTAATCCCACTTCAGAGATGAGGCTTAGAGAGGGCGACTATGACACCAGGTTATAGAGCACACACTGGACAGAGCTTGGCAACTTACTGAAGTCTTCCTTCTCAAAAATCTGTGCTTCTTCCAGGTTATATGAATCCTGGGTCCTGCAGTGAGACTGGGAGTAGTTTATGACAACGGACCCCGTGTTTCGTCAATGACATACTTCATAGGAGGTGAGTCCCCTTTTGCACATAAAGTACAATGCCATTGGCCTGAGGATGAGCCTGACAGGAGAGTAGAAATCGCTCAGGGAACAGATTACAGGTGGCGTGGTCTCACAGAGGGCATGGAGGCTAGCGTTCTAAATGCAGATGATGAAGCTGTCCAGGCAGGAAGTGAGGGCAGTGACTAGGAGGCTCATGTGCTGGCACCTGTGGGTATTCTCACCAGGCTAAAAGTAGATCATCTGGTTTTATTACTTAGGGATTTGTTTTTCTGATCATAAAGGAGACTTCCTCTAATAAAAATTTGATTCATCTTGATAAGACCTACCAGTTTACTCTTAGAAGGGTGAGAGGACTCCAAGATCTTATTTAGAATTTAGTAGGAAATATGCAAGTAATAAGATTAGCTATCTAATAAAGTTATTTTAATTCAGACTCTCATGTTTAAGTGAGGGTTTAAAAATAAATAAGATCCTTTGACAGAGTGACTAAATCCATACGGGTTTTCAATCTGAACTTTGCTAAGCATGTGATGGAAATCATCTTCCTTCTTCAATTCTAATAGAAGCATCCTGGTGTCTTGCATTGTCTAATGTTTCTCAAACGTTTTGCGGATATTCTGTATAGTACTACCTATTCCAATAAGAGTGGAGAAAGATCCAAATGCAGGCAAATGATTAAATGAATGAGGCATTCTCATGAAGTGAATCAAATATAACTTTGAAGATTATATAGAATAAAAAATACTTGTGAATGGAATTCAAAATAGTATGTATACTAAGATGATAACAATGTGAAATTATGGATGAATGGGGAAAATAATATGCAAAAATGAAAAGAGTTGTGGGTTTATGACCTATTGCTTTTTAAAATGAACATTTAAAAAAATAGGAGATATTGAAAAATATTGAAAAAGTGGTTTAAAAGAGTACCCTGTGAAGAAGAATCATAATTCAAAAGTATTGGCAATTGGTAATACACACACATAGACATATTTTATGTATATCAGAGATGTTAAAAAGGTGAATGAGAAAAAAGTGAATCATTTGGGGAGTTAAATTTGGTTTTACATTTTCTGTTTATGTATAAAAAGTATTTATGCATTGACAGATGTGGAAGGTCTTTAATGTGACTTGTGAATTATTTTTCTTGTCTTTTAATGTTCTTACGTGTGAAGGGAGGTAATGAAATATATACCTTATTAATAAAATTTGGTAGAAAGTTTGGAAAATAAAAGTTTAAAAGTAAAAATCATCTACCATTATTCCATGACCCAGAGCTCTACCCATTACTGATATTTTGACCTTTTCCTTCTATAATATTTTCTACACATAGCTCTATTTTTTTAACAAAAGTGGGAACATATTGAACAACAGGTTAGCATCCTACTTTATTTACCTTTAATAATACCCTCTAAAAGATTTTTTCCATGCCCTTCATTGTTCTTGGAAGCGTAGTTTTAATGGTTGTTTAATAAATCTATAATTTTTTAGCCGTACTACTCTTCCCTATTACAAATAATGCTGAATTGCATATCCTTGTACATGAATCTCATTATATCTGATTCTTTTTTAAAGTCCTATTAAAAGACGTACTAAAGGTCTATTAAGGCCTAATTCACATAAAGTAAAATTCGCTTGATTTAGATTTATAATTAATGGATTTTGATACACAGTTTGGGAACTGCAACAACATCAGGTGGGAGAAAGATTGCTCAACGTCTACCTTTCAGTATTCGCTATGTGAGAGTAAATTTTTTTTTTTAAGATTTTATTTATTCATTTGAGAGAGAGATAGAAAGAGTACAAGCTGGGGGGAAGGGCAGAGGGAGTGGGAGAAGCAGGCTCCCTGCTGAGCAAGGAGCCAGCCGGCGAAGGGCTCGATCCCAGGATCCTGGGATCATGACCTGAGCCGATGGCAGAGGCTGAGCCACCCAGGGGCCCCCGTGAGAGTGAATATTAAGAAAACTATGGGGTGAGGAGGAGAGGGTTTTTTGCTTTCTCTTTTTCCATACTCATCTCAACCGATGCATTTAATCAGTATTTCACATCTCTTTCTCTTTCACACACACACACACACACACACACGCACACCCTCTTGTGCCTTTTGCTTTCTCCTCCATACTTCATGTCAGGCAGTCAGCTCAAGAAAATCACTACTGCCATCTTCAATCCATACACAAGTCAAAAAATGACCCACCTAACATAGGAGCAATGCTATGCTATACCTACCTGTATAAGCAAAGACAGTCAAGAGTTGTGACGCAATCTTACCTAGTAAATAACCAATACTAATAACCCACAATCTCCACAACAGAGTCTGCATACTTCCCTTATTAAATCTGATTTTTCTCAAGCATTAGTCTTCAAGTTGATTTTACATGTGTGCACCCACATACATGAGTACACATACACACACATGTACAGCCTAACACCCCCAACCCCCCAAGTTGAGAATCATTGATGATAAGAGAGGATTTAGGCATAACCAAAGAAAAAAGAGGTATGGTTTTGGTAGAGAAAAACATCTGTGAAGGCAAGTAAGGGGGATTAGGTTTTTAGAAATAGAATTATTGTCAAGTCTTACCTCCCTATTCCTTAGGATGAAGATCATTGGTAAGCTGAAAATTTGATCAATTTGGTCAATCACTATGCCTCAGAACAACTGTGTCTTTCCTCATTGCACATGTGGGGTTTTGTTTCAAAAGTTCCATGGCAAGAAGAGGCCACAGCCCATTCCCTATGTGTCTATACTCACCCTGGTATGCCTTCCTCACCCAATCCTACTTTACTCTGCTCCTGCCAGTCAGAAATTTCAGTGCTCTCTGCTCCAAGTATGCTGCAAGTTTTAATGTACAACAGGGCGTAGCCTGGTACACTTCTTATACTCCTGGGACTACTCCAGCCTTTAATCTCCCTCATTCCTCCATCTAATCACCAGCCAACAAATGTTTCCTGAGCACCTCCTCACCTGCCCTACATTCAGCATTGTATGAGATGCTGGAGCACAGTGTGAACAGAACAGACTGGGCAATGCTTTTAAAGAACTTCCATGTAGCCTGTCTCTGTACCTATCTCCTGTCTCCCTCGTTCTCCAACATCAGGTCTTTTGCCTGTAGACATAAAATCCTCCCCTAACTCCAAGATTTAGCACAAACAACTCATGCTATCCTTTCTTCTGTATCACCTTCTGAATCCTCTAGTTCTTATTTCCATCCCAATCCCATCTGGCTGGACATTTCAAAGCCTTTCCCACAGCTTTTTAGACTTTGTCTTATGGGGTCCCTCATGTCTGTTTTCCTTTTCCTCACATTTCATTTGAAAGCAAACTTCTGCAGTGACCCTTCCTGGCTTAGCAATGCCAGCTCTGGGATTTAGCAATACATTTTAAGCTAGACACCAGGAAACATCATGGTCACTAAGAAGTTTCTCTGCTCAAAGAGCTGAGTGGTCTAGTCTGGGGAGGCAGCAGCAATGGGGACCTTGATTGATTTAGGGTGATCTGGCTGACTTAGGGGAAATCTGCTTAGTTTAGGGTGAATCCATGCCTAAGTGCCAAGTTCTTTTCTGCTAGCCTAGAAGCAACCTAAAGACAAGAACCGTGTATTTTTTTTAACGTGGGACCAAATCCCCACTGGGGTAATGGACTCACCTAACTAAGACTGGAATCTTGGGCATCTTCTTGGAGACTTTAAAGAAACTTGTGTCTCCTTTGTTGTCGGTGAAGTACACGCCGGCCACGCTGGTCACAAGGTTGCCAGGGAACGTGAAAAGCACCCTTTCATCATCACCCTGGTTGGCCCAGTCCCAGGCCTGGCCTCCAATGAGCAAGCCCCCTCCACGTTTCATAAACTTGACTAACTTTTCCGTCATGGTTTCGTTGTAGGCATCAATGCAGTAAACTCCCAGGGAGTCTTTCACTTCCGGCTCAATCTTTGCCTCCATCCCAGAACCCTCAAGAATTTTGGCCAGGGGTGCCAGGGATGGGTGTACACCAATGGGAGCCCCAGGGGAAGAACAAAGCCAACCCACTGCATTGAGGAGAAAGGGAGTGAGCTGGGCTTCTACCAAGTAGTCCTCGTGGGACACCACCACCAGGCGGCCTCGGCCATAGGAGGAGGCAGCAATGAGGACCTGGCCCATGTCATTCACCATCACTGGGAAGGAGGCCTCTCCAATTAGAAGCAGTTCACATGGGATGGCATCTTCGGGGACATCCCAGCTTGTCACTCCATTCATAAGGGCCTCAAAGGCAGCAGAGGGAGTCGCCATGGCTGGATCGACTTCTGTAGAGAAGAAAGCAAAGACTCAGTTTGGTGAAGAATAGATAAAAAAATAAAGGAGCCGAACAGTTCACTCCTCCCCTAGCAGGGGCAATTCTTCCCACGACGCAGATGAGATTGACTCTGTGAACTGACTCAGGGACTCACCAGGGATGTCAAGGTATCCAACCCAGGAGACCCCATCACACCCTTCCTGGTCCTCCTAAACTCTTGTGTCCAAACGAAAAGAATTTGACAATTTTCCATCTCAGAAGGAAACAAACAGAAGTGGAGAATGTGGGCAGAATTGTGCCCCCGAAGAGTTAACCGTAATCCTAACTCCCAGTACCTGTGAATGTGACCTTATTTGGAAATAGGGTCCTTGCCAGTACAATCAAGTTCAGATGAGGTCATGGTGGATTTGAGTGAGCCTTGATCTAATGACTGGTATCTTCTAAGAAATATCTGGATGCAGACACAGATGCACAAGGGGAAATGCTAAGAGAAACCGGAGCAATGCATCTATATGCCAAGGGAGGCCAGAGGTTGCTGGTGAGTACCAGAAGGTCTGGAAGAGGCATAGGAGAGATTTTCCTTCAGAACTTCTGGAAAGAACTACCTTGCTAACAGCTGGACTTCAAACTTCTATGCCCCCAGGACTGTGAGAGAACATATTTCTGCTGTTTTTGGTGACCCAGTTTGTGGTCATGTGTTACAGCAGCCCCTGGAAACTAATAGAGTGGTGCCGCATGCTGTCCCTGCCCCACTCAGCACCCACATTGATCTTATTAATCCCAGTTTGAGGATCCCAGAATTTCAGTCTGCAAAGTCTGGGTCCTCAGAGAAGATTCTTTGGTTGCAGTCAGAGGCTGGGGAAGAGGAAAACATAAGTCCTCTGTGGCTTGAACCCAGGTCCCAGACAACCAGAAATTATGGCAGATACTTACTTGTACCTGGACAGTGGAGAAAGGTGTGTATGTCTGTGGATGCATACTCACATAAATGCTTCTTCACCACGGGCTCCCTGCTCAGGATGCTTGACGTCTGACCTCCACTATACACACTTTACTGAAGCAGTTCCCCCAAGAGCAGATGTGGTTTCATACTCAGGACATCCGGGGGTTCTCACTGACCGCCCGGTGGCACCAGCCAGTGCTGCTCTCCTGGACCCTGAGGCTATCACCACCAGTGATGTTACGGCCACAGCCGACCTCTTCATCTTCAACCTGCTGACCCATTCACTTTCTACCCTTCCCTGACCTCTTCTGAAAATGCAGATGTTCCTTAAGTTTTTATCTTTGGTGCTTCACGTCTTTCCTTCTATTTCCCTTGTCAGAGAATATGCTCGCTCTCAGGGTAACATGGCTAAGCAGTTACGAACTCAGGCTCTGGAGTTAGGCTGCCCGGGCTGAATCTTAGCTCTGTTTGCTCACTAGCTGTGAGATGGGGCAACACATCTCAGACTTCATTTCCTCATTCATTAAGTAGGGACGAGAGTGTCTAGCACATAAGGTTGTCCCAAGGACTAAAGGAAATAACAGGTTAAGTGTCTTTCAATTATTTATTATATACACATATCAGTGTACATATGTATGTATGTATGTATGTTTACTCATAATTATTTGGTTAAGAGTAAGCTGTTTAACTTGCAAATGTGCATAATAGAAAATTCTTATTTTTAAAAAAGATTTATTTTAGAGAGTGAGCGAGTGAGCGAGTGGAGGGAGGGGCAGAGGGAGAGAATCTTTAAGCAGACTCCCAGCTGAATGTGAAGCCCAACAGGGGCTCGATCCCATGATCCATGAGATCATGACCTAGAGCCGAAACCAAGAGTCAAACGCTCAACAAACTGAGCCCCCCAGGAGCCCCATAGAGAATTCTTATAAAGTGAACAAAAACCAAACCTAATGTCAGATTTTATAAATACTGCACTAAGCATTTAATGATTCTGACTTTATAGTTTTCACATTTTGGAGCCAATGCTAACACTAATATTAATTATCATTACATTTAGCTCTCAAGTGTTTCCTTGGGCCCTTGAGAAAGTCCTGCACACAGGCATTGTGCCTTCCCCAGGCACAGATGAAAAGGCCCTGGTTCTGAGGTAATGAATAAACTCAAGATCGCTCCTGAAAGAGCACACTCTACCATTTGCAGTGGTCTCTAAAACTAAAGGAGTCTAAGATTCAGTCTGTCCCTTCCAAACTAGCTCCACTTCGGCACGTCACATGAGCTCAATGTCCCTAGCTGCTAAGGAGGGTGACATTTACCTCAGAGAAGCTTTGAGATGATAGAATCAGCAGGCAGCTGGTTCACAAGAGCTTGTCCTTTCCCTGCTCCTCCTGGTGTCCACAAATAGCCAGGACGGCAAACCGCACAGAGTCACAGTTGTGCCCCTTCTTCCTCCTGTCCCATATCCAGCTGGTCACAGTCCTGTCAATGTCATCGTTCACGGTTTCCAACCACACTGCCAGGAACCTAGTTCAGACGCTCAGTATTTCATTCCTCGACTAAACTGACCCAGTTTCTGAGTCACCGGGGTCTGTTCTTGCCTCTGTTCTTCTTAGGCCACTGATAGCATTATTTCCCGAAAGAGAACCCCCTCCCAGAGCTTTGCTTTTTCTCACAGGGTTAAATCTGACACCTTCATCTGGGGTTTAAGGTCTCCAGAGCTGGCTGCTCCTTACATTTTCCAGCCGTGTCTCCGGCCACCTAACCTCTCTGCAGCTTCCAGAACACTTGGCATCCCTGGACATGCCCTGCTTTCATTTTAGAGTCCCTTTCCATTCTGTTCCCTTTCCCATCTCTTTCTACCTGCTGAAATCCTACCCTTCTAAGAGAAGATACTCACAGAAGAGGAAATTTAAATGCCCAATTAGTCTATGAAAATATACTCAATCTCACTAGTCAGACAATTGAAAATAGAGTGCATGAGACTGCCCACAAGATGGTCAAAAAGGAAGAAGGCGAAGGAGGAGAAGGTGAAGAAAATGAAGGCAGATAATAATGCCCAATGTCCAAAAGGCTAGGAGGAACACAACCACCATTTGCTGGAAGGGCCGAGAAGCTGAGAGCCGTCTGACAGTGGCAGCTTCATTTCAGAGGTGAGCAGCAGTCCCTCTTCTGATTACCTTTCTTACAGAAACAAGAGCAGCAGTATTAAAGAATGCTCACTGCCACACGAAACTACAAATGGAGACAGATAAGTGCGAACCTAGAAATGGAGATAGATAAATGACAAGGAATGTTTTCCATAACCACCTATGACTTCTGTGGGTGCAGCTCTCTAACCCAAAGCCATACCTATCCCACTTCGCATACTACCCCACCCCACAGCCTGTTGTTACAACTTGCTAAGACCCTGGGGCGTAGCCCCCAGCCAGCCACGCACTCCCTAAAGAACTGCCCATCAGAGCCCTCCCCTCCGGGCCCTTGTCGCTGCCAGGGCTGGTACTCCAGAAACACTCAGAGCACAGAACTCACATTTCTGTCTCACTAGTTGCCTCCTTCTGCCTGCCTGGGTTTGGTAGGAAACACTCAAGCTCTCCCGCCTCGGTCAGTTTCCCCTGTCCTGCACTACCAGTGGGCCAGCGACGCAGCCTCAGTCTGATACCAATGCTGCATGTGTGGCAAGCCAACGTCTGAGAGGGAGAATGTTTGGATAAAGGATGATAATCTATATTACAGAATATCATGTCACTATTACAAAGAATGAATTAAATCTGTTTTGCATCTACATAGAAAACCCTATATATACTTTAAGTGGAAACCTCAAATCACCGTAATATATAGGACACAAACCCATTTTTGTAGGGATGAAGATAACAACAGTAGTACTAGTAAGTTTAGTAGGAGTAATGACAATATGCTGCCTTCCAGGTACCAGGAATTATTATAAGTTTCTTTCCTAGAGTATTTAATCCTGACAACAAACCTGTGAGGTATGTACTATCAGTAGGTGGTTTTACAGGTGGGCAAAAACAAACAAAACAAAAAAAGTGATGGCCAGAGAAGGTGTTACTTGCTCAAGTCACATAGGAGTGAGTGGTGGATCCAGGATTCAACCCAGGGAATCTTGTACTGAGTCTACATTCTTAAGTACCACAAATATAAGCCTGTTAAGGATCAGGATTTTATACGCAAGAGAAAAATCCATGGAGGCCACATTTCAACATGCTGACATTAATTGCATTAGGAAGGGAAGAGGTGAACAGTATTCTTTCTCTTTTTACAAATCTGCATCCTTTGAATTGTATATATTACAGTTACAGTTAAAAATAACATAGGTAATATAACTTCAAACAAGCAAGTAAACACACATTAAATGATTGAGTATATGCATTACCGGATTGCTCAATCTCACCTAAAACGTATTTTTTTCATCTCCCAATTGGCTGAGCTTTTACCCACTAAAAATTTTGATTTCCTCTTCTGTGCGATTCTTTGAACTTCGCAGCTGGTTCTGTTCCCACTTTAACCAGCTCTACCCTTGACTCCAACACTTAACTTTTAAATGGAGTGCTTCCTGTTTATGACTGAATGAATCCCTGTTTGCTCTGCTAGCTTGGGGAATGCAGAGGGACAAGCCAGGGGCGGGGGCGGGGTGGGGAGGGGAATCCTTTTTCTTTCTCTCCCTAAGTTCTTCATCCTCGGTGCTCCTTCCATGGCTTCTGCTTTCTCTCCTCTGGGTCAACTCTGGCCTCTTTCAGCTTGCTGGAACCCAAGGCACCTCTAACGCAGAAGGTACTTCCAGGCATAACCTGTAACTCAGGCAGAGAGCTTTACAAACCACCTACCCCTACCACAAAGAGGCCATATTAGCAAGGGGTTTCCCTTTAAGAGATGTATTTGGAAGGGCAGGAGGGTAGCAGGCCTGTCTTGAATACTGCACCACATCCCGCATTATAGTTTGATTTCAAATCCAAGTAGGGTAAGGATCTGAGATCAGGGGTATGCGTGGTTCTTTGGATTCTCCAGGACAATGAAGAGGTGCTCTGTGAGTGAATAACTGAGTGATGGATGTGGAGGTCAAGGGCAGACCTAGGATCACTTTTTCAGCAAACAGCTACCCTGGCCTTGACAAATCATTAGTAGCACAGACATCCAGTCCTATAGGTCTTCTCTTCTTCCTGCCATTTTCTTCCATGACCCCCTTGTTTCTTTTTTCCTTATACATCCAATACCCTGTCCCACGTCCATCAACTTCTAAGCTAGAATTGGGGTGGGTTCACCCTTCTTTTGCATTCTGTCCTAAATATTCCCAGATCTGTGTTATTTATTTTTCACTGAAAAATGGTTTAATTAATATATTTAAAAAGTATATGAAATATACGTGGAAGAACATTAATTTAAAAAATTAAACAGATTCCTATGTACCTACTACCCAGCTTAAAAACAGACCATTACTGATATTTTTGAAGGCCTTCTTGTGATCTCTCCAATACCTCCCCCATTCCCAAAAAAGTAGGCACAATTTTAAAATGCTGCTTTTCTATTCCCCTATTCCTATCTTACTACACTCTCTTCTCAATTCTTGAGTCCCCCAGGGGCTCTCTTTCTCTCACTCGCATTTGCTCATTGGTCTCGCCAGGAAACTCCCAGGAGAAGAGCATCACCGGCAGACAAGCCCGGGAGTGTTGACCAGCCTGCCTCCCACCCCAAAGCACAGCGTTCTAGGAAATGAACAACGTGCGACACAGGTCGTTCTTAAATTCGAGGGGCTGTCCATACTGAGTTCTGGTGTGGGATCCTCTCGGTTCCTCTTCAGGCCCTCACCCCAGCCAGACTTTCCTACACAGGCCCAGAGCCAGTCCGCAAAGAGCTTGTCCGTGACGTCAGAGGAGGAATGGAGAGGGGCTGGGGGTGGGGGCAGTAGGGAGAGGCGGGGAGCGAAGCGGAAAAGCTCTGCCTGCTAGGGAATGCTCCAGACCCTCTGGCACGGTTTGGGTGAGGTAGGGGTACACAGACCACTGACGCCTCTTGCGCGCGCGGGGGCGCGCGCGCGTACACACACACACACACACACACACACACACACACACACGTCTCCCGGCGGCTAGTAAGAGTGGGTAAGGGAACTCAGTCCCAGAGCCGGTGTTTGCAAAGATCAAAGGGCAGTAGGACAGAAGTGATGCTCTGTCCCCAGCCACCTGTGTGACCCTGAGCAAGCCCTACCTCCTCCCTGGGCTGTGGCATTCGCATCCTACGAAGCTGCGGAGGAGATGCTGCTCTCCGGGTCGGGCCCGTGCGTATCTCGACCACACAAAGCATGCAAACACAAACATCAGATGTCAGAACCCGGAGAGGGGCAGCAATGCGGCAGTGGCGACGCGGAGCCCAGTCAGCAACAGGGGCTAGGACACAATCAGCGAGGGACCCATCCCAGATCCCGGCGCCCCCAGCCCGCTGCGCGCCTCTCCCGCAGGTCCCGCAGGTCCCGCAGGTCCGCCCGCGCCCCCTCGCGCCCCCTCGGCCTCCGGCACCGCCCTCCCCCAGAGCCAGGCCGAGGTCCTCATCAGCCGTCCCTTCTCCGGCCTGCGGGGCTTCCACAGAGGGCCACTCACCGGGTCGCGGCTGCAGCTGGAGGGGGCAGGGCTGGGTGCAGAGGGGACGCACAGTGCGGCAGGGAAGGGGCTTCCCGGCAGGCAGCGCCGCGGCGGCGGGCGGGCGAGCTAGCTGGTAGTGGGGAGGAGGCGCAGCCGGGATGAGGGGGTGGGTGGGTAGGAGGGGTTCCCGAGGAGTCTCCTCCTTCCCACTTCCTCCTGGGCGCTAGCGCGAGCCCGAGCCCGAACCCGAGGGGCGGCGCTTGGCAGGGGACAGCGCTTCTTTGTGTCGCCGGCCCTGCTGGCTCGGCATTGCGGCGGCCCCCATCCTGGGAAGAGTGGACGGCCGTTCTAGTAGAGACGTAAACTCTG
The DNA here is from genome assembly GCF_002007445.2 of Ailuropoda melanoleuca. Classification (NCBI taxonomy): domain Eukaryota; kingdom Metazoa; phylum Chordata; class Mammalia; order Carnivora; family Ursidae; genus Ailuropoda; species Ailuropoda melanoleuca. Next base: position 201,463,586 of record NC_048218.1, read on the forward strand.
ACTATTCATTACCAAGGGAAAGACTGAATAAATGACAGGGCACCTTCCGTGCGATATTATTCAGTTCTTAGGAAGACCTTAGATGTCCATATGATTGGGAGCGATGTACCTGACATACTGCGGGGGCGGTGGGGGGGCGGAATACAAATTGTAGAAAACTGTTAGCTATGCTTTCATTTTTATAATTAAAGATAGCCCTTTACGTATTTGTACTATGATGGGAGAAGGGAAGGCTACATCTCTACCTGTTAATATTGTTTGACCTGAGGAGGAGTGCAGGGCAACTTTTATATAGCTCTGCATTGTTTTGCATTGTTACATATGTGACTTTTGTAAGTTAAGAATGTATTATATTTGAAACAGACAATAGGTAGCTAGCTTCTGTGTATATTTCAGTTCCTATTTCTTTCTTGAAGTCTTTTCCCATCACCAGTTGACAGTTGCTCCTCCCTTCTGTGAATTGTGAGTTCTACTTTGTCCGGTGACTTCACCGTCCTCAGGTGCTAGGTTTAGCGTGGGAAATGCAGGCTAGGAAAGCAGGTAAAAACTCAGACTGTCACCACATGTCCTGCATTCAGATCTCAGGGCTACAATCTAGAGGCTGAGTGACTTCCGGCAAGTTACTTAATTCCTCTGCCCCTCAGTTTTACCTCAACAATGGGAATGATGAAATTAGTACCTATATTACAGATTTATTGTAAGGCTTAAATTAGGTAAGTGAATACTTGTAAAGTTCTTAGATCAATGATGGGCATACAGTAAGGCTGTACCAGTGAAATAAAATAAGTATTCAGGCTGTCCTAAGATTCAGTACTTCGTATTCCAGGAAGATGCATGCCTTTGAATACTGACTAGAGTGTTGGTCCAAATCCAAGCCATATTTCCTTTCCCCAGCCCCCTTCAGCCTCCTTTCCTCTTTCCTTTCTTCTTTAAATCTTTCCCCAAATTGAATCATATAATTAATAGCCAATAGGAGATGTGGGTAGGTGAGCTCAGTGGCATAAAACATAGAGGGAACACCAGGAACAGAAACCAAGAGAACCTCAATTCAGGATCCTGCCCAGTGAAGGACCGCCTGAGTGACAGTGAGCACGTCCTTTATCTCCCTTATGCCCCGACAGGGCTCAGGGTTCTAAGCTAATAAAGAAGGGCAGGAGACTTGCTTGCTAAGTCCCTTTCCAGTCTGAAATGACAAGACAAATAGCACCACAAGGCAAAACCCCCCAAAACTGAGTTGCGTGGAAATTTTAAAATGCAAAACAAAAATGCACCTATTGCTTATGTAAAAGTAAATAATGAAAGGACAAAAATATACATGAGAAGGATAGACCCTAACTTATATCTGAGGATGGTCATGAGATTTGATGGGGAAAAGATTTTAACTGTCAGGTTTTGTTTCTTAGAAAGGAGAGAAGACACATACAACATATACACATAGGCGGGGGTGGGGGAGAAACACACACACACCCACGGGGTGGGGGGCGGGGAGAGCAAGTGCGCTGAAGCAAAGGTAATAAAATGCCCGCATCTGATAATTATATTATTTTCTGTACGTATCTGCAGCTTCGAAACATTTCATCATGAGAAGTGCTGTAAAAGGGCAGAAATTCCTGGAGAAGAAGAATGAAGCACGAAAGAAATAAGAGCCAGAGTGGTAGGAAAAACAGAACCAGACACAGAGATGGAGGGACTGCAGGGAATCCTCTTTGGAAGACATCTGCCTCCTTAGGCCGAAGCAGTCTCAGGCCCAAACCTAGACTACCTTCGCAGCCCGGCAGGCGCCCTCTCCCCCACGCTCCCCTGCACCCCGGCCGGGTGGTTCCTTCTCCCACCCCGGCTGCGCGGGCTTGGTTCGTGCGCCGGGGCCTGCTCCGGTTCCAGAACGATCTTTGGACGATACTCACCCGTTATCCAGCAATTTTCCCACAGGGCTACTCTGGAGGGGGAAGGGACTGCTCTGCAGAGACGTGACAAGGAGACCTGGCAGTCAGCCTGCGGACTCGGTAATTGGTGGAGGTGGCGGCGGGAGGCACGTCCAGGGGGAGATGGGCTGCAGTGCAGAGAGGGGCTGGGAGTGGGGGTGGGACAACCAGGGAGCTGATTGGCGGCTGCGGCGGGGGGGGCGGAGCCTGGCCGGCCGCCCCCGGACCTCAGAGGCCCCGCTTTGTGTAGGTTTCTGCGACAGGATGCAGCCCCAAATCCTGGATGGAGTACCAGCACGGCTCCGGGAGTGCGCCAGGGCAATTTGTTAAAAAAAACAAATCCTTAAGACTGTTTACCAACAAGGGAGGGGTTGACAGATAAAGATTTGTATATAAAATGATACATAACTATTTACAAGGATATGTATATATATTTATGTGCCAGGGGTTAGGCTGTGTCTATATTCACATTTTTAATGAACATTTAACATGATATAAAAATAGCTTGCATTTTTTGTAGGAAAAACTCTTAAAATATTTATATATGCTTATATAAACACAGAAATTATATGGCAAACATAAATCAAACTATTAGAATCAGTTACTTCAGACAGTTAAGAGTAGATTACTTTTAAGTATGTTTTCTTCATATACCTCATTAACATTTCATATTATTATTTTGTGATAAAAATTGATAAATTTAATGAACTAGAATAGATAAAATATCCTTGCTCAAATAGCTGGTAGTGACACATCTGTAAATATTATTTCTCTCTGTATGGGGGATTCTTGAACTTTGTCCCTAGTCCTGTCTCATGTTAGTCAAGTAAGAACAGGATATAACAGTTGACTTTGAGCCATAACCTGACTATATTGTCCCGCCTAGAACCCATGTCTACTCATTTCGCTTGGTGAGCTCAACTTTAGAAGCTGGGGGAAAACCACTTGTCCCTTTTATGGCTGGTTCCAAAGGCCTAAAAGCTTTGTGTGGCCTCTGTACATTCTGCTGTTTCCTCACCCCTCACCCATCACTGCACTGGCCCCTATTCTCTGGGTGCCTAAGGAAAAGAAGAAGGTGTCCCTGACCAAACTGTTCTCAAGAAGTGACCATGAAAAAGCTTTCTCCCCTACCACAAAACAGTGTCCAGGCTGGACCTTCCACAGGAATGAGGATTCAGTGGTAAGCAGATAGATTACTACATCCTGTATCATTTCGGGGTTTCATTACAGCTCCCCAAAGTGGAGTAAACATAAGTCAAGAACTGTTTTATTCTTCTTTAGATTCTCCACTTCATGTGGCCACAAAGAGGTGCTTGGTAATGTCCGCTTGATGGATGGCTGGACAAGATACGTGACTGTGGGTGAAGAAGGCAATCTTGGCATACTCCTCCACAAGACAAAGACCTGCTTAACAGTGAAAACCAATCAAATCACAGCTTTCCTATGTTGTGAGTTTTCTCCTCTTCATATTCTTTTCTTTTCATCTTCTCCCATGAGCCTTTTGTTTTCTTCCTTATATCTGCGAAAATTTCAGCTATTTGTAGCCTCTCTCTCTGTTTCAGACTTCACATCACTAGCTCAGTTTTAAATCCTATATCCTTCTAGAGTTTCTGTTTTTCTTTCCAGTTTCTACCTTGGGACTGCCATGAAATTCTGAACATGATGAAACAACTTTTGAAATATTACATTCTGTAAATACTCAGCTAAATTAGAATGAACAATTTATTAAAAATCCGTACTATAAAATATTACTTAGTTCTTAAAAAGGATAAGATTAAGTCATACCTCTTAGTTCTTAAAAAGGATAAGATTAAGTCATACCTTTTTTTTTTTTAAATGATTTATTTANAGAGTTTCTGTTTTTCTTTCCAGTTTCTACCTTGGGACTGCCATGAAATTCTGAACATGATGAAACAACTTTTGAAATATTACATTCTGTAAATACTCAGCTAAATTAGAATGAACAATTTATTAAAAATCCGTACTATAAAATATTACTTAGTTCTTAAAAAGGATAAGATTAAGTCATACCTCTTAGTTCTTAAAAAGGATAAGATTAAGTCACCTTGAGGAATGCTCTCAATATATATTTTCAGCAAAAAATTTGTAATGCTCCTAATGTGTGTTTGTTTATCTAAGCAGGAAAAATAAGGACATATTTGGCTATCTTAGGAAGTGGAGCAGGTTGACCAGTAATTTTTTCTTTAGACATTTTGTATTTTTAAAATGTTGCAAACATAATTTTGAAAAAAAAAGGACTATTTAGTAATACCACTCTAAGGTATACACCCAAGAGAAATATTATATAGATAGATAGATAGATAGATAGATAGATAGATAGATATAGATAATAATCACCAAAAGACATGTGCTAGAATGTTCAAGGCAGCACCATCCATAATAATCTAAAACTAGATGCTACCCAATACTATCCTCCCTTCTTTCTTACCCCTAGTGCTGCCCTGGCACTATCTTCTATTACAAGTGTCTTAAAAATGTTATCTTCAGATAAATTTGAGAATTTATTTTCAAAGGATCTCTAAGGAAATTCTAAAGAATGTATCTCACGAAGGAATAAAATAATCTTAGATAAATTATCTGAAATGTAAGACAAAATGGTAAGAGACTTCTAAATATGGCATTGAGAGAATATCGTATTTGGAACAACCCTTCCATTGAAAATTCACATCAATAAAAGTTGGACAAAATATAGAAAACAATGGAAGACTTTGAAGAGCAAACAACACCAGCAGAACTTGAGAAGCTATAATCCCAAGGGAAGAAACACACAGGACATGAGCTCTACATCTGCTGGGGATTTTCTGTTTAGGGCATTTTCCAGTTCACAATGCAGAAAAAGTGAGGCCAAGCAGAAAGTGTCAGTCTTACTGATTCAAGATTCTCAAACCAACTGAACTCAGAGGACAAAATTTCAGACAAGAAGGTATCTCTGAGAAGTGAATATAAAAAAAAAAATTTATGTACAAATTCCCCTTAATTTGTCACTGGCTGACTCTTAAGCTGCACACACAGGGAAGAACCACCACCTCCAAAAAAATCCACCAAAACTTGCTGAAAATAGCAGCTAAAATGTTAAACAGGTGACAGTTATTTCAGTAGCTGTACTGTTCTAGGAATAAAGTGGAGGTCAAGTCCCACAAAAACAATACACTCTTATCATCACATTCTGCTGTCAGTAGAGACGTGAGAGAATCCATGGCATATCAAAAGAATGACACCTTTAGAGTAAGGATTATGGTCTTGGGTAAGGAAAAAATTGAAATGCACCAGTTTTAAGAAAGATTAAAACTAACCTTTGATAGCATGAAAGTAATCTTCTGGTACTTTATCCATTTCTCACCCCCCAAAAAATCCTCTTTGAAAAACAGTAACATCAACCATAACTTTATAATTTTTCATTCATGATGTCCTTCACTCAATCAAAAATTTAGGGGAGGCTAAAAATCAGATTACTTTGCCAAGGACTCAGAAGAAACAACAAATAATAGAAACAGACTCACAGGTGGTTTAGACATTTGCATTCTTAGGGACTTACTTTAAAGTAACTGAGTCAATATGTTAAAAAAATTATAGAAGCAAGGCTGGAGAATTTCAGTATAGAATTAAAACTCAGAAAACTCCCATATAGAAAACCCTGAAGACTCCACCAAAAAACTGTTAGAACTAATAAGCATATTCAGTATATTCAGTATGGTTGCAGGATACATAATCAACATACAAAAATTAGTTGTGTTTTTATAAACTAACTATGAAGTATCTGAAAAGGAGATTAAGAAAACAATCCCATTTACAATAGCATTAAAAACAATAAAAAACTTAGGAACCAATTTAACCAAGGACCTAAAAGATCTATACACTGACATCTATAAAACATTGAAGAAATTGAAGACACAAATAAATGAAAAGATATTCCGTATTCATAGATTGGAAGAATTAATAATGTTAAAATGTCCTTACTAACCAAAATTAACTACAGATTTAATACAATCCCTATCAAAATTCCAATGGCACTTTTTACAAAACTAGAAAGAAAAAAAAAACCCAATCCTAAAATTCATACGAACCACAAAAGAACTCAAATTGCCAAGGGAGTCTTCAGCTAGAAGAATAAAATTTGAGGCATTACAAATGCCTGATTTCAAACTATACTATAAAGCTACAGTAATCAAAATACTATGGTACCTGCATAAAAACAAACATATAGGCCAGTGGGAAAAAATAAAGAGCCCAGACACAAACCCACACATTTACATTCAACCTACTGTCAACAAAAGAACAAAGAACACACAACAGGAAAAGGATAGACTCTTCAATAAATGGTGTTGGAATAACTGGATATCTACATGCAGAAAAATGAAATTGGACTCTTATCCCATACTATATATGAAAATCAGCTCAAAATGTATTAAAGACTTAAATGTTAAGACCTGAAATTTTAAAGCTACTAGAAGAAAACATAGGCTTCTTGATATTGGTCTGAGTAATACATTTTCGAATATGACCTCAGAAACACAGGCAACAAGACCAAAGTAAACAAGTGGGACTACTTCAAACTAAAAAGCATCTGCACAGCAAAAGAAACAATCAACAGAGTTAAGAGACAACCTATGGAATGGGAGAAAATATTTGTAAACTATATATCCACAATAAGGGGTTAATAAGGAATTCAAACAATGCACTAGCAAGAAAATAAATAATCCAATTAAAAAAATGAGCAAGGGACCTAAATAGACATTTCTCAAAAGAAGACATACAAATGGCCAATAGGTATATGAAAAAGTACTCAAATCCACTCATCATCAGGGACATACAAATCTAAACCCTGACATATCACCTCACGCTTGTTAGAAGGACAACTATCAAAAAGATAACAAGTGTTGGTGAGGCTATGGGGAAAAAGAAACACTTGTGCACTTTGTTGTGAATGTACATTGGTGAAGTCATTATAGAAAATAGCACAGAACTGAAAGTAGAACTGCCATATTATCCAGAACTTCTGGGTATACATTCAAAGAAAATGAGATCAATATCTGGAAGTGATATTTGCATTCCCATGTTCATGGCAGCATTATTCACAGTCGTCAAGATATGGAAATGACTTAAGTGGTTATCCAATGAATGAATGGATAAAGAAATTGTTGTATGTATATACAATGGAATTTATGTAGCCATAAAAAAGAAGAAAACCTGCCCATTTGTGACAATATGGATGAACTCTGAGGGCATAATGCTAAGTTTCAAAATAATTCAAAGACAAATATTATGTGATCTCATTTATATGTAGAATCTAAAATAGTCGAACTCAGAAGCAGAAAGTAGCATGGTGTTGGGAGATGGGAGATGTATAGGTCAAAAGTTGCAAAATTTCAGGTATGTAAGAGAAATAAGTTTTGGAGATCTAATGTATAGCACAGGGACTATAGTTAATAATATTGTATTATATACTTGAAATTTGCTAAGAATAGATCTCAATTGTTCACACACACACACAAAAGGTAAACTATGTGAGGTGATCAATATATTAATTAGCTTGAAGTAATCATTTCACAATGTATACATATATCTAAACATCACATTGTAGATCTTATATATATGCAAGTTTTCTCAATTATATCCCAATAAATGTTATGAATTAAATATGTTATACAACTAGAGTATTCCTAAAACATTCAACCTAAAACATTCCAACATATAATTTCCAAATAAGAAGAGCAGTAAAACGGGGAAACAAAGGAGTAAAAGAGGGAAGGGGAATGAAAGACTGAGATAAAGCACAAAAAAATAATAAGCAAAAAAAAAAATAATAAATAAATAAAAGAGAAATAAATCTATTTGCATTACTAATCACAGTAAATATAACTGGAATAAATTATTCAATGGTAAGTTATAAATTGTCAAACAATAATTTTATTTTTTTATTTACTTATTTTTAAATATTTATGTATTTGGGGAAGGGAGGGGGGGTTGAGGGAGAGGGAGAGAATCTCAAAGAGAATCTCCGCTGAACATGGAGCCTGATGTCAGGCTCAATCTCATGACTCTGAGATCATCACCTGAGCTGAAATCAAGAGTCGGATGCCCAACCAACTGAATCATCCAGGCACCCCTCAAACAATAATTTTAAAACCAGCATTTAAAAAATACAGATAAGTTTATGGCCTATATATGACTTAAAACATAGATTTAGAAATATTTAAAGTCAAAGGATGAAAGAAAGATAAATCTTTCTTGGAGGTAAAACCAATCAGGGTAACCACTAGTCAAAAAAACCTTGATTTGATAGCTGAGCAAATTAAGAATTTAAGACAAAAAGCATTAAAAGGTAGCCATAATATTGAATCCTTACATTATGTTAAAATTTTCAATTTACTCCAATTCACTAATAACATAGCCTCAAAATATATAAAGTAAAAATATACAGATCTACAATGAAAAATATCAAAATCTATCATAGTGAGACATTGTAGCATACCTTTATTGTAACTGATAATTCAAACAGAAAAAAAAATTGTAAGGATATGGCAGATCTGGATTGTATAATTAACACACTTGTTTTAAAGGTATATATGTGACATTATATAATTAGACACTACACATTATCTTCAAGCACACAAATGAAACTGACCAGTGCTAGGTCTTAAAGCTAGCTTCAGTAAATCCAAAGGAATTGATATTATACATTCTCTGATATCATACATTATGAATTAGGTAACACTTACTGCAAGATAATAAAAGAATCTTCATGTGAGTAACTGGAAATTAAAATGCACTGTTCTAAAAAATACATGGCTTAAATAAGAAGCCATAATGAAAATTATAGATACTTACAGCTACATCATAGCAAAATATTCATATCAAAACTTGTGAGATATAGGTAAAAAATAGTGACACAAATTTAAGAGCCTAATGAGCTGAGCATATGAGCTAAGCATATACCTTAAAAGCTTAGAAAATAACAAAAATCTAAAGAAGAACTAATAAAATAAATAATAGTTAATGAAAAAAAATGAAGTTTCGTGTGTGTGTGTGTGTAAGTATATGAAAGAGCTAATAAAGTAGTCCAAATTCTGGCAAAATTAGTCAAAACAAAATGAGAAAGTATATCTACATACATTAATAATAAAAACAGGTCATAATAATAGACGATGAAACTAAACATAATGAGAGAATATTATGAACCATTTTATTCTATTAAGTTTGAATTATATATATATAATATATATGTATAATATGCACATATATGTACATAATACATATACATATGTATATATATATAAAACAAATATCTTAGAAAATAAATTCATGAGAGTTGACTCATAAGGAAACCTAAATAGTCCTATAATCCTTAAAGTAATTGAACCAATAAGTTTAATACCTTTTGATAAAATAAACTCCACACCCTGGGTTTTTGCTGGTGATTTGAGAAAATATTCAAGGACCAGATAATTCCAACCTAGCCCGAATTCTTACATAGAATAACAATAGTGAGAATACTACCCATCTTATTTTATGAGATGACATCAACAAATAATAAAGTTAGAATCAAAAAGGATAATTACATGCCATTCTCAATTCACATATATAAATGCAAATATCTAATGCTTATTTTTATATCTTTATATAAAAGTTATTGCATATTTACCATAGACAGTTTATTCCAGGAATGCAAAGTTGATTAAATATTAAAGATTGAATACTATACTTCATCATATTAACATATTTAAATGAAAAAAATATGAGAAAATCAATAGCTACAGAAGAAGCATTCAATAAAACATCTACTCATATTAAAAGCATTTCCTAGAAGAAGAATCAAACTTTCTTATCATGGGACAAAGCATTTACAAACTAACCATTGCAAATGCAATATTTAAAGCTGACATAATGAAATCTTTCTCTTTATTATCTTAAGGATGAAACAAGATGCCCTTTTCACCTTTATCAGTTTTATACTGAAGGTCCTAGCCAATGCAGTAAGACAGGAAAAAGAAATTACTTTAATTTCATTTAAGGATTAGAAAGGAAGAAACAATACTGTTGATTTTCAGGTGTTATGAGTGCCTGTGTAGCAAATCTGAAAGACTGTACAGGTAGATTTAGAATTATTAATGGAGTTTGTCACATTTGATATAGAGTCAATATATAAAAGGCAACTGAATTTCTATACACCAGAAACAATAAGCTACAAAATATAATTTTATAAAAGAAAACATTTACAATAGCAGTAAAAATATAATGCATTTAGAAATAAATTTAATAAACACAAAGCAGAAGGAAAACAATGAAAAATATTATAAAACATTAAAAAACATTAAAGTTGAACTAAATAAATAGCATTATATATCAAGTTGATAGACAGAAAAGTGTAACATCTTAAAGAGGCCTTTCCTCCCTAAATTGATATATAAAATTAATGCAATATCAACCAAAATTCCAGTGGGTTTGTTTGCTTGTTTGTTCCTTGTTTTGGAGAATTTGATAAGTTTATTTAAATACTTATATGGAGGCTCCTGGTTGGCTCAGTTGGTTGAGTATCTGACTCTTGGTTTTGGGTTGGGTCATGACCACAGGGCCATGGGATTGAGCCCCACATCAGGCTCCATGCTCAATGCAGAGTCTGCTTGAGAGTCTCTCTCTCCCAATCCCTCTGCCCCTCCCCCTGCTTGCACTCTCGCTCTCTCTAAAACAAATCAATAAAATCCTTAAAAAATATATTTACATGGAAAATCAAAAATCCAAGAATTGCTAAAAACTCTTGAAGAAGAATTAAAAAATGCGAAGATCTTTACTACCGTATTTCAAGATTTATTATAAACCTAGAATCATTAAGGAAATAGATAACTACAGGATTAGGAAACTTAAAACAAATTCATGCAGGGGCGCCTGGGTGGCACAGCGGTTAAGCGTCTGCCTTCGGCTCAGGGCGTGATCCCAGCGTTATGGGATCGAGCCCCACGTCAGGCTCCTCTGCTATGAGCCTGCTTCTTCCTCTCCCACTCCCCCTGCTTGTGTTCCCTCTATCGCTGGTTGTCTCTATCTCTGTCAAATAAATAAATAAAATCTTTAAAAAAAAAAAAAACAAATTCATGCAGATATGAAAAACCGAATTCTGGTAGATCAGTGGTGCTGGGACAATTGATTATCCATATGGAATAAACAATATAACAATCCGTTTCCAGGTAGATTAAGACGAATTGCCAAATGCAAAACTATAAATGCTTTTAGAGGTAAATATAGTAAAATTAATTTATTTTCTTGAGAAACAATTTTCTTTTTATAAGAGAGAATATTGGTAACTTGAAATTAAAATTCAAAACTTAGTTCATTGAGAGAGAAGGACATACAGAGAAAGAAAAACTAAGCACCAAATTGAGAGCAGATATTTGTGGCATATACAGCTGACGAAGAATTGATTATTATCCACATTATATAAGGGAAGCTTTCCAATGAGTCAATAAGAAAAAGACAAACAACCCAATATGAAAATGAGTAAAAGACAGGAACCAGGATTTCAGAGAGAAAGCACAATAGTTCACCAATGTATTAAAAGATGGTCACTTCATTAGTTATCTGAGAAATGCTAATTAAAATCACAGTGGAACACTATTTCATGCCCGCCAGACTGGCTAAAAATGAACTTTGATAGTATCAAGTTATAACAAGTATGTAGAGTAATAGAAACTCTCATCTATTGCTACAGGGAGTAAAAACCAGCTCAATACTTTGCAAACAGGTTGGAAATAACCTAATAAAGTTGCACATACACAAATCTTACAATCTGGTAATTGTATACCTGGGTGTGCAATCTAGGGAACCAGAGTGAGCCTGTGCGTGTGAACCAGAGGCGCACACAAGAATGTTAGAGAACAACATTATTTGTTAATATCCCCTGTAGTAGGCAGACTTTAAAATGGCCCCCAGTAATCCCTGCTTCCAGATGTTCATGGTTTTGTGTAAGCCCTTTCCCTTGAGTGTGGGCTACAACTAGTGATTCACTTCTAATAAAGAGAAGATCACATGTCACTTTTGAAATTAGGTTACAAAAATAATCTGGCCTTCATCTTTTTCTCTCCTTCTCTCAGGTAGCCTTTATCCTGGGGGAAGCAAGCTGCCATATTTTGACTAGCTTCTAAACAGAAGCCCATTTGCCAAAAAACTGATGTGTCCAACCAAAGCCAGTGAGGCCAAGAAGCTTGCCAATAGGCACTTGAGGGAACTTGGAAGGGGTTCTCTCTACCTTCAGCCTTGAGACAACTGTAGTCCTAGCCGATATTGCTTACAGCCGGTGAAAGATACTGCATCAAACACTCCCAGATAAGCTCCTCCTGGATTCCTGACCCACAGAAACTGTGAGATAATAGGTTTTGTTTTAAGCTGCTAAGTGTTGGGGTAATTTGTTACACAGCAATAGATAACTAGTATTTACCAAACTAGCAACAACCTAAATGTAGAGTGGGTAAATTATGGTATATTCATACCATAAACAGTGAAAATGAAGGAATCATCAAGGGTGAGTCTCAAAAACGTGAGTATGTACAGTATAATGCCATTAATATGAAAATTTAAAAAATAGGGAAAGCAAACATGTACCTGTATATGTTTTCGGAATACACACACAAATCACAAAGCTATAAAGAAAAGCAAGGAAATGATTAATCCAAAAACCAGCTGTCACCTCTCATGGAAGGGAGAAGGATGGGCTTGAAGGGGACACGCAGGGGGCTTCTGTGGTACTGCAATGTTATTTTTTCAGGTCTAGGAGATGGTCAGGAATTCTCATTATTCTTTAGAACGTTCTTAGATGTTTTATATACTCCTTTCTAATGAATTTTAAAAAATCGAGCCAAAGCAAAAATAAAGCAAGGTATTGAAATGAATTCAATGGACAATTAAATAATTTGGAATATGAAAGGATGGATGAAGGGATGGATAGATGGATGGAGGGATGGTTTGCTAGACAGATCATTCGGTCTTTTATGTCTAATTGGACTTGCACTTCTTTCAAGAAGTTTCATGATTATCTGTTTCATAAATCTTTTTCTTCTATACTTAGGGCTATCTCCGTTCATTTCAGGTTTACCCAACTCACTGGCCAGCTCGGGCTGTTTACCTGGGAACTGTATAATCCAGTACTTACAGCTTCAGGCCAAACGCATTCCAGACTAACCGTTCCACCCGCTTCACCGCACCTACTCTGAGCACCACCCATTCCGCGCCCCACACCTCCCTCCACCAGCGCAGACACACTCAGAGCCCTTGGGCGCCTACAGCACTAGAGTCGGTGAGGACTTTGACCTTTCGAGGGGTTGGGGGGTGGGTGGGAGTGGTCCTGCAGAGGCCAGCAACACCCCGATAATTTAAGAGCAAGGCCCCAGGAGATGGGATAACATTACCTCCCGGGTTCCCTTTTGGTTAAATCTCAACGGCTCCTTGCAGAGCACACGCACAAAAAAAGCACAAGAAAATGGGGAGGAGGAAGGTCATCGCCTCCTGCCAAGCACGGGTGACAAACACTGCGGCAAGAAGAAATTGAGACCGAGTTGCAGGGAGACAGCAGAGAGGAATCCGAGAGGTAAACAGCAAGAAATTCTGTTAAACACGTCTGCCACCCTCCCCTTGAGGACAAGTAGAGGCCCCACACCAGTCCCCAACCTTCCCTACCCCACAACACGCACGGTCTCCTCGGGCATTCCCTCTGTCTCCCAGTCCCCCCCATCCCACCCCACCCCCGGGCCACAGCGCTCCGGGCAGTGGCCTGTGTCGCTCCCAGGCCTCTTTGGGTCCAGAATCCATCGCTGAACCCCACTTACCTTTTGCCCCGCTTTCCCTGCGGCGCGGGTTCAGGGCAGAGAGGACCGGCTTGGCAGGGGCAGCGGCAGTTCCCTAAGGCAAGGAGCTTCTCAGGTGAGAAGGGACTGGGCGGCGGAGGAGGCTGGGGACGTGGAAAGTCGCAGGCAGACAGGGGGGCTCGCGGGGGAAGGGGGGCGTCCCGGGAGCTGATTGGTGGCCGTGGCGCTGGGGCGGAGCTTGGCCCGCAGTCCCCGGACCATAGAAACCTTGCTTTGTATCAATTTCTGCCGGAAGATGTGGGCCCCAAATCCGGGATGGGGACCCCAGCACCAGTCCAAGAAAGTGCGGCAGGGCAGTTTGTTAAAAAATAAATCTGAGACAATTTATGAACAAGTGAGCAATTGATATACAATATTATATTTTTATATAAGACAATACACAATTATTTCTAAGACTGAGTTAAATCTACGGGTCCTCGATACATTTTTAATTAAAACCGTCAAGTTGCATTAGAATGGAGCATATGATTACATTCTTGTAAGAAGAAACAACTTTGCCTTGCTTATATAAGGGGCAGGGCTAATAGTTGTCTATTGATACTTATCTTCATAACCACTGAATCATTTTAAAATAGCACATGTATTGTTTTATAAGTTAAATAAAAAACAAGAAGGTGTTAAAAATTTTAATAACCAACAAATAGGTGACAGATACTGGGCATGAGAGAAAGAAAGGTGTGGCTATTATAAACCTAGATTCTGAAGCCTCTAGCTCATCTCCTTACCGTCTGGGGACTGCATTCCCTCCTCTGGCTGCATTAACAAATGACCACAAATTTAGTGACTTGAAACAATATTTATCATCATACACTTCTGTCCCTCAGAAGCCCACTGGCTGAGATCAAGGTGTAGACAGGGCTGTGTTCCTCCTGGAGGCCCTGGGGGAGAATTCATTTCCTTGACTTTTTCAACTCCTGGAGGCTGCCCAAATTCTTTGGTTTTGGGTTCCATCTTCAAAGCCAGATCTCATCACCTGGACCTCTATGGTGGTTCTCCAATTTCTCTTACTTCTCTTTCACTTATTTCTGAGCGACTTTGACCTGTTAGTGCCCTTTCCACCCTGGATCCCACAGGCCACTCTCAGTTCTGAATCCCACTTCCCTTTTTTATGTTTATTTCTCTTTCTGTTCATCTTCTCTTCTGCCTTTGTTTGTCTTTGTCCCCCCAGATAATTTCCTTCTTTACAGGTAGAAAGTGTAGTGGGTAGAGCACCTTATCAACAGAACACTTGGTTGTGCCCTCTTACTGGCACTTAAAACTCTGTTGCTTTTCAGGCTTGTGGAAACACGCAATACCCTGTGAGACAGGGTGTTCTTAACTCTGACAACTGTCAGTCCTAGTTCCCCGCCTCTCCGCGTTCCTCTCCGGACCCTCACCCGGGCCTGACTTTACTTCCCAGGCCCAGAGCCAGTCCTCAAAGAGCATGTGGGTGACGTCAGAGATGGAGGGGCATGGGGGCTGGGGTGCGGGGAGGCAGCTGTGGGAGGAGAGAAGCTGAGCCAAACAGCCGAGCCCCCACTGGCAGGGAATTTGCTGGCTGAGGTCCGTGCTTGTCTGCCTGTGCTCGGGTGTTGGAGGTTTGCAGGCTGCTGGCCTTGTCTCCTCCCAGACCCTACACACACACACACACACACACACACACACACACGTTAGGAGCAGAGCCTAGAGGACTGGGCCAGTGATTTTGGCCTCTCACACACTGGCCTTAGTGGGCACAGAAATGTCAAGGTCATGCTCCATCTCCACCTGTGCTAACCCGTTCTGCCGTCTGCACTCAGTATTCCTTTTTCGAGAAAGGAGGAGATTGGACGAGATGTTTTAACTCCCAAACTCTGTGACCAATTGCACAGCAAAAACAGCACCAACTAAAAATGGTGGGTTTTTTGAGTGTCGGGAGGGAGTGGGGGCAGGCAGGCATGTGTGTTGTTGACTCTTCGTTTCTGAGAAGAGGAGGATATGGCAAGAGAGAAATGCAGCTGCCTTGGCAGAGAGAATGAGAAAGAGACAAAGCTCCTCGCCAAAGCACTCCGGGTCTTCTAGGAGCGCTCAGTCTGCCTCCACAGAAGCCCCCGACACCCCACTCAGCTGAACAAACGTGCCCAGACGTTGGCTTTGTCTTTCACCCTCAGAGGACTTTCTAGTCAGAAACTACCCCTCTGTGTCTGGGTAGCCAGTTGCTCATTTCTAGAAACCTTTGAGAACTGAGCCCCATGTCTGCCCTCCTCTCTGTGGCCAGGCCTGGCAGGGCAGTTCTAAGGGAGGCTAGGTTTCCACAGGGAGGCGAGGAGAGAACAGGTGGCTTGCAGATTTCCAGGCAGAGGGGGACAGTGGTTGTACCAGTGAACAGAAAGGCTGACCCTCTCCAGAGGGAGAGAATTCTTCCTGCCTTTGAACTGATCCTTCTGTCCTTTTTCCTGGATCTTGAGCCTGTTGGCCTTCAGACTGGAATTCCACTATTAGCTCCTCTGTCTGCAGCTAGCTGATGGCAGAGCTCGAGACTCACTGGCCTCCACCATCGCCAGAGCCAACTCCTTGTAATCAGTCGATGTCCTCTATCCCTATCTATACAGATATACCTATCTGTAGCCCCTCGCTGGGGCTTTATTTACCAGGCAGGCCTCGCTCCTCCTGTGTTTTCCTAAAGCTTTTTTTTTTCTCCTCACCACCCCTAAAAGCTCTATGTTGCATAACAAAGGGACTTCTAGGGTGGGAGGGGGACATTTAAGTAGT
This sequence comes from Ailuropoda melanoleuca, assembly GCF_002007445.2. Classification (NCBI taxonomy): domain Eukaryota; kingdom Metazoa; phylum Chordata; class Mammalia; order Carnivora; family Ursidae; genus Ailuropoda; species Ailuropoda melanoleuca. The sequence continues at coordinate 201,480,108 of NC_048218.1, forward strand.
GAATGTAACTCTTCACTATAGTCCGTGGTAAAAGCCTAGAGGAAAATAAATCAAGATACTGGAGTGCCTTTATGGTTGATTCCATCTTTCCCCATTTTCTCCTTCATGTCCTCATATGTCCCTCCCTGTGGACTTTAATAGGGACTAAAATGAATTTTTTAAATGGAATTATTACAAACGCAAGTACAAAGAAGAACATTTTTAAAGCTTATGCTTGGAACATTCTGTGCTTAGAAATCAAATGTAGGAACTTCATTGAGAAATAAATATAATCAAAATAGGAACAGTGGGAGGATGGGGGAAAACTGAGGGAAGACTAGTAAAGCAGGAGTTTTTTTTTTTTTTTAAGAACGGTTAAGTGCTATCTTCTGTTTTAAGGACAATGACTTCCTTATTTTTATGAAAGCAATACAGTGCATTAATAGATGGGAATACAAGAAAAGAGGAAAGATCATACTGCATGTTCTATTTTTATTTTTTAAAGGTTTACTTATGTAAGTAATTTCTACACCCAACATGGGGCTCAAACTCACTACCCCGAGATCAAGAGTCGCACAGTCCATGGGCTGAGCCAGCCAAGCGCTCTGCGTGTGCCATTTTCAATTTAAAAGGTATTTAACTTTTCCCAGTCACTTTGGGCTTCTGTAACAAAAATATCATAGCTGGGTGGCTTGAAGAACAAATATGTCTTCTCTCACAATTTTCTGGAGGCTAGGAAGCAGGAGATCAAGTTGCCAACATCCTCAAATGGCAAAAAGAGAGAGCTTGGATTTCTTCATCCCTTTCCAAGGGCACTAATCCCCGTCATGAGGGGTCCACCTTCATGACCTATCCCCTCCCCGAGGCTCTCCCTGCCAATATTATCAACATTAGGTTAGGTTAGGATTTCAACATATGAATTCTGGAGGGATACAAACATTCAGTCCACAAAAGGGTCATTTTTTTCTTTTTAAAAAGATTTTATTTATTTATTTGAGAGTGCACAAGTTGGGGGGAGAGGACAGCAGAGGGAGAAGGAGAAGCAGACTTCCCGCTGAGCAGGGAGCCCTACGTAGGACTCGATCCCAGGACCCTGAGATCATGACCTGAGCCAAAGGCAGATGCTTAACCTACTGAGCCAACCAGGTGCCCCGACAATGTCACTTTTAAGTTAACTTGAATTCAACTAAGAAGCCAAAGAATTGCTGAGGTAAATGTTTCTCCATAGCATGAATATCTGAAATATTGCCAAGTGTTCTGAGCCAGAGTTATCTGCATTTGGTTGGATGTATCCTCTTCTTGGGGTGCAACACTTTTGAACCCCAGGAAGCTGCTAGTGCTGCAGGCTTCTTTGGTCTCTGTGTAGACTAAGCTGGAGGTAGAGAGATGTTTCTGCGTTGAAGGATTTTACTCTCTTTTTCCAGGGCTACCCACCTCGTCAGTCCATTATCTCAGGATTGGCCAATAACAGCAAGAATTCTTAGCATTTTATCAACTCACCTTCTATGAAGGAGCCCTTGGCAGAACCAGTGGGGGGTCGGGTTTAAACATCATTCCAAGATGCAGAATCTTATTTTTTGCAGCAGATTTGGGGCCAAGCATCCTGGCTTCAGATACTCATTCTTACATAAGACATGGTTTGAAGAGAGCCTAGTACATAGAAGGTCTCAGTAAATGCCATGCATTTATTAAATTATATGCACTTTTAGGTTTTATGGAATGATGTTGTGCCCCACTCCTTCTTTGCTTTATGCCAGAAGTATATTTTTTATGCTCTTACAATTTTCTTTTTTTCTTTTTATTTTATTTAAATTCAATTAATTAATATATACTGTACTATTAGTTTCAGAGGTAGAGTTCAGTGATTCATCAGCATCATATAACACCGAGGGCTCATTACATCACGTGCCCCCTTACTGCCTATCACCTAGTTACCCCAACCCCCCACCCATCTCCCCTCCAGCAACCCTCAGTTTGTTTCCTATAGTTAAGAGTCTCTTATGGTTTATTTTCCTCTCTGATTTCGTCTTATTTTTCCCTCCCTTCCCTTATGATCCTCTGTTTTGTTTCTTAAATTCTACATATGAGTGAAATCATGTGATAATTGTCTTTCTCTGATTGACTTATGTTGCTTAGCATAATACCCCTAGTTCTATCCACGTGGTTGCAAATGTCAAGATTTCATTCTTTTTTTGATGGCTGAGTAATATTCTATTTCATACACACGCGCACACACACACCCCAAATCTTCTTCACCCATTTATCTGTCAATGGACATCAGGGCTTTTTCCATAGTTTGGCTGTTGTGGACATGGCTGCTATAAGCATTTGGGTGCAGGTGCCCCTTCCAGTCACTATGTTTGTATCCTTTGGGTAAATACCTAGCAGTGCAATTGCTGGGTCATAGGTAGCTCTATTTTTAACTTTTTGAGGAACCTCCATACTATTTTCCAGAATGGCTGCACCAGCTTATATTCCCACCAGCAGTGTAAGGGGTTCCCCTTTCTCCACATCCTCACCAATATTTGTTGTTTCCTGAGTTATTAATTTTACACATTCTGACTGGTGTGAGGTGGTATCTCATTGTGGTTTTGATTGCTCTTACAACTTTTTAAAAACTAATTTCATTAGATATTGATGGAAGGGAATTTTGTGATGGCCTCCTTCTGCCATCTTTACATGGAAATTTCTGTTTTTGCCTTCTAACAGAAGCAAGCATTTATGCGAACCAGCATGCCCCTGGAAGGATTTCACTTATTTTCCTTTATAGAATTATCAAATGTTCAGCTTTTACATTAACCTAAAAATGTTCATAGGCCTTTTCCCCTCCTATTCACTGAAATATATAGCCCACACACCCTAAATCTGTGGTCTCTCTGTCTCTTTGTTTGTCTCTCTTTAAATCCCATTTAGGAAATTCAAATAGGGTGGTTTGAAGACAGAAAAGCAAAATATGCTAACATGTATCTTAAAGAAGAAAAATAAGCTATTTTAAGGGATCCAGAAACAAGTCTTGACAGGTCTGACACAGGCCTAGACACTCTTAGGGGGCACTTGTGGACACTCCTTGGTTTATATGATGTTCCTTGGTGATGACACCAACAGAGCCTGGGGGCAAGGTAGCCTCCAAAGCCACCCATTTCCTTCAGCTAGCCTCCTGCTGGGCCCCCTTTCCCTCAGACCCAGGGCCTGGAATTCTCTTTTCTCAACCCAATCACCCCCATTGAGCTAACTGCCAGTTCTGCTCCTGACCCACTTGAGGGCCTCTGTCTGACCTGCAAGCCCTGAGGCGGTCTAGCGATGGCCAGGCGATGCTCATAGCGATCTGTCTGTCTGTCTAGAAGGTACTGGGGCCTGTCCGCCACCTCTGCTACTGCCAAGGAGTGAACAAAAAACCACAGCCCCTGTGTTTTATCTGCTTGTAGATGGAAAAATAAACGTCCCCACGAAGTTGGATAACCACTGGATTACTGAAAAATATCCTCCAGAAATGGACTGGTGTACTTTCATCGGCAAGTGCAGCAGGGCTGAAGAAGTCAAACATAAACACGGGTATGTAACCACTGTGATTGTGTGAGGTTTTGACATTAGAACTGATATAAATTCTATTTATAGTCTATTTATTTTGTTCCCCTTAAATATCATATTTTTTCATTACATTCATTACATTTTCCAACTGATCAGATCATGCTGGTCTGAAGGAATGCTACTGATCTTTTTTTTCCCTGAGATTTTATTTATTTATTTACTTGAGAGGGACAGAGACAGAGAGAATGAGCACAGACCCGGGCGGGGGGCGGGGTGGAAGGAGAGGGAGAAGCAGACTCCCCGCTGAGCAGGGAGCCCCATGAGGGGCTGATCCCAGGACCCTGGGATCACGACCTGAGCTGAAGGCAGATGCTTAACCTACTGAGCCACCCAGACACCTCTCTACTGGTCCTTGTTTAAAGAAACTAGTAAGTGTGATGTTAGCTATTGATTTAAAATGGAGAGATAATACTTATCATATTAAGGAAGTATATTTTTATTTCTAGTGTACCAAAATATATAAAATCTGGAATGAACAAAACATCTTACTACATTTCTTCTTCTTTTTTTTTTTTTTATTGAACCAGTAGATTTTAACTTCTTACATTGGTGGAATTCATGGTTTTGATTATGGGAAGTTATGTTTTTATTAAGGTGTTAAAATTATTTTAATGCTTTATTTAGGAGTTTTGATCTATTTCTTTTTTTTAAATAAACTTCATCAATACAGCAGTCCTAGATTTTTATTCTATGGAACATTGGTCAGGAACATTTTAGTAAGCGAACTGCTCAAATAACTTTGAGAAATTCCATATGCTACATCTATTTTTGCAGATTCAAAGTCATATCAGCATATTGAAGGCTCTGAGCAGTCCTGCAGTAAATAGTACTCCTTACATTTATTTAATGTAATACTACTTCTATTTATTTAAAAATGAAACTTTTTTCCTGTAATATTTATTAGCATTCCGATCAGTTATTATACATCTATATTTATAAAGTATTTATCTATATATTTACATATATTCAGGTATTTATAAAATTGGCATGCTTTTGTATATTGTATACAGTTCCAGGTTGTATTCTTTTCCCCATGACTTATATCTTGAACATTTTATCATGTTACTAAACATTCAAACATGGTATTTTAACGGCTCTATAACAGTTCAACTCATTTACTGAAATTATATTTGGTCATTTTCCATTTTGGAAATTAGATTATTCCAGAACTTTGCTAATCACAATAATTGTGTTAAAAATACCTGTTTTACCTACCTCTTGATCTGCATATCTGATTATAGGGTGGAGTCCTTGAAGGAGAATGGAAACAAGCCAAAAGACTACATTTAGAGGGTTTTTTGATACATAGTAACAAATTATCCTCTAGAAATGTTTTGTACATTTATACTCCCAGTTCCTGGATATGTGTGTACCCATCTGAACTTCTGATGGACTCAGTATCTTCTTCTTTTCCAAACATTATGCAGGCTGTCCACATGTTGACTGAAATCCTTTTTGGTACAGATCAAAGCATGTGTGGCAGAATAGGTTTTTCTCTCCTTTCTTTCCTTCCTGGAGCCTGACACATATGGAGCCTTCAGTGAGAGAGAGGCATATTTTTTAAAATATAAGCCAGGGTGTGGGGAATTTAGGAAGATTTACCAGCTTAAACTTAGTATCTGCAGTTTATAAGTCCATATATCTCCTAGACAGTCCTTGCAGAGGCTGCTCTTGTAAGGATCCCTCTCCCTCTCCTTTCTCATCTCATTACCCCTTCCTGTCTCAGCCTTGGAATAAGTAGGGGAGCTGAATGGAGCAAGAGAAATGACTGGAAACTCAAACTGAAGACTGGGCACAGAGGACTTGTGGTGGGCGGTTGCAGGGAACAGGACCAAGGTGCTGGGAAAGAAGAGGAAGAAGACCTAGGAAGAAAGTTTGTGCTAATTACAGGTGCTTGCTTAGGATAAACCTTGGGAATATGCCCTACAGTGTTTGAATAGCATCAGGTCAGAGGACTGAGCCAACGGAATTGCTGAACCATGGCTGCCAAACTGTTAGAAAAATAGTTTCAAGAAGCTGAAGTAGACCCTGAGAAAGTGATAATGGTACTTAAAATGTGTTCTGAGGGGAAAAGAGGATTCTGTGCTCTCATTTCCAAAGATTAAGTCTGTAATTTAAAACCAATGGTTCAATTGCAGAGTCAGGATTATTCTGTGTTGAGAAAGATGCCAGGGAATGATAGCTCGTAGCGTAGTGGGGGATGTGTGCTGGTGAGGACAAGTCCATATCGATTAACATATTTTGGAGGAAAACGTTAGATGGATGGGTAATATGACAAACCCAAACAGAATGAGATTTGCTGATATCATTTCCAGAATCCTGGGCTTTGGGGCTATGATGGGCAACAGGACAAGCAATCACATCCACATGGGATCACATCCATGTCTTTCTACCAAGTCCAGAAAGCCAAGAATGTTTTTAGGGTACAGAAAGGCAGAGCAGAAGTAAGGGAGGGGTTAACTATGGAACAAATACAGTAGGGGTCTGAGAGACAGAGGACTCTTCTGGCAGAATCTAGAGGTGATGCCCGAGTTGAAAGCTGTGCCGGCAATAACTCAGTGCATTACTGGGTGCTGGTCTTAGAGTCTTTGGAAGGGTGGCGAGGGCTGAGAAAATGCATGCCAGATTTCTGACTATCAGGGGATGAGCAAAAAATTTGAACTATCTGATGAGATTGCAAAAAGTTTTCTGTAAGGCAATAATAAAGACCCTGGAACTATGGCCCGGTTCAGCCAAGCACAGAGTCAAGCTTGACTCATGACTCTGCTTGCATAACCAGCCTGAGAGCTGCCTGGAGTTCTTTCTGCTGATGTGTAATGGAAGTGGCAGAAGAGGAAGGCAGAGCCAGGGAGAATTACAGGACTCAGGATGGAACAGCTGAGCCTGCATCTTGTACCCTAGCTCACGTCTTGGAGTGTGATGAACAAGCTGACAGGTTGAACAGGTGGCTCTTCTCTTTTAAGGACAGAGAGCCCTGAGAGGCAGCAAACCCCATTTTGGCCCAGGGAGGGTGAGGTGGAAAGGACACCTCAACTTTTGTTATTGTTGAAAACTTGATGGGCAGGAGATCACAAACTTTACTCTTCTGGAGGGACTTCACTTCTGTGTTAAAGTTAAAGAAAAAGTGTTAACAGCCAGTTGGATGATTTCGGTAAAAAGATGTTGGACATTTGAGTCAGAGTCTTGCCGGACTCATTATTGATCCCACAGCCTCCCTGACCTTTGGAGATCCCATCATCCCCCTGAAGGACTTTGCAGTGCCCACTCCAAGGAATCACACGTGTTGTATTTGTTATTGTTTTAGTCTTCTTCAGTCTTTCCTTCGTGTTATAACCTTGACACTTTTAACTACTACAGTCAGTTACTTTCTATATCCTCAATTTGAATTTCTCTACTATTTCCTCATCATGAGTTTCAGGTTATGCATTTTGGCCAGAGTATCACAGAAGCGACGTGGAGTTCTTCGTTCTATCGGATGTCACGTGATTTCATCTTCTCCCATTACAGATGATGTCCATGCCCATTACTTGATTAAGGTGATGTCTGCCAAGCATTTCTTTTGCAAAAGTCTCTCATTTAGCTCCCCTATAATACAGTCCTCCGGTGCTATTTTAATTTAGTGTATAACCCCATAAACTTACTTTTTCCAGATGTGGTAGCGATGGCATACCTCAGGCCACTGACCTGCCTTTATTTGTATCAGCGTAGTTGTCATATCACATTAGCCTTTTTTTATTTGATTATTTAGAACATTTCTCTTAGCTTTTTTTGATGGGAGGGTAAGGAGAAGGTGGGATGGCAAATGCGGATGGAAGAGGAAGGGCTGTGTCTGCATCTGCCGTCATGAATCAAGCTTGCATCCAAGCCTGGGTACCAAGTGTGTGAATGCTGGCTGGTGGATTGCCCTTGCCTGTCTCCTCAACACGTGGAACTGGTGGGTGAGTTGCTGAGCTCCAGGGGTTGTGCCACAGAAAGAACAGATGGAAGGCAGGGCACCTGGGGAGCTGGGCCTGAGCTCTGTCATTAATTTGTTGTGTGACATAGAGCAATCCTCGTTCTTCCCTGGAGCTCAGTTTTCATGTCATGGAAATGAACAGAGACATTTTCTTTCAACACAGCTAAAGAAAAAAGAGCGTGTCGGGACCGTGAGATTCTGAGATGAGAAATACGGCACGAGAATAATACAAGTGGAGTAAAACAGAAACAGATAATCCTCAAGGAAACTTTGGCCCCTTTGGGCTCCCAGAGAGTCTCTAACTCATAAACCTACTTCCTATGCCCCACGTTCACAAAGACCCACCATTGCAACCATGTGCACCGTCCATAACTTCTCCCCCCTCCCCGCCACCCTGCCCCAGGGAAGGTCCTCCTGCCCTCTCATCCTTGGTGCCTGGTAAACTAATCTTGCATATTCCAGAAACTCTGAAAGGTAAAACTCCCTCATCTACACAATTTAGGATTTCAGCTCAGAACACGCTTAGGAAGAGGCTCACCCTCAGAGACGTGATAAGGAGACAGATAAACAGCCTAGAGTTTTTAAAGTAAGAAAAGAGAGTGAAAAGGAGAATTATTGTCCATAAAGCTCCCTTTCTTCCTTCTGGGCTTCACTGGAGGCCCGAGGGGCTGGAGAGCTTTGCAGTGGAGACGCTCCTGACTCAGTAAGATTTATAGATGCAGCTTGCAGAGCTGCTAGGCTCGGGCAATTCACAGAGCTGGGTGAAAAGAAATTACAAAATCACTTAAAAATCTTTTAGTCTTGTTAAAAGGTACTTGTTTTTTTCCGCTTTAAAGGATCAGATTCTTTCTTAGCTGTTGGTTCTGACACAGCTTTCTCACTGAAGTGCTAACGGAGACCTTTTACACAACTGGAGGTTGCTAGTTCCAAAGGCTTCTGAAAATTATTACCAAGGGGCTATCGGGTAAAGAAGCATAAAGGAGAAGGAAGGAGGTTGTTTTGCATTAAAATAAAGAAGTGCAAATTAAAAAGCTGAGCTGCCTTCTAGGAATGGAAAGAATGAGTCATGGGCATGGTTTTCCAATAGCATTAGGAGCCCTGTGCCCTTACATGCTCACAAAACTTCTCTTTCTGCTTCAGGTGGGAGGGGCGAGGAGAAAATATTTCCTTTAGGCAAACTACCTAAAAGCCACAAACCAGATCTGTTCTTTCCTTGAGCTTCCAATGCCAAGCAAGACAAATCGACTACTCTGGTGGCAGAAGGCAGCACGCAGCTGAGAGAGGCTGGCTGGAGAGACCATGGCTATCTAAAGCCCAGAAAAGCTTTGCTAGCCATCCACGTGGTTCACTGTGTTCCAGGGACATGTTCTCACCTTAGGACAAACTGGGAGCTCGGCTTAGGGGGCTGGGAGTGAGGCAGGGTTGATGCCTTTACATTTCAAAGATTGTTTGAAACCTCTTTCTTTCTGTGCCAGGAAACTCAAAGAATGTCTAAAGGAAAACAAAAACAAAAATGAAAGCCTAAATTTTTTTCCATTAGGAATTTAAACATCTAGATAGATAAAAATAAATCTGCCATCATTACTAGATCCAAAGAAATCTGCTCTTAACATTATTAAATATTTTCTTCCTTTTTCAGCCCCTATTTTTAAAAGCATAGCTGCATGTTGTGCTTAATTAATCAAATCGTTCAACAATTTGAAATAATTATAGATTCACAGGAAGTTGTTAAAAAAAATGTACAGGGAATTCTTGTGTACCCTTCACCTAGTTTTTCTGAATGGTGACATCTTGCATAATTATAGTGCAATATCACAGCCAGGAAACAGACATTGGTTCAAGCCACAGAGCTTGCTCTGATGTCACCGGTTTTATATGCACTCCTGTGTGTGTGTGTGTGTGTGCATGTGCAGGAAGACTAGTATCTCTTGTGATAAAGATCCAAAAGTGTTTGCCTCTGTGGGAGTATATTGGTTACAGAGGAGCACGAGGCACAAAGGGAGTTTCTGGAAATGTTTTATATCTTGTTTGGGTGCAGATTATATGGGTTTATATGTCAAAACTCACAGCACTAAACATTCAAATCCATACATTTTATTGTATAAAAGTTATATCTCATTTTTAAAAAGTAACATACAGTGATAGAAAATATTTGGCTAATCCACGGATTGAAAAGAAGAGAGTGGGCAGTAGAATTTGAGAGACACAGATGTATATGGAATAGCAACTGCCCTTCCCCTTTGCCCCCTCCACCTCTTACAAGATGGAAAGTGTGGGACAAGTCAGAGACAGGCGATGGCCCTTTTGGCTCAGAGTTGTCAAACTACGGGCCAGGGGCTCCTGAGTGTGAGAAGGGGCAGGAGGGAGCTGGAAGACGTGGGATAGCCTGCAGGCCCACCTTCCAGCCTCTGAAAGATAAGTCAGTCTCCCGTGGTACAATGGGCTGAGTGTTGGCATCACCTCCCCCTCTCCAGTTCACAGGTTGAAATCACAAGGTGATGGTCTTGTTAGGTGAGGCCTCAGGGAGGTGATTAGGTTAGGAAGGTGGAGCTCTCATGAACTGGATTTATGTTCTTATAACCACATCTTCCAGCACCTTGATCTTGGAATTCCCAGCCTCCAAACAGCATGAGAAATAAACTTCTGTCGTGGATAAAAAAAAAAAAAAAAGAAAGAAAATATTTGGCTAATATTAATCCTCAAGCCACTGAGCATATCAGATTAGAGTGTTCAAGGTAATCAGTTCTAGGCAAATGATTAGTCTTTTGGTCAATATTTCTATTCTAGATTCCAGAGGCTACAATTTACCTTTCAGATGCATCTTGATTTTTGACCATGAAAAGCAGGATGATACAGTTTTTGCAGTATAGTCCCCGTGCATATGCACATTTGAAATGACAGTTTGGATGTCTTCACTCATGAATGGACTTGCATTTGGACCGTAATTCTCCTTATAGGATGCTTTTCATTACCATGTTCCTCAAGCTGTAGATTAAAGGATTTAGCAAGTTGAAAATGCTGTAGAATTTGAGTTTGTCATTTTAGTTCAGAAAACATAAGCAGCTGGCTTTGACATGTACAAAAATCAGCAACATGAAAACAAACACAGAAAGTTCACATGAGACACGAAGATAAAGAAAGATTTCTTTGGTATTTGGTGAGTCTCATCATCAGGATAATGGTGATAATTAATATATGCCTTCTTCATTTATTCATTCTTCCATCGACTACTTATTATGAATTTATGTATTCTAGGAGCTGGTGATAGATCATTGCATGAAAGAGACTAAAATCTTTTTCCTCATGGTGCTTACATTCTATTGGGAAGAGACTTAATAAATCCAATAATAAGAAAAGGATATGTTAATTTTAAGGGTTGTTCAAAGATGATCAGTCTATTAAAAAAAGGAAAGTAGGAAGATCAGTTGTGTGGACAAAAGGGAGATCGTGGTTGTCTCAGTGAGAATACAGTATTTGGGCAGATCTTTGAAGGAGATGTGGAATGAGCCATGTGGGTATTTGGAGAAGAGGGTCCCGGTTGAGAGAGCAGCCCAGGCAAAGATCTGAGGTAGAAAGTGCCAAACATGGTCAGGGAATAGCAGGTACTGAGAGGGGGAGATGAGATCCATTCACGAGGGTGCCCGAGTGTGTGCAGAACTATCCAAAATGAGAATCAAGAACTCAATAAAGAATTTGCTGGTGAGTGTCACGTCAATGCATAATTAAGCCACATCAATTTCACCTCCTAGATTTCAAATTCATTTCCTTTTCTCCATGGCCATATCTTGCCCTAATCCAACCTGCTCTCAGTTCTCCCTAAGAATGGCCATACCTCTCACCTTGTTGGCCCTACATCTATTCCTGTAACCAACAATCCTTTCTCCATACTACAGCCAGGCACATATAATTATGTCCTTTTTGGTTGTGAGAGACTAATATTTTTTATGGCTTACAAGTTTTGATTTCACTCACCTATCCAGGCTCCTCTGGTAGCACACAGCTCTGTAACACCTCCCACAGCCAGAGCTGTGCAGAGACACTTCTCTTTCCCAGAGATCTTGTTCACTTCTACATTCCCCAGGGCACCCTCCCCACGCACATCATATTAACTCCTGCTTATATTTTATATATCAGCTCACAGGGCCATTTTTCAGGAAAAACTTCCCTGCGCCCATCAGGTGGCTGTGCGGTTTGTCTATTATGGCTGTTTTACTGACTGTAATTGTGCTAGATCATTAACTTAAGGTTTATAGATGCACTTTCATGCATTTCTGTTCTTAAAAAAATTTGGGGAGCTAAAACTGAATCTGCTAATTCAAAGATAGTATTTGAGTATTATGCTAAAATGTTTTGGTTTTGAAGGGATCCAAACTTTTAGACACATCTCTTTTTGGGGAGCTAAAACTGAATCTCAAAGATAGTATTTGAGTATTATGCTAAAATGTTTTGGTTTTGAAGGGATCCAAACTTTTAGACACATCTCTTATAGGAGAACTATGGTGAAGAATTTGCAGAAGTTGTTGGTTACTAATTCCAAAGGTTTTTGAGTTATCTTAAATGCCAAGGAACTTTAAACCAGGGATAGTCAGAAAAATCCATACGACAAAGGGAAGGGAGTTGCATCTCATTGCTTCAAAAAGGAAATAGAAAACCCAAAGGCCTTTACAACTGGAAAGAGCTAGTCAGGGTGCTTTCATGATTTGTGGAATGGCATGCCTCTGCAAACCTAACAAGCTTCCCTCTGGGTTTCAGGTGGGTAGGACAAAAAGATTGAGCAGATTGAGAGAGAGGGAAATACTAATGGTTTTCCCAGAGAATAAAGATAGCTAGAAAGGCAAACCAAATACATCTTTTCAATTAGCTCTAAATGCTTAAGCTAGGAAAATTGATGCTGGCAGGGACAGAAGGCTGGCTTTGAAGGGTGTCCAGAGAGGCAACTGCTGACAGACAGCTTGAAGTGCTTTTCCTGCTTCTCTGTGGTGAGTCATCCTTTTATAGGGCAAGGCTATCAAAACAGTGCAAAACAGGTCATGGCAGGTGAGTGAGTTGAGGTTGGTGCCTTGAAGCTTCAAGAGTTAATCTTTTCCACCATTCTTTGAGGGTCTCCCCCTGTGGTTAGAGCCTGAGCCAAGGTTTTAAAGGAAAAATCAGATGAGCAAACACAAAAGGAAACCCATTTTTTCCCTTTCTTCTGTTATGATAGTGAAACAGAAAAGTGGAAAGAAGAAAAAACCCCACTCATTGTACTATTCCTATTATTTACCAGATTTCCATATATCCTCATCCAGTAATCATAGTTGTAAGCAGTAGAGGAAAAGTTTGGCTAATGTCAGCAGAAAACACAGTTATTAAAGGGCACTAAATAGTTCACAAAATCTCTGAAATCAGGCAAGGAGTTGACCAACATTATGAAAAATGGTCAAAAATCCTGCAGAAGCGATCCCTGGCAGACACCACTGCAGTCTTTCCTGGGTTCAGGGAACGTAGTGTGTGCTGCGGATACCCCATAGTGCACCGTTACCACTGCTGATTCTAGAAGCCACACTTGCTTTGCCTCAAGCGCCAACCTCACCATGTTGAGTTCTGGGCAGTTCCTCCCTTTTTGCATTGTTGATTCCTTGTCCCGAATCTGGCACAAGAGCCTGGGTCACACCCTGTGCTCTTGATGCAAGGGATGCTGAGAGCATTTTANCTGCTGATTCTAGAAGCCACACTTGCTTTGCCTCAAGCGCCAGCCTCACCATGTTGAGTTCTGGGCAGTTCCTCCCTTTCTGCATTGTTGATTCCGTGTCCCGAATCTGGCACAAGAGCCTGGGTCACACCCTGTGCTCTTGATGCAAGGGATGCTGAGAGCATTTTAGCCTCTTTTGGGCGGAGGATACCCCAAACACAGAAGGAAGGTTCAGACACTGGTTGAAAAAAAATCACGACAAGTGATTCCATCCATACATTTCACAACTTTGGCTGCCCAAATCGATGTATCACGTTCTTCCCATGTTTACTCCATTCTTCCTCTAGAATGTTAACGTCCTGCATGGCTCGTCTGCTACCTGTGTGCTAATGTGCAAAATACAACACCATAACATACCCTGTGTAACGTGGTGGAGGAAAGGAGATGAAAGAAGATAATTAGCAACAGCCAGGAAGACGCCGTACTCCATTTTGTGACTGGTGTGTGGTCAGAGTGTGACTTCTGTCCACTTCCCATCCCTTGATCCCTCACCCTCACCCAGTTGTACAGCATGTGGGCGTTCTTCACCCAAAGAGTCGTCCAGTCTTCCTCCTGAGAAAGCAGAAATGTTGAGCATGGGCATTTGGTAGGTGGAAATATAGTATGTACCTCAGAGTCTACCTGTTAAGTTTTTGTTTTTCTCCTTTGCATTGCATTGACTGTGTATTTTTCAGGGCGACATTTTCTCAGCCAGTGCCAATACATTAAATTCTAGTGGGCCACCTGGAGACTGCAGACATTGCTTACGAAGAACATTCTGGGCATGCAGGAGAAAGGAAAGGGCTGTCGGTGCAGGGCAACATGAGAGAGAACGCTACTAAAGCCATTAAGGGGAAACTTGTTTTTTAAAGTTGGGCACTGAGAAATATTTGAGAATAAAAATCTGACNTGAAGAACATTCTGGGCATGCAGGAGAAAGGAAAGGGCTGTCGGTGCAGGGCAACATGAGAGAGAACGCTACACTAAAGCCATTAAGGGGAAACTTGTTTTTTAAAGTTGGGCACTGAGAAATATTTGAGAATAAAAATCTGACTCAGTATTTAATAACCATAAAGGCATCCTTAAGGTTTGTCTGTAATACAAGCCCATTGGGGACATCTGGGTATGAAAGGTTGCCCTGTTTCTCTGGTGGACCGTAACATTTAATCTCCACAGGGCTTTAGGGTAATTAGTGACCATGGATAGTGGTACATAAATGCATGTGTGGAATGTTAGAACATCTATGAACACACATCTTTTAGGAAAAAAAATCTTGATTTATCTATTTTCTCTATGCATATAAAAGCAAATAAAGAATTTTGGTAGATTTTTAATCTTAAAAGGGATGCATTTAAGTGATTTTTGACATGACAGGTCTAATCATGAAAAATGCTACTCTCCAATTTACCCTTTGGAATTTGGATCTGACTGTCGTGACTCTGGAAGAAAGAGCACCGCATGCTGGTCATAGATTAGAGCCGCTTCTCAGCCTTGTTGCTGTTGATGTTTTGAGCCATATAATACTTTGTTGTAGGGGACTGTCCTGTCCATTGTGGGGTCTTTGGTAGCACCCCTGGTCTCTACCCACTAGACAACCAAGTGTCCCCTAGTGGACCAAAAAACCCAGTGGAGAACCACTGGGTTAGAGCATATCCAACAAAGCGACCCACAAGATACTGTGTCCTAGTGGAAGACATCTCGACTCTTCAACAATTTATTCTACCTGAGTGATGTGTTAATGTGGTGAGACTTGTGAATCCTCAAGTATTAGACCATTTCTTATTTCTTTTTCTCAACAACACAAGTAAAATTATGAGATTTGAGTTCTTGTAAGCGAGGCAAGAAGCACTTTTCACTCGTTAACTAATTTGGTGCTCAGTGTTAGCCCTGGGGGGAAGCACTTTTATTAGCCCTATTTCATAGAAGAGGAACCAGAGCCACAGAGAGGTTAAGAAGCATCCTAAGGCCACACTGCGAGTAGGGGATAAAGCCAAGATTTTTGAAAATTGATTTTTAAAACATATTACTTTCTTTTGAATTACTTGTGCCTGGCAAAACTTGTCCGATAGTACAAGAGGGTACATTATAAACTATAAATCTCTTCACACACCTACTGCAGTCTTCTTTCAAGGCTCACACAGTGTGTGCCTGTGTCTGTATAGTCTCCTCAAACGTAACTGCTAGTATGCCATACAAACTACTTTAGATCTTGCTTTTCTTACTCTACAACATATCACAGAAACCCTTTTGTGCCATTAATAGAGAGAGAGCTGCCTCATTATTTTTTACCTTGAAACAATCAGCTCGTGGTAGAATTACAAAACATTTCTGTTATAAAATTTTAAAAACCTACAGAAGAGGAGGAAGAGTAACACATCTCCGGGTATCCATGCATACAACGCTCAACTTCAAAATGATCAAATCATGGCCAGTCTTGTTTTATAGACAGCCTCACCATTTCCCCTTCTCTCAATCATTCTGAAGTGATATTTTACTATGAACTTCTAGAAGATAGAAACTTGTTAAATTTAAAACCAAAATACTATTCTTGCACTTAATAAAACTTAAAAAAATTCCTAAATATCAATTATTCACTAAATGTTCTAATGACTACTTTTCTCCCACTTGCATTCTGATGTTTTAAAAAGGTATATATGTCACACACACACACACACACACACACACACACACATATAATTTAGAGAGAGTGCTTGGAGTGGGGAGGTGCAGAGGGAAAGGGAGAGGGAGAAAATTTCAAGTAGATTCCTTGCTGAGCCTGGAGCCTGATGCAGGGATTGATCTCACGACCCGTGAGATCATGACCTGAGCTGAAACCAAGAGCGAGATGCTTAACCAACTAAACCACCCAGGTGCCCCTTGCATACTGATTTTTAAAAATATTCTTTGTAGTATGTATCTGCTACATCAGGAGCAAACCAAATTAAAAGAAAACAAAATTAGAAGCAAACTGAATCTCCGCCTGGATCACGTTCTGTGGTCTGATCTGTTGAAGCTGAAGACCATGTGCTGCTCCTGGTCCTTCTTGTGAGATGACACTAAGCAGCCTCTACTTTACACTGTCTATTATCTTGTTGTCTGTAAAATCTCTAAAAAATGAGTTTTTTAATTTATCTTCCATTTTACCATTTCTAACACTTTTCACATCTTTCTGTGTATCCAAATTCTGTCCGGTATCATGCTCCCTTTGTCTGAGAAACCTCTATGAACGTTTTTTGTATTGTGCATTTCCCAGCAGTAAATTCTATTTTTGTTTGTCTGATGAATTCCTATTTTTCCTTCATCTTTGGAAGATATTTTCTCTGGGTGTAGAGATTTGAGTTGACAACTATTCTTTTTTTATCAGCACTTTCTAATTGTCACTCCATTGTCATCCAGCCTGCATAGTTTTATTTTTTTATTTGTACTTTTTAAGATTTTATTTAAGTAGTCTCTATACCCCGTTTAGGGCTCGAACTTACAACCCCGAGATCAAGAGTTGCACAGTCCACCGACTGAGTCAGCCAGGTGCTCCCCGCCTGCATATTTTTAAAGAGAAGTCTTTTAATTCATATTTTTGTTCTTCTGCATGTAACATATCTGTTTTTCTTGTTACTTCCAAGATCTTCGCCTTTTTTCTTTCAAGCAGTTGGAATTTGTTATCTCTAGTTGTTTTTATTTGTTTGCTTATTTTTGTGGTTATCCTCCTTAGTGTTCTCTGAACTTCTCGTAACTGTGGTTTGATGTACTTCATGATTTATGAAAAATCTCTTGTCATTATCTATTTAGATATTTACTCTTTGTTCTTTTATTTCTGTTCTCCTCTGAGATTCCATTTCTATATGTGTTAGTTTGATTCGTACCTTCCTATGGGCACCCACTGCACTGTCGACCATTTATCCTAAAGAAATGAACATTTGTTCTCACACAGAAACTTACATGTGAATGTTTATGGCAGTTTTATTTATAGTAACACCATCCAGAAACAATCTGGATGTCCTTCAAATGTGGGTGATTAAGTAAAAGGTGGTACATACACATCATAGAATACTCATCAGTGATAAAAAGGAATAAACAGGGGCGCCTGGGTGGCACAGCAGTTAAGCGTCTGCCTTTGGCTCAGGGCGTGGTCCCGGCATTATGGGATCGAGCCCCACGTCAGGCTCTTCTGCTATGAGCCTGCTTCTTCCTCTCCCACTCCCCCAGCTGTGTCCCCTCTCTCCCTGGCTGTCTCTATCTCTATCGAATAAATAAATAAAATCTTAAAAAAAAAAAAAAGGAATAAACAATTGATAGATACAACCTGGATGAATCTCCAGAGAATTATGCTGAGTGAAAAAGCCAGTCTGAGAAGAAATATACTATATGATTCCATTTACATATAATTCTTGAAATGCCAAAATTCTAGATATGAAGAACAGATACTGATTCCCAGAGGTCAAGGAGAGGTAAGGGCTGCACAGAATTGGTGTGGCTATAAAAGGACAACATGAGGGATTCTTGTGGTAATGAAACATTCTTAACTATATCAATATCAATATCTTGTGATTTTATAATATCACATTGTCATATCATATTAAAATTTAATATGTATGTAATTATATCCTATTATATATCATGTTATCTTATGACATGGCAATATAGCTTTGCAGGATGTTACTTACCATGGGGGAAACTGGGCAAAGGTACAAGGATACTCCTGTATTATTTCCTAAAACAGCATGTATATCCACAATAATCTTAAACTACAATGGTTTTTTTAAAAAGATTTTTTATTTATTCGACAGAGATAGAGACAGCCAGCGAGAGAGGGAACACAAGCAGGGGGAGTGGGAGAAGAAGAAGCAGGCTCATAGTGGAAGAGCCTGATGTGGGGCTCGATCCCATAATGCCAGGATCACGCCCTGAGCCGAAGGCAGACGCTTAACCGCTGTGCCACCCAGGCGCCCCTACAATGTTTAATCAAAAATAAAATTTGAATGCCTCCACAACGTATACACATATGAAATCATCATGTTGTACACTTTAAATATTTGGCAATTTTATTTGTCAATTATATGCTTATAAACCCAAAAGAGTTTGAAAAGGGATAGAAGTTTCACCCTTCTGTGTTAAGGATCTTGGACGATCTTAATTCTTGTCCATTTTTTTTTAGTAGTTGCTAATACTTCCTTTATCAACTTTTGTACGTTTAGATTTTTAAATCTATCTATGTGATGCTGCTATTTTTGGAGCTTAAATAGTACCATGAGGAATGTGCTAGGATGTCCATCATACTTGCAATGATCACAGAAGCCCACTGGACACGGTGTGTACATCAGGGGAGGGAAGCACATCTGTTCTGTCACCAAGAGGAGAAGTAAGGGCATCTGGAGCCAAAAGGGGAGAATCGGTGTTTCCACCAGATTTAGATGCAGCCCCAGTCACTGCTCCCTGGATGGGGGCCTTGAAGTCTAAAGTCTGGTTTGGGCCCTAGGAGGACATCCTCCAACCTCAGAAGGCTGGCTTCTCTGACTGCTTGGAATGGCCTAAGGCTGAAATGAAGATGTGGGAGGCAGAGGGATGGAGAAGAGCCTTCCACAGGGAGAAGGGCAGGGTGGAAGCTCTGTCCTGTGCATTGGGAGTGGTGGCAGCAATTAACATTGTCATGCAGGAGGCTCCTGGGGGATGTGTCAGTCCTCCCCTGCAAATGCAGCTGCTGCCAAAGCTCATTAGGTCTGTGTGTGAGCTGTGAGCTCTTGTCACGGTCCTCCCTGTAGTGTCCCTAGCAATGGCAACTAGTCCCGGGTGATTGAGGAGCCCTGGGGCCCAAGGAATTTGGGGTGTCTCTTCTATGTGGTCCATCCCTGTGCTGGAGGGAGAGCTCTTGAGACCAGGTTAAACGTAGAGGAAAGCAGACACATCTCCTTTGTCAGCACTGATGAACATCTGAGAGGCATCCACAGCCTGTGGGAGTGTGGCCTTAGCAGGGACAGAGACAGAAATGATGGGACTTGTTAGGGACTTGGATCAGGGGCAAGAAACGTGACTGGTGAAATCTTCTCATCTGAAGTATTAGAGCAAATGTGGTAAAATGACTGTGCTTTGCAGGAGCATGAGGCCTGGGAATAATTTTACAACAGGCTTCTTAATCCGCAAGCTTAGTACTGAGGTAGAGAGGGAAAGAAAGGGAAGAACCCCACAAGTATGATGATATCTTTTGTAAGGTATTGATATTGACTAGCAGGTGGTGGTAGTATGAGAATATTACATTTCCAGACAAGAAAAGATACAATATCGATTGCTTTAAATTCTCCCATCTCAGTTATTTCTAAAGAATTTAGTTCTCACAATATTGTGATTTTCTTTTTTTAAAAAATAGATAAATGAAGATGTAAGGCAATTAAGGGCTTATTCAAAGACACTTGACACTCAGAGAATGAACTGGAGGCAAGATTCAGGTGTCCTAACTCATCCCAGGGTTGGTTTTTCTAGAACTGGCTGTGGGATTACACCATGGAGACTTGCCAGACAGAGGGAATTATATTGCCATGAAAACCCTAGTCTTAGCCACAGGGAACAAGAAGTATAAAGAAGACAAGAATTTACATGAGGCCATAGTACAATATGTCACCAAAAGTGAGTGTCAGGTTCATACATGTTTGAGAAACTGGGTCTCGGTAATAGGTCTCAGATTAAGTGAAAAGTCAGGTAACCAAATCTGGCTAGAAGAAGTTAACAGGATCACAAAGAGAATAAAGTAATTTTCTTTCAGGAGGTCAGACCCATGTTTGAGATTCCAGGCAGCCCAGCCACCCGTGGGTTCTCTGTTTTCATGTATTAGGATGATGCAAGCACTCCTGCTCGGGATGGATGCCGTCAGTGTCTGCATCACCCAACTCTTCAGTCACGAGTCAGAGAAACTTCTCTCTAAATGAAAGTGCCATTTCCATGGACAGGTCACCTTGTTGAAGGTATGGCTCTGAGTTATTTTGAGCAGCATGAGGGAGCTATGTGCAGGTTGTGGGACCTGCCTTCGTGTGTTCTGCTTCTGTATTTGGAACTTTGACTTGTCCCAGCCAAGTCTGTTTAGCTCCCCAACACTCAAGGTCACGTAGGTTTCAGGGAAATGGACGGATTTTCTTTATTTAAAAAAAAACCATAAGTGACTGAAGTTGAGCTTTCAAATTAATTGTATTAAGTTAGATAAAAGGTGTTGTATTAGGAATCAGAACACTTGTTTTTTGTTTGGATATCTCTGTCCTAGAGAGAAAGCATTTTGGTTCTATGTGCTGTTTGTATTAATAACTGGATAATGAGAGAAGGCACATGAAGGTACTTTAATTGGGGCCAAAGTTTCTGTTTAAACAATGAAGAGTTGATGTCTGCATCCATGCCTGAGACCTGATTTTCCCTATAATTTCAGTGTCATTCCTGATCCCTCCTCCATTAGTAAGGGTCTCAGTTTTCTACTGTTATGTGACCTATTTTAAAGGTCACAATAAGGTCAGGTAATTTATATTTTAAAAATCCCGTTTAGAATAATTACATCTATAAAATTCACAAAAAGGATAATTTCCACACAAAAGGAATAAACACAGATGTTATTTCTATTTTCTTAATCTACCAGGTATTCACAAATGGACTCTATCATTGTGGAAAACAGAAATATTTGGATATCAATTAACTAAAATGTAAAAATTTTAAATCCAAGGCAAAGGACTTTTTAGAAATATATATACTGTATGATGGGTTAAAAGTAATTAGCTGTTGTATCCATGAAAGGTATTTAAGTATTAGCAGCAGTGGACAGTGGCCGGATCAGAGAGATTCAAAAGCAAGTATTTGCACTGACCAGATGGATGGAGATAAGGCTGTGGTGGTATATTAGCAGTGTGAATGAAGTTGAAGGGAGAGATGGGAGATTCGTAATGAAACAATGAAAGAAGAGGATTTATTCTGTGGAGTATAAGGAAGAAGGAGAAATTAAACATGATGTCCTGGGAGAGAGGAGGAATTTTCGTCCATTGCTAGAGATAACGGAGTCTGGAGGGCATACAGTTTGTGGAGATACGAGTTGAATCAACGGTGGGTTATTTAGGAATCATTCATTATGCTATTGAAGAAACATCTGGATTTGCAGAGATGTCTAGGAGGTCATTGTGGGCTTGAGATGGAAGACCCAGTGTTAGAGACAAGTCCTCCAAGCAGAAGCTATAGGAAGAGCACAAGTTCTGTGCACAGAACCTTAGAAAATCCTCACAGTAATGCAGCAGGAGAGTTTAAAACAATTACCAAAGACTACAGATAGAAACATTAGTTTGGAAGAAAATCAGGACAGAAGAGCATCACAGAGTGGAAAATTTAAAGGAACAAATAGTTCAGTTGCTTAAACAATAACGAAATAAAGTAGGATAAGATCTCTGAATCTGAGGATTGGAAAGCCATGAGTGCCCTTCAGGAATGCAGTGTTCATGAACTAGTGAAGATGGAAGCCAGATTTCCATGGCTTGTAGGATGAATGTTGTGAGGAAATAAACCCTGCAAGTGGATACCAATCATCTCAGAACTCTGGATGTGAAAGGAAGAGAGAATCAGAATGGTATTCATGTAGCAAAGATTGGGTTTTTATAATGAGGGAAAAGGAGTCAACCAAGAGCAAGAGAAACCCAGGATGGTTGAAAGGGACATGAACAAAGGAATAAGATCCCAAATGTGATCAGTGGAAAATGGAAGGTCAACCACTGCCTTCACTAGATGATGGATGCCTGCCTATTCAGTCACTAATGGACCAACTGTAGATCTTCCAAACATTTGAGTTCGCCAATGACCCTTTCAGTTGGCCAATATTTCCCACATTTTACAAATTAAAAAATATAAAGTAAGAGAGGTTAAGTAGCTTGCTCTCGCCTTCAGTAAGCAGGAGAGAACAGAGTTAAAGCAAGAACTTCCAGGCTCTAAAGGTCCTGCTTTCTCTGGGATGTGACATTGTTGCTCATTTGTCATGAGACAAAGGCTGTAGTAGGGAGATGTGCAGGGTGGGCGAGAGGAGCAGAGTGAGTCATGGGCCGGCTTGTTGTCCAGGCAGCTTGGACATGCAACAGGGGGACAGTGACGGGAAGACAGTCTGTTCTGTGTCTTTTTCTTCCATTTGCGCATTAGGAGCACAGGAGAGTAGATCACCCTTGAAATCCCAGCATCTGGCAAAGATGGCACTTAGAGATATTTGCCAAATTAATCAAAAACAAATGTCTACTTCCTCTGCTAAGTAGTCAACAAAAGTTAACAGATTTGTTTTCTCTTCCTCTTTTTATACCAGTAAGCCAGAGCAGCCATTTCCATACTGTCCTTTTTACTGAGACCATCCACAAGGGCTAGAGTTGTAGAAAAATAAAAAGCAAGTCAGAATGAGTGAAAATACGGGTAGCAAAATAAAAAGAACAAGATAAAATGACCACTCTTCTCCCTTTCCTTCCAGAGACCAAAGACACCAAATTCTCAAAAGACCCATATTTTCCTACCTTGCAGATTTCAAATTCACTAAAGGTTTTGCTTCCGTTTTTTATGTCTGAAATCGTGGGCAGGATATGAGAGGAGAGCACAACACTTGTTACTCCGTCTCTGCCAGAGTGGGACTCCTGCTATTACTCTTACCCATAGACAGAGTGCCACTGCCAGGAAGAGTTTATGAAGTACTTTCCCCAAAGTTATCTACATTTGAACTTAAACATCCTTGGGAGTTATGCAATGTTGCCCATTTTGTATGTAAAAGTTTAAATGTCTAACTCAATCTCTTCTCTGTTAAGTCATTAAAACAAGATTCATATTCAGCTTCTTTAATCCAGATTTTTCCATAAGACACCAGCCTTATTTGGAGTATATATCTGCTTCTTCCAAATCTTTTTTTTTTTTTTTTGGTAATTTTTAAAATACATTTCATCATGTTTTGTGCAACAGATATGTGTAGGGTTGTCCTCAAACTTTGGCCCATGTTTACCATCATTACTTATTTTGCCTCCGAATGTCATCTACAGTTCCCTCCTGCCCTGGAAACTCAGGTAAACTAGAGAGGTAATAAGCTTCCAAAAAATTGCACTGCTTTATCTCCAGGCTTAAACTGACTCCCTGAGATCCCATCATGCCCTTATGACAGTGCTAGCCTCCTCTCTTATGTGGAGCAGGTGCAGTGGGTATTAGGATCAAGCCGATAGGCTTGGCCCATATGGCAGATCATTAGGTTGAGCATTCTCTTAAGTTATTCTTACGGCTCTTTAATTCAACAGCTTCTGTTCTCTCTGACTCTCTGCAGATTAATAATCTTCACATTTTTAAATGGAAACAGATAACCAGACATGGGCGAGAGAGTTTATCCTTCTTGGCCTGTCCAGTGACTGGGACACACGGGTATCCCTCTTCGTCCTTTTCTTGATCACATACATGGTGACAGTGCTGGGGAACGTCCTCATCATTCTTCTCATCAGACTGGACAGCCGACTCCACACCCCCATGTACTTCTTTCTCACCAACCTCTCCCTTGTTGATGTCTCTTATGCCACAAGCATCGTTCCTCAGATGCTGGCGCATTTTCTTGCAGCACATAAAGCAATCCCATTTGTGAGCTGTGCAGCCCAGTTATTTTTCTCCCTGGGCTTGGGCGGGATTGAGTTTGTTCTATTGGCAGTGATGGCCTATGACCGCTATGTGGCTGTGTGTAACCCCCTGCGATACTCGGTCATCATGCATGGAGGCCTCTGTGCTAGGTTGGCCATCACATCCTGGGTCAGTGGCTCTGTCAACTCTCTCATGCAGACTGCAATCACCTTTCAGCTGCCCATGTGCACAAACAAGTATATTGATCACATATCCTGCGAACTCCTAGCTGTGGTCAGACTGGCTTGTGTGGACACCTCTTCCAATGAGATCGCAATCATGGTTTCTAGCATTGTTCTGCTGATGACACCTTTCTGCCTGGTTCTCCTGTCCTACATCCAGATCATCTCCACCATCCTAAAGATCCAGTCCACGGAGGGAAGAAAGAAAGCCTTCCACACCTGTGCCTCTCACCTCACAGTGGTTGTCCTGTGCTATGGCATGACCATTTTCACTTACATTCAGCCCCACTCCAGCCCCTCTGTCCTTCAGGAGAAGTTAATTTCTGTCTTCTATGCCATTTTAATGCCCATGCTGAACCCCATGATTTATAGTGTAAGGAATAAGGAGGTGAAGGGGGCCTGGCAGAAACTACTAGGGCAATTATCTGGGTTAACATCAAAACTGGCAACTTAATGAACCCTGAGCATCACTTAGAGAAAGGAGCTTTGCCTGTGTTTTCTCCCACTTGACTCAGATACGGCAGTCATCAT
>NC_048218.1:201504778-201520601 GCF_002007445.2 Ailuropoda melanoleuca
GGTTTACGGAATGAATTGTTCTAAGAGTTCTCAAATTTATTGTATCAGAAACACCTGAAAGACTCATTAAGGCACAGTTTGGTGACCCTCCTGTATAGGGTCTAATTCAATGAGTTTGGGTAGAATGAAGGCTATGTACTTTGATGTGCAGTGAATTATTTGGCGCTTTGGTACAAATACTAAAGCAACAGCAGTCAGCAGCATTAACCATGGAAAGGAAATATCTATGGGACAAATATTGTGAGTAAGACTGATATAACATGCTGAGTGATGGAGGTTGAATGACAGGGAAGGTGCCCCAGGTCTGGAGCAAGAGTAACGGAGAGAGCTGTGGGATCTTTACCAAAGCTTGAAATTTGGGAGTTTCCCTTTGTTGTCTGCAGATGAGTGGAGAACAGCAGTGATGTGAATGTCTGGACACCCTGACTACCTTCTCTCAGCCATGGAATTTTTCCAACTTTCCTCAGAGAAAGTATCCAACCAATTCTGTCAATCTATGGGAGTCCAGAAATTCAGGTGAGGAATGAGAAGCATCTCTACTTTCCCTTTCTGTTGCTTGGAATATCACAGAAACATTGTCAAAGTCACTGGTTGCTGTAGTATCAGATGTTATAGTAACATGGCAGAATGAATGAGAGGACAAGCAATGATATTCACATTGGTGAGAATAGAAGATGTGNTGCGTGTGGAGAAGATCTTGAGAACCAGCGGGCACTGTTGTTTTGCTGTGCCTCTCAGCTGTTCTATGCTTCTAGAAACCCACCCTTACACTTCAGCCATTTGTTAAGGCAAGTCTCATGGGCTGGTTTGCTGGCCCTGTTTTCCTCCCATGCTCTGGCCCAGGTGAGTAAGAGTTCACGTCCTCTCTCTCTCTGGATGTGCTGTTCTTTCCTGAGAGTTCATGCTTTTGGGTTGCCCTGTAATCTCAGCTTTCTGATGATTCTGGGAATAGTTATGATTCTGTGGTTTAACTTTTATTATTTTAGGGGGGAACCAGTGTTCTTTCCAGCTTTTACAGCCTAAGTGGAAGCTGGAACAAGCTCGGATACTTTATATTTTTTCCTTTAAAGGAGACTGTGTTCTTTAGAGCAGTTTTAGATTCATAGCAGAATGGAGCAGGAAGTACAGAGAGTTCCCATATACTCCCTGCCCCCTCCCCACTTTGCCCCCAGAAACATCCTATACCAGAGTGGTACATTTCACTTACCTTTATTTTTATTTTTATTTTTTAAATTTTCTTTTAGGTAGACTCCATGCCCAACATGGGGCTTGAACTCATGACCCCCAGACCAAGAGTTGCGTGCTCTACTGACTGAGCCAACCAGGCACCCCCATAATCACTTACGTTTAAAGGCATGTTTTAAAAGACAAAGTATAAGTGGGCTATGTCAGTGATAATTTATAGGTAAGTAAACTATAAAATGGCAAATAATGATTTTGAAGCCAAGGAATTTACGGCAAATAATCTGCTTCTCTGAAAAGAGCTTACCCAAATTATATGCATAGTGTTTAGCACAAATAATTCATTATATTCATGTTTATCTTACAAACCAAGCCTACACATTGATAGTCTATGTTATTGCATTTGTCACAAATGCTTTTTGAGAGAACTATTTCAATTCCTAGGCAGACACTGATGAGAGATGACCTTACTGGGCAGAAGAGAGCATTTCCTGTTTGGGAAACAGCAGGAATTGGAAAATGGGCGGGGGCTCACAGGGAAGAGAAGTGAGGAAAACGGAGATTGTGGGTGACTTTGAACCTCTTCTGTCTCAGTCCGTTGAGATGCGGCATTCAAGTCATTGGAGACTGTAGGTGAAATGTTTGTGAAGTGAGTAATGGTAGAATAAAGTGTTATAATGAAAGATTAATGTGACCATGGTTTACGGAATGAATTGTTCTAAGAGTTCTCAAATTTATTGTATCAGAAACACCTGAAAGACTCATTAAGGCACAGTTTGGTGACCCTCCTGTATAGGGTCTAATTCAATGAGTTTGGGTAGAATGAAGGCTATGTACTTTGATGTGCAGTGAATTATTTGGCGCTTTGGTACAAATACTAAAGCAACAGCAGTCAGCAGCATTAACCATGGAAAGGAAATATCTATGGGACAAATATTGTGAGTAAGACTGATATAACATGCTGAGTGATGGAGGTTGAATGACAGGGAAGGTGCCCCAGGTCTGGAGCAAGAGTAACGGAGAGAGCTGTGGGATCTTTACCAAAGCTTGAAATTTGGGAGTTTCCCTTTGTTGTCTGCAGATGAGTGGAGAACAGCAGTGATGTGAATGTCTGGACACCCTGACTACCTTCTCTCAGCCATGGAATTTTTCCAACTTTCCTCAGAGAAAGTATCCAACCAATTCTGTCAATCTATGGGAGTCCAGAAATTCAGGTGAGGAATGAGAAGCATCTCTACTTTCCCTTTCTGTTGCTTGGAATATCACAGAAACATTGTCAAAGTCACTGGTTGCTGTAGTATCAGATGTTATAGTAACATGGCAGAATGAATGAGAGGACAAGCAATGATATTCACATTGGTGAGAATAGAAGATGTGAGAGTAATTATGGGACATTAGGGAAATAGATGAGGTGGCATATGGATGATGAGGGATGCATACATGGGTGGCTGAGCAGATAAGCAGGTGGCTGAGTGAGCATGAAGATGGCTATAGACAGTGGGTGAGTGTTTGGTTGTGTAAATGGTGGTGCTGAGAGTGGGCATTTGACTGGGAGATAAGTGGACAAATGATTCACTTACAGGGTTTATGATGCCTGGAGAGTATATTAGAGATGCAGTGTGACGGCACTCTGTGAATTTTACATTTATCTATTCATAAAAATTAAAGATTTGGAAAGGTATAGAAAGCTAACACTTCTATACTTCGTGTTGAGAATTTCAATGATGCTTTTCCTTTCCTTTTTTTCCCCTCAACATTAATATAAAGATTTTCTACTTCCTCCTTTTGAGATGTTATTCGAAGTCTTAAATCTTGGTTGGTGACGTTACTGTTCCTAAAACTTGAATAGTACGGTGAGAGATGTATTCAGGTGTGCATCCGTCCTTAGAAAGCTCACAGCAGGACCAGTGGGTCTTTGCGGACATGCCGGGGGAATGAGGCACAATGCTCCTGTGTTCAGAAGGAGAGACGAAGGTATCCTGGATCCAAAGGGGATGACTGNGTATACTCCCTGCCCCCTCCCCACTTTGCCCCCAGAAACATCGGGTACCAGAGTGGTATATTTTCACCTACTTTTAAAGGTGTGTTTTAAAACATAAAGTATAAGCGGGATGTGTGAGTGATAATTTGCAGGTAACTAAAATATAAAATGACAAATAATCACTTTTAAGGCGAGGAATTTAGGTCAAATAAACTGCTTCTCCGAAAGCAGCGTACCCAAATTATATGCATAGTGTTTGGAGCAAATCATTATATTCATGTTTATCTTGCAAACCAAGCCTACACATTGATAGTACATATTAGTGCATTTGTCACAAATGCTTTTTGAAAGACCTATTTCGATTCCTAGGCAGACACTGATGAGATGACCTTACTGGGCAGAAGAGAGCATTTGCTGTTTGGGGAACAGCAGGAACTGGGTCACAGGGAAGAGCAGCAGGGAAAACGGAGATTGTGGTTGACTTTGAACCTCTTCTGTCTTAGTTGAAATGTGGCATTGAAGTCATTGGAGACTGTAGATGAAATATTTGTGAAGTGAAGAATGGTAGAATAAAGTGTTATAATGAAAGATTAATGTGACAGTTGCTTACAGAATGAATTGTTCTAAGAGTTCTCAAATTTATTGTATCAGAAACACCTGAAAGACTCATTAAGACACAGTTTNGGTTGGAGCCAATTGTGGGGCACCTGTGAACTTTCTAGCAGCGGTTTCTCTCATAATTCTAACTAGGTGAGTACTTAGCCAGGAGCCCAAGGAGTCTGGGACTTTTCATATCTCTGGTCCATGATTTTGTTGAAGGAATCATTCTTAGAATTAGCATAAACTGAGACTGCAGTAGANCGTAGGGTCTAATTCAGTGAGTTTGGGTAGAGTGAAGGCTATCGTACTTTGATGTGCAGTGAATTATTTGGCGCTTTGGTACAAATACTAAAACAACAGCAGTCAGCAGCATTAACCATGGGAAGGAAATATCTATGGGACAAATATTTTGAGTAAGACTGATATAACATGCTGAGTGATGGAGGTTGAANAAATAGTATGGCATATGTTGTAAAATGATTCTGCCTTCCTGAAGCTGGGGGCTCAGGTACATTTCTGTTCTAAGGTTCTTATATCCAAATTACGTATTCACACACAGAGAGAGAAAGTGAGATGGGGGGAATGCAGAAGAAGATGATTAATGTTTGGAAATTGTAATAATCAATACAGTNTAAAGCTTGAAATTTGGGAGTTTCCCTTTTTGTTGTCTGCAGACGAGTGGAGAAGAACAACAGTGATGTGAATGTCTAGACACTGTTTCTACAGCGCTGTCAGCCATGGAATTTTTCCAACTTTCTTCAGAGAAAGTATCCAACCAATTCTGTCAATCTATGGGCGTCCAGAAATTCAGGTGAGGAATGAGAAGCATCTCTACTTTCTGTTGCTTGGAATAGCACAGAAACATTGTCAAAGTCACTGGTTGCTGTAGTATCAGATGTTATAGTAACATGGCAGAATGAATGAGANCGGACACATAGATCAATAGAACAGAAGAGAGAGCCCAGAAATGGACCCTCAACTCTATGGTCAACTAATCTTTGACAAAGCAGAAAAAAATATCCAATGGAAAAAAGTCTCTTTAACAAATGGTGTTGGGAAAATTGGNACAGGATGATAGTCACATTGGTGAGAATAAAAGATATGGAAGATAATTACTGGACATTAGGGAAATAGATGAGGTGCCAAGTGCTTGATGAGGGGCTAAGCAGGTGGCTGAGTGAGTATGGAGAGGGCTATAGACAGTGGTGAGTGTGTGGATATGTAAATGATGGTGCTGCAGTGACTGTGTAGTGGACTGGGAGATGAATGGACAAATGATTCACTTATAGAAGCATTGCCTGAAGAATGTAAGAGATGTAATGTGATTGCAGTCTGCCCAAATTACATTCAATCTTTTCATAAATATTAAAAATTTGAAGAGGTATAGAAAATTGTATTAATGATTTTGGATTTCTTCTACTTTTCCCTTTTTTCCCCTGGAGACCATAAAACTATTTCTATAGATCCTATTTGAGTCTTAAATCTTTTTACACGGTGCTATTTTTTTTTTAACTTGGATAGTACTATGAGAGATGTGCTCTCCACACTCTTCATCCATCCTTGCAAAACTCTNCTTGCACCTATGTCAGGGGACTGAGGCATGCTCCTCTGTTCAGAAGGAGAGATGAGGTTATCCTGGAGCCAAAGGGGATGACTGTTTTTTCCCCATACTCCTCAACCACAGTAACCCCCTGAAGCCAAAGGTCATTCTAAAAAGCCAGAGATGCCAGCTGTCTGAGGTCCTAGGGTATTCTATAGCCCAAACCTGACATTTAGCACTCATGTCCCTATTCTACTGAGCTGTGATTAGATCTGCAACCATCATCCATTGAATGGAATCCATCCATTCCTAAATGACAGGAATCCATCAGAGTCCTAGAGGAGAACACAGGTGGCAACCTCTTTGACATTGGCCGCAGCAACTTCTTGCTAGACACGTCTCCAAAGGCAAGGGAAACAAAAGCAAAAATGAACTATTGAGACTTCATCAAAATAAAAACTTTTGCACGGCAAAGGAAACAGTCAACAAAACTAATAGGCAACCTATGGAATGAGAGAAGATATTTGCAAATGACTTATCNTCAGCAGGTGTAGTAGGGTCTTTGCACATCTTGGCACCGTGATCCTGTGTTCAGGACAGACAAGGGTATCCTGGAGCTGAAGGGGATGACTGTTTTTTCACCAGGTTTGGTTGCTGACTTAGTCACTGCTCAGTAAAAAGGGGGCAAGCGAATTAAGTGTCAGGTTTGGGCTACAGGAGAATATTCTAAAACCTCAGTAAGCTGGCATCTCTGGCTTTTTAGAATGACCTTTGGCTTCAGGGGGTTACTGTGGTTGAGGAGGGTGGGGAAGAACAGGCTTCACAGGGAGAAGAAGGGCAGCATGGAGGCCCTGCCCTTGAGAACTGGGAATGGTGACAGTGATGGACACTCTAATGCATAAAGCTCCTGAGGGGAGTCTGTCAGCCCCACATTGCTAATTTGNCAAAATGCTGAACATTACTCAGCATCAGGGAAATACAAATCAAAACTGCAACGAGATACCACCTCGCATGAGTCAGAATGGCTAAAATGACTCAGGAAACAACAGATGTAGGTGAGGATGCAGAGAAAGGGGAACCCCTTACACTGTTGGTGGGAATGCAAGCTGGTACAGCACTCTGGAAAACAGTATGGAGTTTCCTCAAAAAGTTAAAAATAGGGCTACTCTACAANAGCCAATTGTGGGGCACCTGTGAACTTTCTAGCAGCGGTTTCCCTCACAATCTAAACTAGTCCCAGATGAATTCTTAGCAAAGAGCCTGAGAAGTCTGGGACTTTTCACCTCTCTGGTCCACGACTTTGTTGGAGGGAACCTTCTTTAGAAACCAACATAAACTTGGGCTGAAGTAGACTTGTCTGTTTGTCAGACACAAATCAGTGCTTGAGAGCTCAAATGGAGGCACCTGTGTGTGTACACAGGTGTGTCTAGAGAGGCAGAAATAGAATTGATCTGACTTGTTAGGGATTTGGATCAGGATGTGACCCACAAAGGCTGTAATCTTCTCACCCTAAATAATATGGCAAATGTCGTACAGTAATTCTGCCTTCCCGAAGCTGGGGCTCCAGTACTGTTCTAAGGGTTCTGAGTGCTGAGCTTATGTACAACAGGGAGAGAATGAGAGAGAGTGAAGCGGGGAGATGCAAAAGAGGATGATTAGTACGTGGAAACGGAAGATAGTAGGGAGGGTTTCTGCATCGTATTTGGGGAGGACTAAGGGACAAACCAGATCTGTAAGATGATAGTTACGTATTATATTCATGAACATGTAGTAAGAGTCTATTAAATTTCCAAAAAGAGAAAATGGTTAATAACTATGCAGTCTCTTTTCTTAGTTTTCCCAAAGAGTTTGTGTACAACTCTTGTATTTTGATTTTCCTTTCAGCATTAGGAAATGTAAGATGAGAAAGTGGATTGTTCAAGTCCTACAACACTCAGAATGTGAACTGGGACTAGAATTGAGGTCTCCCGACTCTCATTTTTGGAGTTAGTTCCTCTAGATTAGGCTGTAGGGATTGCACCGTGGGGACACGGTAGATTAAGGGAATTACACTGCTGTAGTCTCCCCACTGGGGACAAGACACGCAGAGAAGCTGAACATTTATCGAATGAAACCATAAAACGTCATTCAAGGCGATTTGAGTATTGCATATACGGAGAAACTGAGCCTCAGTAATTGCGGATTATGTGAAATGCCAGGCACCAGATCTAGATGGAAAGTAGCAAACTGGTTACCTTTTGTAGATACAAAACCTGTTTGATATCACCCTCCCAAGTGATCCTTGGGTTCTCTGTTCCAAACATTAGGTTGTTGCAAATATTTCTGCTCACAATGAATGCATTAAATGTATACAGCATCCAAGTGTTCGGCCATAAGTCTGATGAATCTTTCCCTAAATTTAAGTACTATTTCTATTGGCAGTTCAAGCACGTAATCGTATGTATGTGGTCTGGTTTATTTTGACCAGCATTAGATGAGACGTCTGTAGGTTGTGGGACTCACCTTCACGTGCTTCGTTTCTGTCTGTAGCAGTGAAGTTGTAAAAGATTCCAAATACGAAGCCAATATGATTAAGATGCAATAGAGGATTGAAAAAGATATGCATAGACTTTCAGAGGAGAAAAAGCTTTCCCCCCTTTAGCTGTAGGGCATTATTGATGTAATGAATGGGGGGAAAATATGGGTAGTGAGCTTACCATAAGCCTGTTTCAGATTGGATTTTTGAGGCTGATCCAGTGTTTTGTCCATCCATGCCCTCTTCGAATTGACATGAATAGTAGGAAGAGATATGGTTCTGAAATATTATCCTGGAAAGTGAGGCACTGAGGAATCCTATAGCGTGCATACATCCTGAGTCTGTTCAAATCAATACTTACTTGTCTCTTCCTAATGTATGAGGAGAGGGAGAAGATAATTTCTTGAAGCAGCCAGCCAAAAGAAGTGGAAAAAAGTTGTTAGTTTAGAATGTTTACACATGATAGTAAGTGAATTTGGCAATGAATGCTGAGAATAGAGAAGGTATATGAAACCTTTCACCCATTTGTGAAACTCTGAATAATTCCATCCTTACAAAATTTAATCAAGTATTTTGGAGTGTGTGTCCATAGGGTAGCAGTGGAAACTAAATGCAATTAAACATGATTGAAAAACATGAGCAGCAGCAACTGCAGACATCTCCAGAGAACCACAAGTAATGCTCCTGTCTATGTGGCTCAGCATAGTGAAAATTCTGTTAGTTCTTGTTAGGTTTCGTCTGTGGGTCAGGTTTCTGGTCTTACTTGAGCAGTTGCTCATAGTTCTTCAAGGCCTTATCAGTTCTATTACAGCAGGAATCTGGGGAGGCTAAATGGGCACTTTACTACATTGAAAAGCCATACTGTTACTTGGGGGAACACCCTTCCTCTTAGGCATTCTGCAGAGCTTAGTGAGCTCAACATGAAGGGGCTCCTCTCTGGGAGGTCTACTGGTTAGAGTTAAAGTAAATTATGACAGACGAGTTGCAGATGCCTCATTTCCATGACTCCCAAATACCATGTGTTTACAAATTCTACCAAAAATTACTGCCTGAGAATTTACCATATTTCTAATGGGCAATTTTATTAGAGCATGGACCATTTTAGTGGAAGGTAGACCTTGATATAAAGAGTTAGAGAGATGGCGTGAAACTATTTGGCTTGTAATAAAGGGTTGGAAGCAAGAATAAGATAAAGGGAGGCAGGAATAAGCTAAGGCCAAACTTTACGTACCCCATGGAGATACAGGCCAGTCCTGGTTTTAACATCAGTAAGCATTGTTGTCTGAATTATTCACCGTTCATCTTGTTCAGATGATATGTACTTTCAGCCAAAGATATCATCAGGTAGTAGGAGATTGAAACAATAAGAAAATAATTGTAGTTGAATTTAAGGAGGTGGAACAGGTTGAAAAATAACATTTAACTTGTTACAATTTACATCATTATAGCAGAAAAAATAACCGTTTCCATGGAATCAGTGAATAGATTTTTTTTTTTTGAAGATCATAATGGTTGGCTAAAATTTAACTTTTCAATTAGGTGTATTGTGTCATATAAAAGGTGTTGTGTGAGAAATTTGTTCACCTACTTTATGTCTTCGTTTCTTTGTCATAGAGAGAACATTTTAGTCCTGATAGTTGTGTAACTAATAATTACTGGATAATGGGCGGAGGTGCTGGGAACTAGTTTTAGCTAAGGTCTAGAAAGGTAATATTTTAACTGGGAAAATTTGATCTTGCTGTGTGTACTTCACCCCTGACTTTTTCTGCAACGTCAGAATCATTCACATACTAGTTCACAAAAAGATTATTTGCTTTACATCATAAACCTTCCATTTAATATTTTTCATATTTAAATATGTCTTCAAAAGGAGATGTTCCACATAAAAATAACACATTTCTGGCATTACTCTCAGTATTTTAAAGAGAAAATTTTTCACAGACTATTTCTATGGCATCTTTCATACTAAGTCACGTAGTATGCTCTATTTGTTATGGCTCTAGTAATTATCCTACATCCACCCTACTCCACAAAGCACAGGCATGAAGGCCTTCCTGCAAGGTGCTCACGTCCAAGGAGATTAACCAAGGGAAATGTCATTCCTCAATACTATATTCTGAGCAGGCAGCTGGATTATTCATTTGTGAGTAGACCATCATAATTCAAAACATAAAGAGAATGGCTGCAGATTTGTTGAGAAAATATGTGAAATAGCATTTTGTTGTCTATTAAAGGCATACTGCGGACCTGGCAAAAAAGGTAAAGTAGCCAGAGTTAAGACAAATTCTCAGAAGAGAGCACAAAACACACTGTGCGGGAGGAAGAGCTAAATAGATGAGCTCTTAACTGTGGTCGTTGCTTAACACTGGTTTTGAACATCAGCTGCCTGCCTAACCCTGTACTCAAAGGTTTCTGTTGCCTTATTTATGCNGGTCCATCAGTAGATGAATGGGTAAAGAAGAGGCGGTATATAGGTACAATGGAATATTACACAGCCATCAAAAAGAATGAAATCTTGCCATTTGCAACCATGTGGATGGAAGTAGAGGGTATTACGCTAAGTGAAATAAGTCAGTCAGAGAAAGACAAATACCTTATGATTTCACTCATATGTGGACTTTAAGAAACAAAACAGATGAACATAGGGGAAGGGAAGGAAAAAATAAAATAAGACAAAAACAGAGAAGGAGACAAACCACAAAAGATTCTTAACTATAGGCAATAAACTGAGGGTTGCTGGGAGAGAGATGGGTGGGTGAATGGGGTAACTGAGTGATGGGCATTAGGGAGGGCACTTGATGTAATGAGCACTGGGTGTTATATGCAACCGATGAATCACTAAATTCTACCTCTGAAACTAATAATACAGTGTATGTTAACTACATTGAATTGAATTTAACTACATGAATTGAATTTAAATTTTAAAAAAGAAGACTGAAGATATTCAGGAAGACTTCTGCACCATATTTGGAGAGCACCTAGGGGACAAGTCCCGATCTGTAAAATGATAGTTAGGTATCAATATTCATGAACATGTAGTAGGAGTCTATTAAATTTCCAAAAAAGATAAATTGTTAGTAACTATGAAGTCTCTTTTCTCAATTTTCCTGAAGAGTTTGTATACCAGTATTTTGATTTTCCTTTCAGTGTTAGGAAATATAAGATGAGTAAGTGGATTGTTCAAAGTTCTACAATACTCAGAATGTGAACTGAGACTAGAATTGAGGTCTCCTGACTCATTTTTGGGATTTGTTCCTCTAGATTGGGCTATAGGGTTTGCACTGTGGGAACAGTATAGATTGAGGGAATTATACTGCTATAGTCTCATTGCTGGGGACAAGTCATACAAAGAAGCTGAGCATTTACTGAATGAAATCATGATAAAATATGTCATCAAGGTGATTTGAGGATTTCATATATCAGAGAAACTGAGCCTCAATATTTGGCAATTTTGTGAAATTCCAGGCACCAAATCCAGATGGGAAATAGCAAACTGGTTGCTTTCTGAGGATATAAAACCATTAAAACATAAAACATTAGGTTGGTGCAAATATTTCTGCCCATGATGGATATATTAAGGATATACAACAACTAAGTATTTGGCCGCAGCTCAAATGAATCTTCCTACAAATTTAAGCGCCATTTCTATTGATAGTGAAGTTAGGGTTCTTGTATGTTTTGACCACCATGAGACAAAACATGTCTGTAGGTTGTGGGACCCAACTTCATGTGCTTTGTTTCTGTATTCAGGACCTCTATCTGCTGCAGCAAAATCGTGGAGGACTCCAAATAGGAAGCCAATATGATTAAGACTCGATGGAGTTTGCGAAAGATGTGCATAAACTTTCAGAGCAGAAAAAGCTTTCCCCCCTTAGCTGTAGGGGTTTATTGATGTAATGACTGGGGTGGGGGTGGAATATGGGTAGTGGGTTTACCCATAAGCCTGTGTTCCAGATTGGATTTTTGAGGCTGATCCAATGTTTTGTCCATTCATGTGGTGCAGACTTCCCGAGTCTGTTAAAATCAATTATTCTCCCTTCATAATGTAGATAAAGAAGGCAAAGATAATTTCCTGAAGCAGCCAGCCAAAAGAACTGGAAAAGTTGATAGTTTTAAGTGTATAAAGCACTCACTAGGGCAGGAAAATGTGATGAGGCAATGAATATTGCAAGTAGAAAAGAGACCCATGTGTTAAGTCCTAAATACTTCCATGTTTGCAGAGTGTAATCGAGTATTTTGGAGTGTATGTCCCTAGAGTAACAATGGAAACTAAATGCAATTAAACATGATTTTAAAATGGAAACAGCAGCAACTGCAGACATCTCCAGAGAACCACAAGTAATGCTCCTGTCTATGTGGCACAGCATAGTGAAAATTCTGTTAGTTCTTGTTACATTTCATCTGTGGGTCAGGTTTCTGGTCTTACTTGGTGAGCAGTTGCTCATAGTTCTTCAAGGCCTTATCAGTTCTATTACAGCAGGAATCTGGGGAGGGTCTGGTAAAAGGCTAAAAGGGCCCTTGACTACATTGAAAAGTCATATTGTTACTTGGGGCAACACCCTTCCTCTTAGGCATTCTGCAGAGCTCTGTGAGCTCAACATGGAAGGGGCTCCCCTCTAGGAGGTCTACTAGTCAGAGTTTAAGTCAATTATGACAGATGAGTTGGAGATGCCTCATTTCCATGACTCCCAAGTACCACGTGTTTACAAATTTTGCCAAAAATTATTCCCTGAGAATTAACCATTAGAAATATATTTAACTTGACTTAAGATCTTGACTTCACTGACATTCTTTTTCAGATGGGGAGAGAAGAGGGCTATTTTATTTTATTTCATTTGGGAAGAGCAATTTTTAGATTGTGCACCATTTTACTGGAAGTCGGACCCTGGTGTAGGGAGTTACAGAGATGGCATGAAAATATTTGTTCATAGGTGAAGTGTTAGAAGACAGACACAGGATAAAGGGAGGCAGGAAGAAGCTAAGGCTAAATTATATCAACCCCATGGACATAAAAGCCAGTCCTGGTGTTAATATCAGCAAGCGCATCGTCTGAATTGTTTACTGTTCATCTTGTTCAGGTGACATACACTTTCACCTGAAAATGTTATCAGGTGGTAGGAGATTTAAACAATAGGAAAAATACTTGCAGTTGTATTTATAGAGGTAGAGATGTTGAAAAACATCAGTTTCATAATCCAGAAAGTATATCCATGGAATTATGAATACCTTCCTTTTTAAAAAGTAGTTTATAAAGGTTGACTAAAATTTAACTTTAAACTAGGTGTATTTTCTCATATAATAGGAGTTGTGGGGAAAAACTCTAGGTCTACTCTTAGTTCTTTGTTATGAAGAAAAGAACATTTTAGTCTTGATATTTGTATAACTAGTAGATAATGAGACAAGGCACATGGAGGCAGTTTTAACTAAGGTCTAAAAAGATAATATTCCAGCTGACAAAATTTGGTCTTGCTTTCCATACCTTACCCCTGACTGTTCCTGCATGTTCATGCCATTCACATGCAGTTCACAGTAAGATTTGGTACTTCGTAATTCTAACGCCCCACTTGATATCATTTTATATTTAAACATTTCACTAAAAGGATGATGTTACACGTAAAAGTAACAGATTTCAGGCATTAGTAACTGTACTTTAAGGAGATAATTATTCATGGAATATTTCTATGGCACCTTTCCTGTGAAGTCACGGAGTGTGCTCTATTGTCCTGGCCACTAATTACCCTACGTCCACCATAATTTGTAAAACACAGACATGAAAAAATCCTTCCATAGGGAGCTGAACCAACGAGTAGATCATTCTTTCATACTGTGTTCAGAGCAGGCAGCACGGATTGCCTATTTGTGAGTAGACAATGGTAGCTCAAAACTATGTACAGGTGTGGTTTCAGATTTGTTGAGTAGGAGCAGAATAGGACCCAAATGATGTAAAATAGGATTTCGTTGTTGGTTAAAGGAATGTTGTGGATTTTCAAAAAGGTAAAGTAGCCAGAGTTAGGACAAATTCTCAGAAGAGAGCACAAAACACACTGTGCAGGAGGAAGAGCTAAATAGATGAGCCCTTAACTGTGGTCGTTGCTTAACACTGGTTTTGAACATCAGCTGCCTGCCTAACCCTGTACTCAAAGGTTTCTGTTGCCTTATTTATGCAGACAAATGGAACAGATATTCCCACATTTCCCCTTTGTTTTTTGACCTCAGTGAAAAATACACGTTCAGGAAGAGCTACAGATCCTACAAATTAGTTAGATCTGAGAAGACCAAGGTCTGGCGTTCTGATAGGAGTGCTGAGATCTGAAGTCCTCATCTGGCACTGAGTCCATTTTCCACCCTAGGTCAGGACAGGAACCCAGCTAAATTTAAATGGAGCTGCTCCCAAAGTAATAAGGTGATGGCATTAACTGCAGGCCATGCTGAAAGCATCTGAGGAACACACGTTTCCTCCTGCATTTGCCTTTCCAAAGGCTGATCTGTTTTCTTTATCTACCATGAGTCCCAGAAAGGACTCTAGAGTGTGGACAAAAGGTGCACTGGGGTTGTAATGATTTTGAAATAAGGCAGTGGTCTTTGGAAATGAAGAGCAGCCTCAGTGGCTTAAAAATAATCAGTTAACATATCCTCCCTGAAAGTTACTTCAGTGTTAACAGCTTATTTTAATAAAATACTTTGCTTTATGTAAAACACACAGTATGATGATAAATGCTAGCGATAATAAAAGAAACTTTAGAGATAGAACAGGACCAGACTGAAGATTGTGTGGAAATTCTTCTGTGCAGGAAAACCTTAATTCTGTGTACATGTAGGATCTATTTGTGTGGGGGAAGTGATGGGGAAACCCTTGTATCTCCTGATGAGCTTGGAGGAGCGTGTAGGCTGTGGAGTGGGTGGAGGCGGCATTTACAAGGACGCCCTGCACTCCATGGGGTGGGGAGATGAGGGCAAGTGTAAGTGCAAATGACGCTATGAGGAGATGGGGAATATGCAGTAAAGGAAATGAAGAAAGAGGATTTATTCCATGGAGTGGGGAAGAGGAGGGAAAAGTCAAGTGTGATGTGTTGGGAGAGTGGGAGAATTTTTGTTGCATTGACAGAAATGAAGGTGTCAGGAGGGATCCCGTGTGCGGGGAGGTGAGTGGAGGCCTGGTGAGACATCTATGAGACAGACATTCATTGTGGTGTTGGGGAAAGCATCTGGGCCTTCAGAGGAAAGTCCAGGAGACCTATGTAGACTTGAGGGTGAGCTGCACGGAGTTGATCACAATTATTGTCGTTAGAAATTATAAGCCCTTCTGGGTGTTATACGCAACTAATGAATCATCGAACTTTGCATCAGAGACCAGGGATGTACTGTATGGTGACTAACATAATATAATTTAAAAAAACATTAAAAAAAAAAAGAAATTACAAGCCCTTCAAGGGAAAAAAGTCATAGAAGAGTACAGTTGGTGAGCACAGAACTGACCGGATTTTCACAGTGGTGGAGCGGGAGGGTTTGGAGAAATCCCCCAAGAATGCAGATAAGGAATAACAGGTCAGAGGCAAGTCAGGTCAGAAGCACAGGATAGAGTCAAGGGTTTGAAGCAGCAAAACTTGACACTATTAAAAGTTAAACAGTGAAAATCAAATGAAAACCTGTGTCTTTGATACGAGAAAGTCACCAGTGATCTTTAAGAGTTTAATTTCCATGATTTAGTGAAAGTGAAGTATAGGAAGGTTGGATCTTCAACTCCTTAATTTCAGCAATGACCTTTTTAGTTGGCCAGTATTATCCACATTGTGCCGTTGAAGAACTGTGAGACAGGGGCAGTCGGGTGGCTTGCTTTGGGTCCCAGGAAGTGGAAGAGAATGGATTCAGAGCACAGACTGTTGAGTTCTGAAGCTTGGACCTACAATGAGAAGCAATACTGTTGTTCATTTGTCATGAGACAAGGGCTGTAGTAGACAGATGTGTGGGGTGGGCAGGAAGACCAGAGTGAGTCATGGGCTGGCAT
>NC_048218.1:201521147-201527496 GCF_002007445.2 Ailuropoda melanoleuca
ATAATAAAAGAAACTTTAGAGATAGAACAGGACCAGACTGAAGATTGTGTGGAAATTCTTCTGTGCAGGAAAACCTTAATTCTGTGTACATGTAGGATCTATTTGTGTGGGGAAGTGATGGGGGAAACACTTGTATCTCCTGATGAGCTTAGAGGAGCGTGTAGGCTGTGGAGTGGGTGGAGGCGGCATCAGGGAAATTTACAAGGACGNGGGGTGAGCTGCACGGAGTTGATCTATATTCATTAGAAATTACAAGCCCTTCAAGGGGAAAAAGCCATAGAAGAGTACAGTTGGTAAGCACAGAACTGACCGGATTTTCACAGTGGTGGAGTGGGAGGGTTTGGAGAAATCCCCCAAGAATGCAGATAAGGAATAACAGGTCAGAGGCAAGTCAGGTCAGAAGCACAGGATAGAGTCAAGGGTTTGAAGCAGCAAAACTTGACACTATTAAAAGTTAAACAGTGAAAATCAAATGAAAACCTGTGTCTTTGATACGAGAAAGTCACCAGTGATCTTTAAGAGTTTAATTTCCATGATTTAGTGAAAGTGAAGTATAGGAAGGTTGGATCTTCAACTCCTTAATTTCAGCAATGACCTTTTTAGTTGGCCAGTATTATCCACATTGTGCCGTTGAAGAACTGTGAGACAGGGGCAGTCGGGTGGCTTGCTTTGGGTCCCAGGAAGTGGAAGAGAATGGATTCAGAGCACAGACTGTTGAGTTCTGAAGCTTGGACCTACAATGAGAAGCAATACTGTTGTTCATTTGNTATTGTCTAAGAGGGGCAGAAATTTCCATGATCTGAGGATGTTACAAGGAATTGAATTTAGAAAGTGGACAGCAAAAGTTTGAGATGTGAAATAAAGTAGGATTTAGAATGGT
Organism: Ailuropoda melanoleuca; assembly: GCF_002007445.2. Classification (NCBI taxonomy): domain Eukaryota; kingdom Metazoa; phylum Chordata; class Mammalia; order Carnivora; family Ursidae; genus Ailuropoda; species Ailuropoda melanoleuca. The sequence continues at coordinate 201,522,028 of NC_048218.1, forward strand.
AAGTACAGAGGATATAGTTCTCTCTCCATTTTGTTGGGGAAATATATATATATATATATATTTTGTAATAAGACAGGAGTCCTTCAGGCACAAGAGAAACCTGAGGATGGTAGAGAGGGGAATGAATGAAGGAATAAGATCCAGAATGTGATCCAGAGCATGAAGTCTACTGAATATCATCACTCAATGATAGGCAGCTGCTCTGGTTCAGGCTCTCATGCAGCAACTCGACCTTCAACTCCTTGATTTTTACTGACACCCCTTCGAACCATCTGTATTGACCACATATTATAGATGAAGAAATACGAGGCTCACAGAGGCTGAGTAGCTTGCTTTAGGCTTCAGGCAGCAGGAGATGTGGATTCAAAGTAGGAATTGTTTTTGCTGTGAAGCTCATAGTTTCTCTAAGATGTGACACTGTCGCTCATTTGTCACGAGACAAGGGCTGTAGTAGAGAGAGTGTGGGGTGGGCGAGAGGAGCAGAGTGAGTCACGTGCTGGCTTGTTCTCCGGACGGCTTGTATTTGGAACAGGGGGCAGAGAAGAGACGACAATCTGTTCTATGTCTTTTTCATTCACATGAGCTTAAGAGTAGTAATATTCACTTTGAAATCTCAGCATCTAGCTGCAATGGCACTTCACGAATGTTTGCCAAATGAGTGGAAAAAGAAATGTCTACTTTCTGTTGCAGATTTGTTAAAATTCGACAACAGTTAACAGATTTTTTTTGACGTTTTAGAGTTAAATCTGAATGTCATTTTTGAGGCAAGTAGATGTTTTTTTGGTCTGACCATGATTGAAGAAAAGCCAAGTGAGGGGTGGGGTGGAAGGATCATGATAGAGCCAAAGAGGAGGAACAGTTGAAAGGGGCGATCAGGTTAAGAGGAGGACACCGGCGGAACTTGTGAAAATGTATGTGGCTGAACCATGAAAGAGATGGGCATTTTGGGACTACCAGTGTTTGTTTGCTTTTGTTTATGCTTTAACAAGTTAGAGAATAGAACTATAGACAGTCTTCCTCTTTCTGCTCAGAGACCCTAGCAGGCACCCCAGGGGTTCAGGGATGAATAGGGAGCTCTGATTCTGCCCTCATGCCCCCTTTATCCTCTACTTTCCCTGATTTTGCACAAGGCAGGAAAAGATGGTTAGTGAATAGGCAGGCATGGAGTAATAATGAGAATGAGTCCATCTTAGAGAAAGCTTTTAGGAAGGAAACTGTTCTGTTTAAATTTCAAACTTGATACTATACTGTCTAGGTCTACTGAAAAAGTACTTCTTGAGCAAAAGAAAATGAAGAAAACTCCACTGTAATATATAGCTAAATGAGTTCTTACCCTCCTCTCTGCCAGTGAGGAAGGTCCTTCAACACGTGCTTTCCCTGTCTCTTTTGTCTGGAGAAAGTCTGTGCATCCATGCTCTTACTTGCCGTCTTTGAATCCCATATACAAAGGGTAGATTCTTAATAGCAACAAGTTAAAAAGGGGGGGGGGAGAAGAACAAGATACAATTACAGTCCTTACCCCATCCTATCCCTCTGAATGCAGAGATCAAAGTTTATCAAAAAGACAAATGGCCCTAGGTCCTCAAAGCTTCCCAGTCATCCCTAAGCCCTCAGACCTATGAAAAGTTGTATTATTTACATCTGAATTTTCAGAGGGCATGCATGGGGAAATCCTGTTTTCTAGTTTCCCCAAGGCAGAGGTCATGTTAACGCTCATACCTACACTGTTACAGCAGTACCGTCACTGATAGTTCACAAGCATGTTCTCTCTAAGTTTCCTACATTTCAGCTTAATGTACTTGTGAGTTATGTAACATTGTCTGTTTCATACATAAAATTTTATCACTGAACCAAAATAACAGAGTTGCTAAATAAAATCAGATTTTAAATCTAGTTTCTCTGATTCCATATCTTTCCATAAGGACCTGACTTTTCCCAATATTTTCTTTTGTAATAAATTCACCCATTTCGTTATGATGGGTCTAGTTGACCTATGTAAAGTAGTTTTTACAAAACTCTCCAACCAAGTTTTCTTCATCATTTATCATTTTACCTGCAATTGTCACCTACCATTCTCTCCTTACCCTTGAGGTAAATTTGTAAGATGTGAGCTCCTAGAATTGCACTGCATTATTTACAGGCTTTTTCACTGGGTCTCCCTGAGACCACCTCATGTCCTTATGAAGGTGCTGGCCCGACTCTGATGGAGAGTGGATATAGTCCCTGTTGGGATTACATCTGCCATTTTGGATCATGAATGATCTGAAACATCAGATTAAGCCTGGCCAGAGGTATATACTATGTATTCACAAGAAGTTACTTTTATGTAACTGTTATATCTGACTCTCTCTGCAGATTAAGAATCATCACAATTTTTAATGGGATAGAAAACCAGACGTGTGAGAGAGAATTGATTTTCTCGGCCTGTCCACTGACTGGGACACACGGATGTCCTTCTTCTTCCTTTTCTTGATCACATACATGGTGACAGTGGTGGGGACTTCCTCATCATTCTTCTCATCAGACTAGACAGCTGACTCCACACCCCCATGTACTTCTTTCTCACCAACCTCTCCCTCGTTGATGTCTCATATGCCACAAGCATCACAAGCATCATTCCTCAGATGCTGGCGCATTTTCTTGCAGCACATAAAGCAATCCCATTTGTGAGCTGTGCAGCCCAGTTATTTTTCTCCCTAGGCTGGGGTGGGATTGAGTTTGTCCTATTGGCAGTGATGGCCTATGACTGCTATGTGGCTGTGTGTGACCCACTGCGATACTCGGTCATCATGCATGGAGGACTCTGTATTAGGTTGGCCATCACATCCTGGGTCAATGTCTCCATGAGCACGCTCATGCAAGAGCTCAAAAATAAAATAATGTGCAAACCTGACTATGTATAGAATTTGTATGCCAAGAATAACTCCATCTCATAGTTTATGAAAAATCACCACCCAAAGCAGTACAGACTTATAAAATATTAAACTATAAATTTTTAGAAAAAACATAGGAGAATAATGTTGTAATCTAGGGCAGGCAAAGTTTTCTTAGGTGTGACACAACCATGTGTTATAAGATGAAAAGTGATAAACTGGATTTCACCATGCTTATAAAATGCTACCCTGAGAACGACTCTGTTAAGAAGATGAAAAGTTAAGGTACAGGCTGGAGAAAATATTTGCAAACCACACATTCAACTGAGGACTAGCGTCTAGAATACATAAAGAATATTCAAAGTTCAACAGTAGAAAAACAAACAATCCAAAGTGACATAAAGATCCCTTTTACTGAAGCAGATAGACGAATGGTAAATACGCATATAGAAAGACGTTCAGCATTTAGAACTGTTAGGAAAATGCAAATGAAATAAAAATAGTGACAATGCCAAATGCTGATGAGGATGAGGACAAACCGGACATTCATACATTGGTGACAAGAATGTGAAATGATACAGACACTTTGGAAAATGGATTGGTAGTTTCTTAAGAAACAAAACAAAGCAAAAAGCTCAAACACTAAATATACAACTACCTTGGAACCCCACCATTGTACTCCTGGGGGTTTTCCTATTCAAATGAACACCATACTCACCCCAAAACCTGAAAGTGAGTGTTTATAGCAGCTTTGTTGATAATTGTTCAAAACCAGAAACAATCTGGACGTCTTTCAACCTATGAATGGCTGAGCAAAAGGCAGTACGTACACACCATAGAATACTCATCAACAATAAAAAGGATTGAACAGTTGATAAACACAAAAACCTGCATGAATCTCTAGAGATTTATGCGGTGTGAAAAAGCCAGTCCCAGAAGGGATATTCTGTATTATTCTATTAATATATAACTCTTTAATTGCCAAAATTATGGAGAATAGATAGTGATTACCAGAGGTCAAAGAGAGGGGTAGGGGCTGCATAGAAGTGGGTGTAGAACATGAGAAATTCTTGTGGTGATGGAACATTCTGTACCTTGACTGTATCAATGCCAATATCTTATGATATCATAATATCACAGTAATACAGTATCATATCATTAATTTATACAATTATAACCCATTGTATATCATGTTATCTTATATTGCACTGTAGCTTTGTAAGTTGTTACCATTGGGGGGAAGTGGGCAAATGGCACAAGAGTTACTTCTGTATTATTTCATTTAACAGTATATAAATCTACAATCTCTATAAGCACAAAGTTAAACTAAAAATAAAGTTTGAAGAGGGACAGAAGTTTCACCCTTCTGTATTAAGGATCTTGGTTGATTTTAATTCTTTTCCACTCTTTTTTCAGTAGTTGGTAATACTTCCTTTATCAAATTTTGTACATTTATTTTTTTTTAAAGATTTTATTTATTTATTTGACAGAGATAGAGACAGCCAGCTAGAGAGGGAACACAAGCAGGGGGAGTGGGAGAGGAAGAAGCAGGCTCATAGCGGAGGAGCCTGATGTGGGGCTCGATCCCATAACGCCGGGATCACGCCCTGAGCCGAAGGCAGACGCTTAACTGCTGTGCCACCCAGGTGCCCCTGTACATTTAGATTTTAAATCTATCTATGCGATGCTGTTATTTTTGGAGCTTAAATAGTACCATGAGGAATGTGCTAGGATGTCCATCATACTTGCAAAGAACACAGAAGCCCACTGGACATGGTGCATTCATCAGGGGAGGGAAGCACATCTGTTCTGTCACCAAGAGGAGAAGTAAGGGCATCTGGAGCCAAAAGGGGAGAATCGGTGTTTCCACCAGATTTAGATGCAGCCCCAGTCACTGCTCCCTGGATGGGGGCCTTGAAGTCTAAAGTCTGGTTTGGGCCCTAGGAGGACATCCTCCAACCTCAGAAGGCTGGCTTCTCTGACTGCTTGGAATGGCCTAAGGCTGAAATGAAGATGTGGGAGGCAGAGGGATGGAGAAGAGCCTTCCACAGGGAGAAGGGCAGGGTGGAAGCTCTGTCCTGTGCATTGGGAGTGGTGGCAGCAATTAACATTGTCATGCAGGAGGCTCCTGGGGGATGTGTCAGTCCTCCCCTGCAAATGCAGCTGCTGCCAAAGCTCATTAGGTCTGTGTGTGAGCTGTGAGCTCTTGTCACGGTCCTCCCTGTAGTGTCCCTAGCAATGGCAACTAGTCCCGGGTGATTGAGGAGCCCTGGGGCCCAAGGAATTTGGGGTGTCTCTTCTATGTGGTCCATCCCTGTGCTGGAGGGAGAGCTCTTGAGACCAGGTTAAACGTAGAGGAAAGCAGACACATCTCCTTTGTCAGCACTGATGAACATCTGAGAGGCATCCACAGCCTGTGGGAGTGTGGCCTTAGCAGGGACAGAGACAGAAATGATGGGACTTGTTAGGGACTTGGATCAGGGGCAAGAAACGTGACTGGTGAAATCTTCTCATCTGAAGTATTAGAGCAAATGTGGTAAAATGACTGTGCTTTGCAGGAGCATGAGGCCTGGGAATAATTTTACAACAGGCTTCT
>NC_048218.1:201530804-201578168 GCF_002007445.2 Ailuropoda melanoleuca
ATTTACAAGGACGCCCTGCACTCCATGGGGTGGGGAGATGAGGGCAAGTGTAAGTGCAAATGACGCTATGAGGAGATGGGGAATATGCAGTAAAGGAAATGAAGAAAGAGGATTTATTCCATGGAGTGGGGAAGAGGAGGGAAAAGTCAAGTGTGATGTGTTGGGAGAGTGGGAGAATTTTTGTTGCATTGACAGAAATGAAGGTGTCAGGAGGGATCCCGTGTGCGGGGAGGTGAGTGGAGGCCTGGTGAGACATCTATGAGACAGACATTCATTGTGGTGTTGGGGAAAGCATCTGGGCCTTCAGAGGAAAGTCCAGGAGACCTATGTAGACTTGAGGGTGAGCTGCACGGAGTTGATCACAATTATTGTCGTTAGAAATTATAAGCCCTTCTGGGTGTTATACGCAACTAATGAATCATCGAACTTTGCATCAGAGACCAGGGATGTACTGTATGGTGACTAACATAATATAATTTAAAAAAACATTAAAAAAAAAAAGAAATTACAAGCCCTTCAAGGGAAAAAAGTCATAGAAGAGTACAGTTGGTGAGCACAGAACTGACCGGATTTTCACAGTGGTGGAGCGGGAGGGTTTGGAGAAATCCCCCAAGAATGCAGATAAGGAATAACAGGTCAGAGGCAAGTCAGGTCAGAAGCACAGGATAGAGTCAAGGGTTTGAAGCAGCAAAACTTGACACTATTAAAAGTTAAACAGTGAAAATCAAATGAAAACCTGTGTCTTTGATACGAGAAAGTCACCAGTGATCTTTAAGAGTTTAATTTCCATGATTTAGTGAAAGTGAAGTATAGGAAGGTTGGATCTTCAACTCCTTAATTTCAGCAATGACCTTTTTAGTTGGCCAGTATTATCCACATTGTGCCGTTGAAGAACTGTGAGACAGGGGCAGTCGGGTGGCTTGCTTTGGGTCCCAGGAAGTGGAAGAGAATGGATTCAGAGCACAGACTGTTGAGTTCTGAAGCTTGGACCTACAATGAGAAGCAATACTGTTGTTCATTTGTCATGAGACAAGGGCTGTAGTAGACAGATGTGTGGGGTGGGCAGGAAGACCAGAGTGAGTCATGGGCTGGCATGTTTCCAGGAAGCTTGCACATGCAACAGGGGGACAGTGATAGGATGGCAATCTGTTCTGTATCTTTTTCATCCACATGAACGCTAAGTGTAGGGAAGTGTAATATTTACTTTGAAATCTCAGCAACTAGCAGCAATGGCACTTCATGGATGTTTGCCAAATGAGTGGAAAAAGAAATGTCTGCTCTCTGGCACAGATTTGTTAAAATTCAGTAACAGTTAACAGATTTTTTTTCTTGAGGCTTTAGAATTAAATTTGAATGTCATCTTTGAGGCATTTGTTCTGACCATGATTGAAGAAAAGCCAAGTGAGGGGTGGTGGTGGAAGGTTTATGATAGAGCCAAAGAGGAGGAACAGTTGAAAGGGGAGATCAGGTAAGAGAAGGACACCATGAGAGTTTATGAAAATGTATGTGGCTGAACCGTGAAAGAGATGGGCATTTGGGGGAACTGCTTGTTTTGTTTCAGCCTTTATTGGACAAGAGAGTAGAGGCATAGACAGCCTTACCTTTCTGCTCACAGACCCTAGCAAGATCCCTTTGGATTCTAGGACAGGCAAGCAGCTCTGTTTCTGCCCTCAAGCCCTCTTACTGCCTTTATCTTTTACTTTTAAAAAAATTTAAAAATTTGAACAGTTTCTGTTTAGTGTTCGACATTGATATTGCAACACATAGTTCTACTTAAGAAGCCTTTCTGGGGTGAAAGAAAACACAAAAGAAACTCCATTCCAGCATACGTCTACATGTATTCATACATATATTGTACTCTGCCTTGGTCAATGATGAAGGTTCCTTAAACAATTGCTTCCCTTCCTCTTTTGTAAATAGAAAGTCAAACATCCATAGTGTCATTTTCTTTATTTCGAGCCCATATGCAAAGGATAGATTCTTAAGAACATCAAGTTGATAAGAAAAATGAAAAGAACAAGGTATGATTACAATTCCTTCCCTTCTGATCTCAGTGAAGGCTGAAGAGATCAGGGCTATAAAAAATGAAAATGGTCCCCAGGTCCTCATGGTGACCAGTCATCCTGAAGCCCTCGGTTCTATTACACAATGCCTCCAATTTAATTTATATCTGAGTTTGTGGAGGTTATACATGGGAAAATCCTTTGCTATTCTATCTACTCTAAGGCAGAGGTCATGTTACTACTAATACTCAGACTAGTATAGTAATATTGTTACCAGTACAGTCTATAGGGTGCTTTCTCCAAAGTTACCTACATTTCAGCTTGAAAGTACTTATGGGTGGTATAATATTGTCCTGTTTCATATATAAAAGTTTGTCACTAAACCACAATAACAAAACTGCTAAATAAAATCAGAGTTCAAACCTATCTTCTCTGATTCTAGAACTTTTCAGAAGGCCCTGCTTCTTCCCAAAGAGTGAGTGCCTGCCTCTTGTAATAGATTTATTCATTTTATCATGATGAAGCTAGTTGACACAATTAAGGTAGTTTTTATAACTTTCCAACCAGATTTTTTTTCATTGTTTTTCATTTTACCTACTACTGTCACCTACCAAACTCCCCTCACTCTCAATCTGAGGTAAGTTGGTAAAGATGTGAGCTCCTAAAATTGCACTGCATTATCTCCAGTGTTTAACTGGGTTGTCCTGAGACCACTTCATGTCCATATAAAAGTGCTGGCCTGACTCTGATGAGAATAGATGTAATACATGTTGGGATAAAGCTTGTCATCTTGGCCAGTAAATGGTTTGAAACATCTGGTTAAGGCTGGCCAATTGTATACAATATGTATTCATAAAAAGTTTTTTTATAATTCTTTGATTCAATAGTTTCTATTGTTTCTGATTTTCTCTGCAGATTAATAATCTTCAGATTTTTTAATGGGAACGGGTAACCAGACTTGGGAGAGAGAGTTTATTCTCCTTGGCCTGTCCAGTGACTGGGACATGCAGGTTTCCCTCTTTGTCCTCTTCTTGATCACATACATGGTGACAGTGCTGGGGAATTTCTTCATTGTTCTTCTCATCAGACTGGACAGCCGACTCCACACCCCCATGTACTTCTTTCTCACCAACCTCTCCCTCGTTGATGTCTCTTATGCCACAAGCATCATTCCTCAGATGCTGGCGCATTTTCTTGCAGCACATAAAGCAATCCCTTTTGTGAGCTGTGCAGCCCAGTTATTTTTCTCCCTGGGCTTGGGTGGGATTGAGTTTGTTCTATTGGCAGTGATGGCCTATGACCGCTATGTGGCTGTGTGTAACCCCCTGCAATACTCAGTCATCATGCACGGAGGCCTCTGTGCTAGGTTGGCCATCACATCCTGGGTCAGTGGCTCTGTCAACTCTCTCATACAGACCGCCATCACCTTTCAGCTGCCCATGTGCACAAACAAGTATATTGATCACATATCCTGCGAACTCCTAGCTGTGGTCAGACTGGCTTGTGTGGACACCTCTTCCAATGAGATTGTAATCATGGTTTCTAGCATTGTTCTGCTGATGACACCTTTCTGCCTGGTTCTCCTGTCCTACATCCAGATCATCTCCACCATCCTAAAGATCCAGTCCACGGAGGGAAGAAAGAAAGCCTTCCACACCTGTGCCTCTCACCTCACAGTGGTTGTCCTGTGCTATGGCATGGCCATTTTCACGTATATCCAGCCCCGCTCCAGCCCCTCTGTTCTTCAGGAGGTTGATGTCTCTCTTCTATGCTGTGTTGACACCCATGCTGAACCCCATGATTTATAGTGTAAGGAATAAGGAGGTGAAGGGGGCCTGGCAGAAGCTATTAGGGCAATTATCTGGGTTTACATCAAAACTGGCAACTTGATGAATCCTGAGCATTACTTAGAGAAAGGAGCTTTGCCTGTGTTTTCTCCCACTTGACTCAGATATGGCAGTCATCATCTGCATTGTCCTGGCAACCAGGAAGGAGATGACGACACATGTACTGGTGATGCTGGGTGGGAGGCTGGAGGTTGGGTTGGGTTGTGGGGTGTGGGTGTATTTTTATGTCACAGCAGTGTGTTCAGTGGAGTTGAGCACTGCTGTAATAGAGCTTCCCACACTTTTTCTATGTCCTTTCTTATGGCCTGAGAGTAATAAGAAGAAAAAACACACTGTTTTGATTTGTCACATTGTTTGTAATCCTGGACCTATTTGTGGATTTTACTTTGGACTACTGGTTCTTATTCATCCAAATTTTGTACAAGGTAATTGCGTTTCCATTGGGAACTAAAACATTTTCATATTTTAGACTCACTTAAAATAATGTGTGATGTATGAAGCCACATGCAGTAACTGTGTGAGTCACTGTTCTGAGAGAGATGCTATGGAGGCTGTTACGATGTCTTTGTGCTGGACCACTGACTGTGCGCAGAGCGTCTTGCCTGAGTGCGGAAGGTACCTCAGGGAAGGAGCATCAACTAAAGGTCTTGTTTTATAGCGATAGGAATATAACTAAAGGTGTTTGTTCAAGGCTACTACAGGTCAAAGAAAAGTCACATCTGGAGAACTACTTGACAGCATACAAGCAATTTGCGAGGAACTTTACTGCATATGTAAGAGGTACCACTTAAATGTTAAAACTGTCCATTCTGAAAATTCCATAACCTCTTTTCTGAGACTTTAGGAACAATAAGCACATAAAGTATGAATTAATATATAAAATATAAGAGAGTTAATCTGAGAAAGGACAGATTTCTGAGCCAAAGCCACTGAAAGATAAGACAATTTCAATATGTATTTTGGGAATCAGGATAGTTGGGTCAACTGTGTTTCCCTCTAGTCTCTGAATGCCTTCTTCCATCCCTCCTCCCGCACACAACAGGGTCCTACCTGATCTTTGTAAATTAATTAGGAGGAATATGTGAGACTGGACCTCATCTCTGAGAAAACACCTAAGTAAGGAACAAAAGGGAGAAGAAATATTGTACAACAGGTAAGGAAGGGGAAAGAGGAGAAAGAATGGATACTAGCTTATCTTCTCACTCCCTTGAAAAAAACCTCAAAGTCCTTTTTTCTTGTGTCTCGTGTAAGTCGGGATGCACAGTTTTTCCATTTGTGAACATGTTACCACACATTCTCAGTGTTCAAGCAGAGTTGAAGTTTCATATAATCCAAAGCTCATTTGACATTTCAAATCTACCTAAAAGTAATCAATCCTAAATTTTTCAAAATTGGCATGTGTCTCAATAGATGTCAGTGGTACTGAGCTAAATTTCTCATTAGGTATTCAGATTTCAGTGGAATATCTACTGTGTATCAGTTGACAGTGAATTGTTGAGACACAATAGTCGATATGAATGAGTCCTGAAAATATAATGGCATAGCATGGATGACAGTGAAGCAATTAAAATGCAGGGTGAGAGGAGTCACAGACACTAAGACTTTGGGGGTGATTGCAGTAGTCTTCTGTATGAAAAGACCAGAAACTATCTTGTTGGAGGCCAGGAAAGTGAGAACAAGTGACCCAGATAACAAGAAACCCAAGCAAAGGAGCACCTTGTGAAGTGTGCTGAGCTGGAAGAGAGCACAAAAATTCAAAAATATCCAAGGCTGGGCTTATGGGGCAGAGTGGCTGAGGAACTAGTGAAGCTGAGGCAAGTGGTAGACAGGCCAGGTCTTGGAGGGCACTGAATGCAAAATCCAAGCCAATAAAGATTTTTTTAAGGCAGTGGTAGCTTGATAAAATTTTCATTCTTGAGATATCATTTTGGCAAACAAGTCAGAGGAAGAAAGGATTGGAGCAGAGGAGACTAGCTAGGGGGCCGCTCCACAATCACTATTGAGACATTAGAGGAATCTGAATTAAGATAGTGGCAATAGAGAAGAGAGAAAAGTCAGGTTCTGTGATTTAAAAGTATTTCAGAGGAGTAGTTCATCTTCTGTCAGTTTGGAATTCCCATGTGGATCTCATTTGTCTTCTAAAATTTCAATATCCTGTCTAAATATTCTATAAATTGTGGAGCCAACTGAGAAATTGACCGCTATGAACACATCCTATATACAGTATAGGAGAAAGATATAAAAGAAGGAAATGAGTCAGATATATACAGGACACCTCAAGGAGGAGAATATGTAAAGGTGCTGTACCTCATTTCTGTGACTGATGTGTGGGCCCAGCGTGACTTTTCTCCGCCTCCCATCCCATGATCCCTTTGCTTTCACCCAGCAACTTAGCTTGTTTGGGTTCACCTGAAAAGTTTTCCAGATCTGCATTTCTCAGGAAGCAGAAATGTTGAGAGTGGGCTTCAGATATGTAGAAACAGACGAGTGTAATTTTATTTTCCATGTGTTAAATTTCTACTTTTATCTTTTTCATTTTATAGGCTTTTTTTTCTAGGACTGCCTTTTCTCAGAAATTTAAATTCTCATTAATTAATATACATGAATACCTTGAGACAATAGACATTCCTAATTAGTAGCTGTTTGTGAATGACATTCTCAGTATAAGGGAGGAAAGTACTGTTGATTCAGGGGCAAAATAAGATGATGTTCTAAATAATAAAGCCATTGAATATATTTCTTCCTTTTTTTTTTAAAGATTTTATTTATTTATTTATTTGACAGAGAGAGAGAAACAGCCAGTGAGAGAGGGAACACAAGCAGGGGCAGTAGGAGAGGAAGAAGCAGGCTTCCAGTGGAGCAGGGAGCCCGATATGGGGCTCGATCCCAGGACCCTGGGATCACGCCCTGAGCTGAAGGCAGACGCTTAACGACTGAGCCACCCAGGTGCCCCTAAATATATTTCTTTTAAAAGAGTTGGACACAGAAAAATATTTGAGAATTAAAATCTTGTTCATTATTTAATAACCAAAAAAATATCACTGAGGTATTTTAAAAGGAACAAAAGACCTAATATATATAAAAATTACAGTTTGTTCAAATAGGAATCCAAATAAGATCCATACATTGCCATTGTCTACTATGTCTCTGAAGACCCACTTAATGTATAGGTTCCCCTTCAATTTCCTTTTTTTCCCTTGGAATTTCTTGTTGAATAAAACAGTGTTTTTCCCAGTTGGATTCTCATGCAGCTTGGATTGTTTGATGACATCCCTGGAGTGTAGTTTTGCATGTTCCATTGACCCTGTATCTCCTTTTAGATCTGAAGGCTTGATCATATTTAAATGTATTTTCTTTTCTGGCAAGATTTTTCAGATGGTGGCATGTGCTTCTATCAAGAGGGACACAGTATTCAGTTTCTGTTCTCTAGGGTTTATTATGGTTATTGCATTGCCTAGGGTTTCTCAACAGCAGCCAATGTCTATCGACAGTTAGGGCTAGATAGTTGTTTCTTGCGGGGGCTCTTCTGCACATTGTATGGTATTTTTTCAACATTCCTGACCTCTACCCACAAAATGGGATTTGTGTCCCCTCCCGACCTCCTCCAGTTTTGACAATCAGAAAAGTCTCCAGATGTACCAAATGTCCCCAGGGATGGCAAAATTACCTCTGGTAGAAAACTACTAACCTAGATCCATTAATTTATTAGGAGTTGCAAGGTGGGGATATTCTATTGTCCCTTTCTCTTTATTATTTGAAATGCGTTTATAAGTAGAAACTTCCTCACCACCATTTTATCTTCCTGAGGTATAGTTAGTAGAGGAAAGGCAGGGTAAACGTTTTACTTTTTCCGTTTATCACTTTTTTTAAAAAATACAACAAAAGAGATGTTATACAAAAAAAATCATGATGAGCTCATCAATGTAAACTTATTTGCTGTATTTTTATTTGTTACAGTTATTGTCTTTATTGATGTACAAATTGTCTTGTATTTACTGCGTGGGAGTCTATTTTAATTTCCTTTTAGTGCTGTAACAGATCACAAGTTTTGTGGCTTAAAACAACACAAAAATTATTATCTTACAGTTCTGGAGCTTAGAAGTCTGACATGGGCTCCCCTAGGCCAAAATCCAGATGTCCTCAGGCTGTATCCCTTTCTGGAGGGCTCAGGAAGAATCTGATTTCTTGCTTACCCTAGATTTCTAAGGGAGCTTCCACTCCTTGGCTCATGCCCCTTTCTTCCACCCTGAACGTCAGCACAGCACCTTTATGCCTCTCTCTGACTCTGATTCTGCTTCCATCGTCACATCTTTCTTCTGGCTCTGAGTCTTTCACCTTGCTTCTACACAGACCCTTGTCTGGGAGCACACAGATTATCCAGGAGGATCTCCCCACTTGAAAATCCTTAATATAAATGCATCTGCAGGTTCCTTTTAACATGTAAGGTAGGTTCTGGATATGAATATGAATATGAATAACATTCATAGGTTCTGGAGAGTAGGACATGGGCATCATTAAGGGGTCATTACTCTGGCTATCAAAGAGCCTATTCAAACTGGCTCTTAGGTTTTTTTTTTGTTTGTTTGTTTGTTTGTTTTTTCCCACATGACCCTAGTATCTTCAATAGCTCCCTTACTTTCTGGTGTGATACAACATTACAGTCCTATCTTTCTCTCTCTCTTTTTTAAGATTTTATTTATTTATTTGTCAGAGAGCGCACAAGCAGGGGGAGCAGCAGGTGGAGGGAGAAGCAGGCTCCTTGCTCAGCAGCCCGATGCAGGACTTGACCCCAGGACCCTGAAATCATGACCTGAGCTGAAGGCAGACGCTTAACCGACTGAGCCACCCAGGTGCCCAACAGTCCCATCTTTTACCTTTCTTGCCTTAGAATTGGAATGACTGCTTCAAGAAGCACTGATTCCTTTTGATGGGAAATGGAATTTAGAGAGCACGGTCTGAGTACTGTATTCTACTGGAGGTTTAAGGCTGGTTCTGCTGTTGGTAAGATGTATAGTCAGTAATGGTTGTAACTGAACTAGTATTGCTAAATGAAATCCAGTATGTTGAGCCCATAGATAGTCATCGTCATCACCATGACCACTGGTGTGCTTGGGAAATGAGGCTGATTGACTTCTGAGGTATGCCAGTATTCTTGTCCACATGGAAACTGAGAACTTCCTTGGTCATGAGAAATCCTACGGAACACACATGAATTTACTCCTATTTCTTCCTTAAAGCTCTGTGTCCCAATCCTCTAAACATTGTCTTTTATATCGAGGTTAAATATTATGTGTGGTCTTTAAATCAGTGCTTATCCTGGCTTCTAATGATCTTCCTTCCATGCTAAGTTACAGTGAAATATACTGTATAAAATTCTCCGCTTTGGGAAGAGCACTTTCTCCATGGTCTTTCAGGACCACACCTTCTCAGTTAAATAGTCATAGAGATTACATAGGAGATCATGTTATGGGTTGAAGATTCAATGGCAGGAAGACAGGAACAGACATGGTGGAAGTATAAATTGATTGTTTATGACAGTTGTTTGAGTCTTCAGGACCTGCTCAGGCCTAGTCTCACATATACTACTTTATGATTTGTTCCTCAAAGCAGGTTTTGATGGACAGCTCCAGGTTCATGGTGACCGGGTTTCCCATGGCCAGGCATTCCAGTTGTCTAGGTAGTTCTCATCCAGTCATGTAAAGTCAAGTAAAAGTTGTTTCTCAAAAGAACAGGCAACTTGACAAAGGCATTTCCTCCCCCAAACCCTATGGACCAGCACGTTCATTCTCTAATCAAATCTTCCCATAGGCTCTATTCAGCATTTCAGTCTGCCATAGATATTTCAAGGTTTAGTGAGAGGATGGGGTCATAAGGACCAAATAGAAGATTTTTTACACTGCAGATGAATCATCTGGAGAGTTTCTTTTGGGCTGCTTTTGAAACTGGCATTCATGGTACCCTAACCTGATTGACCTTCTAGTGGTAAACCCAAAATGGACAAAGATGGACAAAACTGAGTCTTGAAGAAGCAGGTGCAGCTAAAGAATAAATAATAGATTGCACTGGTGTTACTATAATAGAAGCTTCCAGGCTGGATACCCAGACATTAGGCCTCAATGACATAGTTCATTGATTAGAGAAGTTATTTCCTTATATGGTACAATGTTGTGGACATTGACTTGATGTCCCACTGCATGGGATATAGGGATCACTGTCTTACAATGAGTTTCTATATGAAATGTAACCTGTTCTCCACCTGCTCCTAAAAGTATTCTTTAGGGGATCCTGGGTCGCTCAGCTGGTTAAGCATCCAACTCTTGATTTTGGCTCAGGTCGTAATCTCGGGATTGTGAGATTTAGCCCTCTGTGCTAGGTGTGGAGACTGCTTAGGATTCTCTCTCTCTCTTTCTCCCTCTGCCCCCCTCCTCTCGCTTGCTCCCTCTCTCTCTCAAAAAAAAATAATAATAAAATAAAAATATTCTTTGTACTATTTATTTCTTGGATCAGAGCAAACTGCTTTAGAAGCAGACTGGATCTCCAGTCTGGGTTAGATTCTTTGGTCTGGTCTGTTGAGGCTAAAGACCACATGCTGCTACTGGGTCCTTCTCCTGAGAGACACCAAGGGGAG
This sequence comes from Ailuropoda melanoleuca, assembly GCF_002007445.2. NCBI lineage: Eukaryota > Metazoa > Chordata > Mammalia > Carnivora > Ursidae > Ailuropoda > Ailuropoda melanoleuca. Next base: position 201,541,283 of record NC_048218.1, read on the forward strand.
GAAATGATTAAGCTAAATGCTCTTGAGTGCATACTCATTAGCATGATTTCAGACTTCTTACTATCAAGGGCTTTCTTTTATGGGGTTTGAAGATTCTAAATATCCCTTTTAAATTTTCAAGTTCTGAAAAAAACACATGATCTCAAATGTAGTCTAATCAAGTCAGAGTCCATTGCATGTGGCAGAAACTGGCTAGTTGCTCATAAAACATTTTTCTACTTCACAGTGAGGTAAACCATGGAACCAAGTTCTAACTTTGGAAATGTAGTTGCAAAGAAAGACAATATGCCACTTCCAGGCCTGGCCTGTTGAACTATCCCAGCCACCAGCCTCCATTACTCATTGTTTTGCTCTGAAGTCACCCATATATGGGGGATCCAGCACAGGACTCTGGGGGTTCAGAGGGCAGAGGAGGCTGGATCCTGAGTCAACGACTAGATGAGAACTACCCAGAAGAGCCATCCCCACCAGTGTTACCCACATAGGAAAATGTATAAATAAGAAATAAATTTTACTGTGTTAAGCCAAGGTTATTTGGGAATTGTTTGTTTCAGCATCTAGCCCACTTTGAATAGTACAATGAGATTATTATTTTAAGATGATCATTTCACAAATATTCTGTGTACATCTAATTATTACCCTGCTACTTATAACTAACAAATGATCTTTGCCTTCAGGCAGCTCACAGTCCAATCAATTTCCAGTAATTTGGACTTCTTCATAATTATTACAAATGTGTTTAAAATTGCTCTAGCTTTTGAAGTTTTAAGTAGATACCAAGTATTGGAATGTGACAGTTAAAAGCTTCATGTCTTTATCATATAAACTGATGTTGAGCCAACACTCCAAATTCCTTACTACTTGATTTTTGTGTGTGTGTGCCTAAGTGCTATGCTAAGATTAATAAATAATAAAGACTATTCCTTATTTTATTTTTTATTGAGGTATAACTTACATACAGTAAATTCATTCTTTTTTTGTGCAGAGTTCTATGAGTTTTAAAAATGTATAAAATCATATAAGCACCACCACAATCATGACAGAAATTGTCATCTTGTGCCCCTTTTTAGTCAAATGATTTTCTAAACGCCATTAATGGTCAGCCACCAAACAGATTTCTCTATTTGTCTATTGCAAAATATCATGTAAATGGAATCAGTAGGATAAAGCCTTTGAGTATGACTTCTTTTCCTTAGCATAAAGCATTTGAGATGAATTCATGTTTTTTCATGTTACTCCATTCTTTTTAATTGTGGAGTAATAGTTTAATTGTATGGATGTACCACATTTGTTGATTTACTTTTTAAAGTGCATTTGGATTGTTTGTAATTTGGGGGAATTAGGAACAAAAACCATTGTAAACATTCAACTACAAATTTTTGGGTGAACATAAATGAATTCAGTTGGGTGAAAAGAAATCCCACATAGGAGTTCTATGGTGGTTATGATAAGAGCAAGTTTTATCTCATAATAAACTGCCAAACTTTTTAAAAGTGGTGGCACCATTTGCATGTGCACAAGCAATAATGAGAGTTGCAGTTTTTCCACATGATTACCAGTGCTGGCTAGTGTCAGTTATTATCATTTTTTTTTTAAGGTTAGCAATTTTGATAGATGGGTAGTGATGTCTCTCTGTGGCTTTAATTTGCATTTTTTGGGGACTAATGATGTTGAATATCTTTTCTTGTGCTTTTTGGCCATCTGTGTGCTTTTGATGGAATGTCTGTTCATGTCTTTTGCCCAATTTTCACTTCATTGTTTATTTTCTTACTATTTAGTTTTGAGGATTTGTTAAATATTCTAGATATGAGTCTTTCATAAGATATGTGTTTTGCAAGCATCTTTTCCCAGTCTGTGGCTTGTCTTTTCATTTTCTTAACAGTGTCTTTCAAGAAGCAGAAGTTTTAATTTTAAAGAAGTCAAATTTATCCATCTGTTTCATTATAGATTGTGTTTCTAGCTAAAAAATCTCTGCCTAATCCAAGTTCACAACGATTTTGGTCAGTATTTGAGACCCTGATCCATTTTGAGTAAATTTTTGTATGTATAATTGAAGGCCTGGATCCAAGTTTCTTTTTTTGCATATGGATATCTAGTTGTCCATCACCATTTGTTGAAAATTCTGTTTTTTTTCCTCCATTAAATTTTCTTTGTGCTTTTTCCAAAAATAATTGACCATGGGTGTATATATTTGTGGACTCTTCTGTTCCTTTGATCCTTTCATCTAACGCTGTGCTTGAAATTTGTAGTGTAAGTTATCCAAATTTGTTCTTCTTTTTCAGGATTTTTTCAGTTATTCTAGATCCTTTGTTTTTCCACGAACTTTTAGAATCAGATTAATTCTTACAAAAATTAGTTTTGCTTTGTATCCACAGATGAGTTTGGAAGAGAATTAATATTTTAAAAATATTGTCTTTCACTCCATGAACATGGTAACTTTCTCCATTTATTGAGGTGTTCTTAGATTCCTTTCATCAGTGTTTTATAGTTTTCAGCATATAGATCTAGCATGTATTTTGTTAGTTTGCACCTACTTTTTCATGTTTTTATGCACTGTTGTAAACAGCACTGCCTTTTAAATTTTTTAATTGAAAATTTTTTATTGCTTGTAATTACAAATACAACTGATTTTTGTATATTGCTATCGTGACTAGTGAACTTGCTAAACTCATTAGTTATAGTAGCTTTCTTGTAGACTAGTTAGATTTTCTACATAGATAATTGTGTCATCTGTGCATAGAGACAGAATTATTTCTTCCCTTCCAATCTGAATTCCCTTTGTTTCTGCCGCCTTATAAAAGGCACTGGCAAGGGCCTTTAGTACAGTGTTAATAGAGTGGTACAAAAGGGCACCTTTGCCTTATTCCCAATTCTAAGGGGAAAGGATCTGATCTTTTACCACCTAGTATGAACCCAGTTAAAGGTTTTTTTAGATGCCATTTATCAGGTTGAGGAAGTTCTCTTTTCCTAGTTTGCTGACAGTTTTTATCATGATTGAATGTTAAAATTTTTTTATTTCAAGTTTTTATTTAAATTCTAGTTAAACATATATGGTAAAATTGGTTTCAGGTGTAGAATGTAGTGATTCATCACTTACATATGACACCCAGTGCTCATCAGAAGTGCCCTCCTTACTAGAGGGTATCATGCTAAGTGAAATAAGTCAGTCGAGAAAGAAATTATCGTATGATTTCACTCGTATGTGGATTTTAAGAAACAAAACAGGAGCATAAGGAAAGGGAGGGAAAAGTAAAATAAGATGAAATCAGAGAGGGGAATAAACCATAAGAAACTCTGAATCATAGGAAACAAACTGAGGGTTGCTGGAGGGGAGGGGGGTAGGTGGTAACCCGGTGATGGACATTAAGGAGAGCAAGTGATGTAAGGAGTACTGGGTATTATATAAGGCTGATGAATCACTGAACTCTACCCCTGAAACTAATTAATTAATTGAATTTAATAAAAAATGAAATTAGGTTACTAATTGAATTTATTAAATTAGTTAATTAATTGAATTTAAATAAAAATGAAAACAAAACAAAAAACCAAAAATAAATAAGCTTATTATTTGTTCAGAAAAAAAACCAAACAAGTGCCCTCCTTAATCCCCAGCACCCGTTTAGCCCATTCTCCACCTGCCTCCCTCCATCAACCCTCAGTTTCTTCTCTATAGTTAACAGTCTCTTATGCTTTGCAACCCTCTTTCTCTTTCTTTTTTTCTCTTACCCTATGTTCATTTATTTTGTTTCTTAAATTCCACATATGACTGAAATCATTTGGTATTTGTCTTTCTCTGCCTGTTAGTTTAGCATGATACACTCTAGCTCCAACCACATCGTTGCAAATGGTAAGATTTCATTCTTTTTGAAATGAAAATATTCCTTTGTATATGTATACCACATCTTCTTTATCCATTTATCAGTCAGTGGACACTGGGCTCCATAATTTGGCTATTGTTAATACTGCTATAAACATCGGGGTGCGTGTGCCCCTTCGAGTCTGTATTTTTGTATCCTTTGGGTCAATACCTAGTAGTGCAATTGCTGGGTCGTAGGTAGTTCTATTTTTTAACGTTTTGAGGAACTTCCTTACTGTTTTCCAGAGTGGCTGAACCAATTGGCATTCTCACCAACAGTGTAAGAGGGTTCCCCTTTCTCCAGATCCTCCCCAATATCTGTTATTTCCTATGTTCTTAATTTTAGTCATTCTGACAGGTGTGAGGTGGTATCTCATCGTAGTTTTGATTTGTATTCCCTGATACTGAGTGATGTTGAGCATCTTATCATGTGTCTGTTAGCCATATGCATGTCGTCTTTGGACAAATGTCTGTTCATGTTTTCTGCCCATTTTTTAAACTGGATTATTATTTATTTTTTAGGTGTTGAATTTGATAAGTTCTTTATAGATTTTGGTTACTAAACCTTTATTATATATGTCATTTGCAATATCTTCTCCCATTCTGTTGGTTGTCTTTCAGTTTTGTTATTTCCTTCTCTGTGCAGAAGCTTTTTATCTTGATGAAGTCCCGATAGTTTATTTTTACTTTTGTTTCCTTTGCCTCCAGAGATGTGTCTAGTAAGAAGTTGCTAGGGCTGATGTCAAAAAGGTTACAGCCTATCTTCTCCCCTAGGATTTTGATTATTTCCTGTCTCACATTTAGGTCTTTCATCTATTTTGAGTTTATTTTTGTGTATGGTGTAAGAAAGTGATCCAGTTTCATTCTTCTGCATGTAGCTGTCCAGTTTTCCCCACACCATTTGTTGAAGAGACTGTCTTTTTTCCATTGGGTATTCTTTCCTACTTTGTCAAAGATTTGTTGGCCATACAGTTGTGGGTCCATTTCTGGGTTTTCTATTCTGTTCCATTGATCTATGTCTGTTTTTGTGCCAGTACCATACTGTCTTGGTGACTGCAGCTTTGTAAAATAGCTTGAAGTTTGGAATTGTGATACCTCCAGCTTTGCTTTGTTTTTTCAGGATTGCTTTGGCTATTTAGGGTCTTTTTTGGTTCCATACAACTTTTAGGATTGTTTGTTCTAGCTCTGTGAAAAATGCTGTTGGTATTTTTTTATGGATTACATTTAATGTGTAGATTGCTGTGGGTAGTATAGACATTTTAATAGTATTTGTTCTTCTAATCCATAATCATGGAATGTCTTTCCATTTCCTTGTATGTCATCTTCAATTTCTTTCATCGGTATTTTTTAGTTTTCAGATTACAGGTCTTTCTCCTCTTTAATTAGTTTATTCCTCAATATCTTATTATTTTTGGTGTAATTGTAAATGGGATTGTTTACTTCATTTCTCTTTCTGCTGCTTTATTACTGGTGTAGAAATGAAATAGATTTCTGAGATTGATTTGTATCCTGTGACTTTACTGAATTTGTTTATCAGTTCTAGCAGTTCTTTGGTGAGATATTTTAATTTCAGGTATGTTAGCTCTTGTTTGATATTATCCCATGCTCTCTTCTCTTTGTATCATCATCATTATTTGTTCTCTTTGTACTTCACTTTTGCTAATTTCTATCAACTCTAACCTCACTGATTTTTTCTCAGTTCTGTTGAGTTTACCCATAAGCAATCTTCATCTTTGTTACTGTGTTCTTCAGTCTAGTATTTCCATGTGATTCTTCCATATATTTTTCAATTATCTACTGAAATACCTCATGAGTTTATGACACTGTCCATCTTTTCCACTCTATCCTTTAATGTTTTAATGATAGTTATTTTAAAGCCCTGTGTGATGATTCCTATATGCAGTTCATATTTAATTCTTTTTCTGTTAATTTCTTGGCCCAGTAACAGCATATTTTTTCTTGATTTCTCTCTGATCTTTAATTTTGGTTAAACCCAGATGTGTGTGTGTGTAGGATAACAAACTATGAGATAAATAGTATTATACTTTGCAGTGGACACATCTCTTCTGTTTACTCTGTGAGCTATTGTGTATGGGGTGTGGAATCAGTGCAACCAGGATTGCATTGGGTTTGAGTTTTATGTTGCTATGGTGAACCAACAAATTCAGTTTTCTCTATCATGACTTATTCTTAGTTTGGGATGTTCAGCGGTTGGTGGGCTTTTCCCAGTGTCACTGAACCACCCTGAGTTTTAGGCTCTTTCTATTAGACTGCACGTGGAGAGTGTGTCTGTCCACAGACTGCCTCTACCCCATGGTAATAGTTTTGAGTTGTTCCTTAATTCCTGCTGGCCTGGTGATGGAGGGTGAGGCTTTATTTATTTTATTCTGGTTCTTTCTCAGTCTTAGGCACATCATTTGTCCCTGTGTTTCAGACTTTCTTAGTGATCCTGCTCTTCTGTGGTCCTAGGAGATGGCTCATGGACTTTCCTAGATTGGTCTCCTGCCCAATAGAGGAGACCTAGAGAGTTTTTTGTTTGTTTGTTTCTGTTCCCCCTTCCCTCAGGAATGAGTCTTTACCTGTCTCTAAGGAAAACAGGGTTTGGTACCTTTCCCCAGGGCTTCAGACTTTTGTTCCATAATGGAGATGATTTGGTGGTTGGAGGGTTCCTTATCTTACTGTGGCAGATGTGGCTGCCTTCACCTAGACATGCACTATGAAGGAGACTTTCTCTGGTTTTCTACCATCCTCAAACATTCTTGTGAGGACGGGTTTAAGTATGTGGAGAAAATCTCGAGAATATATGTGAATACCTCTATTTTTCTCTGGCTCCTAGCCATTGTATACTCATAGTACTCCCACATTCAGCCTTTATCAATCTGATAAATCAATTCTTACAGGCTTTCATGGTGCCCCACATTCCTCCCATACTCTGGTTCAGGTAAGGCAAAGCCTGTGTCCCATGTCTTTCTGGATGCAACTATCATTCTTGAGATTTCATTTTATTTGGTTTCCTAGCAACCTCAGCTTTCTGATGATTTAAAAAATAGTTATGGTTTTGTAGACTATCTGCTCTTTTCTTGTTTGATGGAGGTGATGTTCATTCAAGCTTTCTACAACCTAAATGGAATCTGGAAGAAACTAAATTACTCTTTAAAGTCTGTTTTAACAGATAAAGTAAAAGAGGGAAATAGATGCTAATTTTCAGTTAAGTACTAGTAGAACAATGGCAAATAAAACTCTTTGGACCAAGGAATTTTAAGTCAACAAATCGCTTATCTGGAAGCAGCATACCCAACTTAGATGCAGTGTTTGGAACAAATATTTGTGTTCTTGCAAACCAAGCCAACACACAGATGGTATATATTATTGTGTTCATCACAAGTGCTTCTTGAAGAAGGTATTCCAGTTTGTAGGCTGATACCCACGAGATGACCTTCTTGGTCAGAAGAGACCATTTCCTATTTGGGGAATAGCAGGAATTATAGGATGGGTGGGGGCTTATAGGAGAGACAAACAGGGAAAACTGAGATTGTGGTTGACTTTGAACTTCTTTTCTCATAGTTAGTTGAGATACAGCATTAGAGTCATTAAGATTAAATATTTGTGAAGTGAGTAATGGTGGAATAAAATGTTGTAATGAAAAATTAATGTGACAGTGGTTTACAGAATGGATTGTTCCAGGCGTTCTCAAATGTATTCTATCAGAAACACCTGAAAGGCTCATTAAGACACAGTTTTCTGGACCCTCTGCAACATATCTGATTCAATAAGTTTGGGTAGAATGAAGTCTATCATGCATTGAAATGAACTGAATTGCTTAGCACTTTGGTACAAATGTTAAAATAGCAGTCAGCAGTTTTAGTAATGGAAAGAAAAGATCTGTGTGACAATGTTTCCAGTAAAAGTTGATATAACTTGCTGAGTGATGGAGGTTGAATGAAAAAAAAGGTTCCCCAGGTCTGGAGCAGAAGTGACTGAGATTGCTGTGGGGCCTTTACCAAAACTTGGAATTTGGGAGTTACCCTTTTTGTTGTCTGCAGATGAGTGGAGAAAAACAGCAGTGATGTGAACATCTGGATGCTGTAACTACAGCACTCACAGCCATGGAATTTTTCCACCTTTCCTCAGAGAAAGTATCCAGGCAATTCTGTCAATCTAGGGGAGTTCAGAAATTCAGGTGAGGAATGAGAAGCATCTATGCTTTCTCTTTCTATTGCTTAGACTATCACAGAAACATTGTCAAAGTCACTGGGTGCTGTAGTATCAGATGTTATAGTAACATGGCAGAATGAATGAGGGGACAAGCAGGATGATACGTTGGTGAGAATAGAAGATGTGGGAGTAATTACGGGACATTAGGGAAATAGATGAGGTGGCATGTGGATGATGAGGGATGCATACGTGGTTGGCTGTGCAGATAAGTAGGTGGCTGAGTGAGTATGGAGATGGCTATAGACAGTGGGTAAGTGTGTGGATATGTAAATGGTAGTGCTAAAAGTGACTGGGTATTGGACTTGGAGATGAATGGACAAAGGATTCACTTGCAGGGTTCATGATGCCTGAAGAATATATCAGAGATGTAATGTGACTGCATTCTGTGAATTTTGCATTTAATCTATTCATAAAAATTAAAGATTTGGAAAGGTATAGAAAGCTAACACTTCTGTACTTCTGTGTTGAGAATTTCAATGACCTTTTTCCTTTCCTTTTTGCCCCCTGTAAATCTTAAGATTTTCTACATCCCTTTTCTGGTACCTTATTTGGAGTCTTAAGTCTATTATGTGATATTAGTATTTTCAGAACTTGAATAGTACCATGAAAGATGTACTCAGGTGTGCATCCATCTTTGCAAAACTTGCAGCGGGTCCAGTGGGTCTTTGTGCATATTCAGGGGAGTGAGGCACAATGCTTCTGTGTCCAGAAGGAGAGATGAGGTTATCTTGGAGCTTAAGGGAACAACTGGGTTTTGGGTTTTTTGTTTTTTTTCCACTGGGTTTGATTGTAGACCTAGTCACTGCTCAGTAGAATGGGGCCTGAGTGCTAAATGTCAGGTTTGGGCTACAGAGAATATTCTAAAACCTCAGAAAACTAGTATCTCTGGATTTTTAGAATGACCCTAGGCTTCAGAGAGTTGCTGTGGTTGAGGAGTATGGGGAAGAACAGGCTTCGCAGGTAGAAGGGCAACATGGAGGCCCTGCCCTTGAGAACTGGGAGTGGTGACTGTGATGGACACTCAAATGCATAAAGCTCCTGAGGGGAGTCTGTCAGCCCCACATTGCTAATTTGGACACTGCTGTACCTCATTAGGTTTGCATGGGAGCCAATTGTGGGGCACCTGTGAACTTTCTAGGAGCTGTTGACCTCACATCTAAACTAGTCCCAGATGAGTTCTTAGCCAGGAGCCTGAAGAGTCTAGGACAAGTCATCTCTCTGGCCCATGACTTTGTTAGAGGGAAGCATTCTTTAGAAACCAGCATAAAATTAGGCTGAAGTAGACACATCTATCTGTCAGGTACTAATCATTGTTTGAGAGCTCGAATGGAGGCACCAGCAGAGGGTGGGTATATACAGAGGTGTCTAGTGGGGCAGAAATAGAACCAATCTATAGAACACCTTCCCAAGTGGCCCTGGGATCTTTTGTTAACTGACTTGCTAGGGAGTTTGGATCAGGAATGTGACCTACGGATGCTGCAATCTTCTCACCCTAACTAGTATGGCAAATGTCCTAAAGTGACTCTGCCTTGCCGGTACATTTCTATTCTAAGGGTTCTTAATTCCAAACTTGTGTACTGATAGAGAGAGAAAAAGTGCAATGGCAGGAAATAGGATGAAGCAACTGGTTAATAATTAAAAAGTGGAGTTCCTATGGATGAATTCTGCATCTTTTGGGGGGAAAGCACTTAGGAAACAAGCCCAGATCTATGAAATGATTAGTTAGGTTTTGATATTCTTTAATATGTAGTAGGAGTATATTATATTTCCAGACAAGATAACTTGTCAATTGCTTTAAAATATCTTTTCCCAGTGACTTGTCTAAGGGTATATATACACGAAGTATTTGGATTTTCCTTTCTACAGTAGGGATTTAAAATGTAAAGTGATTAAATTGATTGCTCAAATTCATATACACTCAAGAATATGATCTGGGACTAGAAATAAGGTATCCTGACTCTCATTTCAGGGTTGGTTCCTCTAGAATGGGCTGGAGAAATTGTATTGCAGAGACATAGTTTTTTGAGGGAATTTAGTCTTGCCTGCAAAGCAGAAGACATATAAAGAAGCTGAGCACTTATAGAATGCAATTATGATAAATTATATCACAAAAGGTAAATTTCAGGGTTGCACATGTTGGAGAACCTGGGTCCTCAAAACTGGGCTCCATACATGTGAAGAGTCACGTAACAAAATCCAGATATGAAGCAGAAAACAAGATTCCAAGAAGAAAAATTAATTGCCCTCTCAGGATTAAAAATTATCTTTAAAACACCTTCCCAAGTGGCCCTGGGATCTTTTGTTTCCAAACATTAGGATGATGCAAATATTCCTGCATGATGGGTATGTCCAGTGTACGCAGCAACTAAGTGTTCAGCAACAGCTTAGAGGACTCTTTCTTTAAATAAAAGTGACATTTCTACTGACAACTCAATTGTATAAAAGTGTGGCCTGGTTTATTTTGACCAGCATGAAAGAAAGCATATCTGTAGGTTATGGGACTTACTTCTGAATTCAAGACTTGTAATCTGTCTTTGCTAAGACTGTAGAGGACTCCAACGAGAAGGCCAAATATGATTATAACTCAGTTATGACTTACAGAAGATGATGCACAAACTTTCAGGGGGAGAAAAAGCTTTTGGTATTTTATCTCTTAGCCATCAAGCATCATCTCTATAACGAATGGAGGGAAATGCGAATGGGGCACTCACCCATAAGCCTCAACAGTGTTTCAGACTGGATTTTTTTTTAAAGATTTTTTATTTATTTATTCGACAGAGATAGAGACAGCCAGCGAGAGAGGGAACACAAGCAGGGGGAGTGGGAGAAGAAGAAGCAGGCTCCCAGCGGAGGAGCCTGATGTGGGGACTTGATCCCATAACGCCGGGATCACGCCCTGAGCCGAAGGCAGACGCTTAACCGCTGTGCCACCCAGGCGCCCCCAGACTGGATTTTTGAGGCTGATCCAAGGTTTTGACCATCCATGAACTCTTTGAATTGGCATGGATAGAGGAAGGCGTAATTATTCTGAAATATAATTCTGGAAGTTGAGATACTGAAGAACCCTTCTATATAGTGTGCGTTCCTCCTGAGTCTTTTCAAATCAATACTTTTCTCTTCCTGATGTGGGGGAAAGGGAGAAGATAATTTATGAGGCCATCAGTCAATAGAAATGGAAAATATTATTTGATAAAATTAATTTAAATGTATTTAAATGGACAACATTTAAATGGATAACACATTCACTGGTGGTGTAGGGTATTAAATGTGGCACTGAATGTTGAATGGTAAATATACCCATGTGTCAAGCCCTGGATACTTCCTTCCTTGTGAAGGAAAATTGAATATTTTGGATTGTTGGTCCATAAAGTAGCAGTGAAAACTAAATGCAACTAAAAATTGATTAATAAATGTGGACAGCAACATCTGAAGACGTCTCTGGAGACTCACCAGTGACGACCCTGTCCGTGTGTATCAACACATGAAAAAGTCTGTCATACTTGTCTTATTTGTCTGTGGTATGGGTCAGGTTACTCATCTAGTTCTTGAGCAGTTTCTCAGAACTCCTCAAGGTTGTATCATATTGTTAGAGTGGGAATATGGGGAGGATGTGGTAAAGGCTAAAAGGGGTACTTTATGTTGAGAATTGCTACTTGGGGCAATACCCTTTCTCTCAGGCGTACTGCAGAGCTATAGGAAAGTCAGGATGGAAGGGGCTCCCATGTGGGAGGTCCACTGGTCAGAATTTAAGTATATTATGATAGCTGGGAGATGTTTCATTTTTAGGACTCCAAAATACCAGATGTTTACGACAAATATTACTAAAAATCACTGCCTGAGAATTTACCATTAGAAATATATTTAACTTGGGGCACCTGGGTGGCTCAGTCATTTGAGTGTCTGCCTTAGACTCAGGTCATGATCCCAGGGTCCTGGGATCAAGTCCTGCATCGGGCTCCTTGCTCAGTGGAGAGCCTTGTTCTCCCTCCCCCTCTGCTTGCCATTCCCCCTGCTTGTGTGCACGCTCTCTCTCTTTCTGTCAAATGAATAAATATCTTTTTAAAAAAGAAATATATTTAACTTAAGATCTTGATTTTGCTGATATTCTTCTTAGGATGGGAGAGGAAAGGGCAATTTTAGGGCATGGACCACTTTACTGGAGGGCGGACCTTGGTGTAGGGAGTTAGAGATGTCATGAAAATCTTTGTTCATAGATGAAGGGTTAGAAGGCAGACTCAGATAGAGGGAGTCAGGAATAAGCTAAGGCTAAATTTTTTCTACTCCATGGAGTTAAAGGCCAGAGAGAGACAGCGAGAGAGGGAAAACAAGCAGGGGGAGTGGGAGAGGGAGAAGTAGGCTTCTCGCTGAGCAGAGAGCCCGACATGGGGCTCGATCCCAGGACCCTGGGATCATGACCTGAGCTGAAGGCAGACACTTAACGATTGAGTCACCCAGGCGTCCCTAGGGTAGCTCTATTTTTAACTTCTTGAGAAGCCTCCATACTGTTTTCCAGAGTGGCTGCACCAGCTTGCATTCCCACCAATAGTGTAAGAGGGTTCCCCTTTCTCCACATCCTCACCAACATTTGTTGTTCTTGTCTTGTTAATTTTAGCCGTTCTTTCTGACTGGTGTAAAGTGGTATCTCATTGTGGTTTTGATTTGTATTTCCTTGATGGCTAGTGATGTGGAGCATTTTTTCATGTGTCTGTTGGCCATTTGTATGTCTTCTTTGGAGAAGTGTCTGTTCATGTCTTCTGGCTATTTCTTGACTGTATTATTTGTTTTCTTGGATGTCAAGTTTGATAAGTTCTTTATAGATCTTGGATACCAGCCCTTTATCTGTTATGTCATTTGCAAATATCTTCTCTCATTCCACAGGTAGCCTTTTAGTTTAGTCAACTATTTCCTTTGCTGTGCAGAAGCTTTTTATTTTGATGAAGTCCCAATAGTTCATTTTTGCTTTTGTTTCCCTTGCCTTTAGAGACGTGTCTTGCAAGAAGTTGCAGCCGCTGAGGTCGAAAATGTTACTGCCTGTGTTCTCCTCTAGGATCTTGATGGATACCTGTCTCACATTTGTCTTTCATCCATTTTGAGTTTATCTTTGTGTATGGTGTAAGAGAATGGTCCAGTTTCATTCTACTGCATGTGGCTGTCCAATTTTCCCAGTGCCATTTATTGAAGAGACTGTCTTTTTTCCATTGATATTCTTTCCTGCCTTGTTGAAGATTAGTTGACCATAGAGTTGAGGGTCCATTTCTGGGCCCTCTATTCTGTTCCATTGATCTATCTGTCTGCTTTTGTGCCAGTACCATGCTATCTTGGTGATCACAGCTTTGTAAAATAGCTTGAAGTCAGGCATTGTGATGCCCCCAGCTTTGGCTTTCTTTTTCAACATTCCCTTGGCTGTTCAGAGTCTTTTGTGGTTCCATACAAATTTTAGGATTGTTTGTTCCAGCTCTGTGAAAAATGTTGCTATTTTGATAGGGATTGCATTGAATGTGTAGATTGCTCTGGGTACCATAGACGTTTTAACAATGTTTATTATTCCAATCTGTGAACATGGAATGTTCTTCCATCTCTTTGTGCCTTCCTCAATTTCTTTCATAAGTGTTCTGTAGTTTCTGTAGTACAGATCCTTTACCTCCTTGTTTAGGTTTATTCCTGGGTATCTTATGGTTTTTGGTATGATTGTAAATGGGATTGATTTCTTAATTTCTCTTTCTTCAGTCACATTGTTAGTGTATAGAAATGCACCCACCTATTTTGTTTTTATTTCTTTGTTATAGAGTTAAGAACGTTTTTATCCTGATATCTGCAATAACTAAGAGAAGATTAAGAGAAGATAAAGGGAGCTACTTTTAGCTAGAGTCCAACAATGATAATATTTTAATATTTTATTTTTTATTTATTTACTTTTAAAGATTTATTTATTTATTTTAAAGAAAGAGAGAAAGTGGAGGGAGGAGGAGGGGGAGAGAAACTCAAGCAGACTCCATGCTTAGCACAGAGACTGACCCTGAGATCATGACCTGAGCCAAAATCAAGAGTTGGATTCTTAACTGACTGAGCCACCGAGGTGCCCCCAACGATGATAATATTTTAAATGAAAAAAGTTTGTCATCGCACTCCAGACCTAACTTTTCCTCCAACTTAGTGTTATTTATAAAACTTACCGTTTTCTACTCTTTTTCAAAAAAGATTTTATTTATTGTGACGCCTAGGTGTCTCAGTTGGTTAAGTGGCTGCCTTCAGCTCAGTTCATGATCCCAGGGTCCTGGGATGAGTCCCGCATCAGGCTCCTTGCCTGGCAGGGAGCCTGCTTCTCCCTCTGCCTCCGCCGGCCACTTTCCCTCGCCCCACCCCACTTGTGCCCTCTCTTTGTTTCTGTCAAATAAATAAAAAAATCTTTTAAAAAAAAGATTTTATTTTTGTTTGTTTGTTTATTTATTTATTTATTTGACACAGAGAGACAGAGAGAGAGGGAAGAAGTGGGGAGAGACAGGGAGGGAGAGGCAGGCTCCCCACTGAGCAGGGAGCCCTACACAGGGCTTGATCCCAGGACCCTGAGATCACGACCTGAGCCAAAGGCAGACACTTAAACGACTGAGCCACCCAGGTGTCCCCGATTTTCTACTCTTACATGACTTATTTTTAAGGATCAGCATAAGCTGGTACACTAGTTTATAAGATTAGGTACTTCATATAAAACTCCCATTTAATATCATTTCATTTTTAAAATATTATTTCATTTTAAATCATTTCACCAAAAGGACAGCGATCAACATAACACTAATAGATTTCAGGCATTAGTGACAGTGCTTTAAGGAGATAATTTTTCATGGACTATTTCAATGATACCTATCATATTATATCACATATTGTGTTTTATTTGTTATGGCCCAAGTAATTACCCTACATCTACCACAGTTCATAAAATACAAACATGAGGAATTCCTTCCTTCATGGTGCTCTTGTCCAAGGAGGAATCACAGGGGTATATTATTGTTTAATATGATGTTCTGCGAGGGCAGCATGGTTTATTTATCTTTGAGTAGACAAATAAAGCTCAAGAGAGGTGTCCCTGGAGATTTGTTGAGTGTGAGTGTAATATGACCCAAAAATGTAAGTAGGACTTATTGTCTGTCTGCCTGTTTTATTCATATAAAAATCATATTTAGGGTATACAACATGAAGATTTTATATACATATACACAGTGAAATGATTACTGTTGTAGGGGCAATTAACATATTCTCTCTCATAGTTACTTTTCCTGTGTGTGTGATGAACACCTAAGATCAATTCTCTTAGCAAATTTCCAATATAAGTATTACTATCTATAGTCACCATGATGACATTAGATCTTAAGACTTACTCATCCTAAATAACTGCAACTTTGTACCCTGTAATCGACATGTTCCCATTTCCTCTTCTCCTGGTAACTACGTTTCTACTCTCTTGTTCTACATATTTGACATTTTAGATTCTGCATGTAAGTGAGATCATGCAGATTTTTTCTTTCTGTATTTGGCTCGTTTCACTTAGCATAATGTCCTCCAGGTTCATTCATGTTGCAAATGGCAGGACCTTTGTTTTTGTTTTGTTTTTTTTTAAGCTGAAAAACATTCCATTGTGTGTGTGTGTGTGTGTGTGTGTGCGTGTGTGTGTATCAATCATAATTTCTTTATCCATTTAACAGATACTAATTTGTTTCCATATCTTCGAGGTACTGAGTTCATTCCTTTGAGTATATACCAGAAGTGGGATTGCTGGATCCGTGGTGGTTCTATTTTCAATTTTTTTGAGGAAATGCCATTCTATTTTCCATATCGGCTGCACCAATTTACATTCCCACAGACATGTACAAGAGTTCCCTTTTCTCCACAACCTGCCAACACCTATTATTTTTTATTTTTTGATAATAGCCATCCTAACGTGTGAGGTGGTATCTCATTATGGTTTTGATTTGTATTTCCCTGATGATTGGTGTTGCTGAGATATCTTTTCATATACCTGTTAGCCATCTGCATGTCTTCTTGAAAAAAATGTCTGTTCAGGGCTTTGCCAATTTTCAAAATCTCGTTTTTTGTTGTTTTTGCTACTGATTTGTATGCGTTCTTTATACAGTTTGGATATTAACCCTTTATCAGATATATAGTTTGCAAATATTTTCTCCAAATCCCTAGGTTGCCCTTTCATTTTGTTGATTGTTTCCTTCGCTATGAAAAAGCTTTTAGTTGATGTAGTCCCACTTGTTTATTTTTGCTTTTGTTGTTTGAGTTTTTGATGTCAGTATAAAAAAAAAAATCACTGCCTAGACCAATGTCAAGGATGTTTTCCCCATGATTTCTTCTTGGAGTTTTCATATCTTACAATTTAGTCTTTAATTCATTTTTGAGTTTATTTTTATATATGTGTAAGATAAGTGTCTCTTTATTTTCTGTGGACCTGGGGGACTCTTGAATGCCAAGCCCTGTTGGATCAGAGAGCTAGGGAGTCAGTCCCTCAGGTGACAGCCGTAAAAGTTGTGGTGCTGGATATGCAGTCCAATTACTTTATCCTCAGAGAGAAGCTGGGAGTTGTGGGTTCTCTCCCAGTTATAAGGAATTGTGCTAGTAGTGGGGATTGTGCCACTCAAGTGTCTCAACATCTTCAGCCTGTTTTGATGTGGGTATTTTCTCAATCATCCTATGTGTAGGTGTTGCTCAACTACTTTTTGGATTTCTCTTAGAGGGATTTGATCTGTATATAGGTGTTTATTTGGTACATTCATGAGAGGAGAGAAAGTCAGGTGCCTCCTATTCTGCCATCTTGCTTTCCCAGATTTCATTGTACACTAAAGGAGCATTAGGTAGCTGGCAAAAAGGTCAAGTAGCCAAGGTTGTAACTAATACTGAGAAGAGAACACAAACAAATTGATATAGGAGGGAAAGCTGAATAGGATTAACTCAACTGTGCTCATTGATCAACACTGGTTTTGAGGCAGTCTAATCATGATTAAAGAAATGCAAAGGGAAGGGTGGTGGTGGAGGTATCATGATGCAGCAGGAAAGAAGGAACTGTTTGAAAGAACAGACCAGGTTTTGAGAAGGAAATTAAAGAAATTTATAAACGTATATGTGTCTGAATCACGAATGAGAAAGGCATTTCTGGAATGACTTGTTCTGTTTTAGTGTTTAAGAGATAAGAGACTTGGAGAATAGGGAGTCTTCATTTTTCTGCTCAGTGACCCTAACCTGATACCTGTATGGGTTCTGGGATTGGTGGTTAGCTCTGTTTCTGCCCTCAATCCCTCTTGCTGCCTTTAGCTCCTATTTTCCCTTATTTTGTATACTACAAGAAAAAGAAGGTTTGTGAATCACAGTATTTTTTTAGGCAGTGAATCATAGTATTTTTTAAAATTTAATTATTCTTGTTTACATGTTCATAACAGATACAGTAACAAATTAGTTCTATGGAAAAAGCACTTCCTGAGTGGAGAAACAGGAGGAAACTCCAATCCAGTGCACATCTGCACAAATTCATACTTTCTTCTCTGCCTTGGACCATGAAGAAGGGCCTTAAACATTTGTGCTTCCCTCTACTTTTGTATCAAGTCTTTGCTTTCTTTTGAGCCCGTATATGGAGGGTTGATTATTGATAGTAGTAAATTGAGAAAAATAAAAAGAACAATATACCATTACACTACTTTTCCCTTTGTGATCCCACTGAAGGCTGAGAGACCAAAGGCCAAGAGGATCAAAGGCAATCAAAAAACCAAAAAGTCTTCAAAGCCTCCCATCCATTCGTAAGCCCTTAGTCCTGTGGAAGATTGCCTCCAGTTTTATTTGTGTTTGAATTTGTGGAGGGGCTGCATGAAGAAAATCATGTTATCTACCCCAAGGCAGAGGTCATGTTACTCTTAATACCCCTACTGCTATAGTACCACTACCAGTACTCGCTCACCAAGTACTTTCCCCATAAGCTACCTACAAGTACCTTAAATGTACTGGTGAGTTTTATGATATTCCTCTGTTTTGTATATAAAAGCTTGTCACCTAGCCCACATCATATAGCTGTAAATAAGTAATAAACAAAATCATTTTTGAAGTTTAGGTTCTCTGATTCCAGATCTTTCCACAAGGACCTGACTCTTCCCAGTATTTCCTTTTGTAATAAATTTACCCTTTTCATTATGATGTGTCTAGTTGACATATAGAAGGTAGCTTTTAAAAACTTTCCAATCTAGTTTTCTTCATTGTGTATCATTTTACCTATGATTCTCACCTACCAACGTCTCCTTGCCCTGGAATCTGAGGCATGTTGGTAAAGATGTGAGCTCCTAGAATTGCACTGCATTATCTCTAGGCTTTAACGGGTCTCCCTGAGACCATCTCATGTGCCTTTGAGGGTGCTGGCCTGACTCTGATGCAGAGTGGATATATTGGGATTAAGCCTGTCATCTTCACCCGTACATGGTCTGAAACATCTGGTGAGGGCTAGCTACTTGTATACAGTATGTGTTCACTAACATGGTTCTTTGCTTCAGCAGCTTCTGTTATCTCTGACTCTGCAGATTAACGATTCTCACATTTTTTAATGGGAACGGATAACCAGACATGGGTGAGAGAATTTATTCTCCTTGGCCTGTCCAGTGACTGGGACACACAGGTCTCCCTCTTTGTCCTGTTCTTACTCATGTACATGGTGACGGTGGTGGGGAACTTCCTCATCGTTCTTCTCATCAGACTGGACAGCCGACTCCACACCCCCATGTACTTCTTTCTCACCAACCTCTCCCTCGTTGATGTCTCTTATGCCACAAGCATCGTTCCTCAGATACTGGCGCATTTTCTTGCAGCACATAAAGCAATCCCATTTGTGAGCTGTGCAGCCCAGTTATTTTTCTCCCTGGGCTTGGGCGGGATTGAGTTTGTTCTATTGGCAGTGATGGCCTATGACCGCTATGTGGCTGTGTGTAACCCCCTGCGATACTCGGTCATCATGCACGGAGGCCTCTGTGCTAGGCTGGCCATCACATCCTGGATCAGTGGTTCTATCAACTCTCTCATCCATACTGCCGTCACCTTTCAGCTGCCCGTGTGCAAAAACAAGTATATTGATCACATATCATGTGAAATTTTAGCTGTGGTCAGACTGGCTTGTGTGGACACCTCTTCCAATGAGATCGCAATCGTGGTTTCTAGCATTGTTCTGCTGATGACACCTTTCTGCCTGGTTCTCCTGTCCTACATCCAGATCATCTCCACCATCCTAAAGATCCAGTCCACGGAGGGAAGAAAGAAAGCCTTCCACACCTGTGCCTCTCACCTCACAGTGGTTGTCCTGTGCTATGGCATGGCCATTTTCATGTATATCCAGCCCCGCTCCAGCCCCTCTGTCCTTCAGGAGAAGTTGATGTCTCTCTTCTATGCTGTGTTGACACCCATGCTGAACCCCATGATTTATAGTGTAAGGAATAAGGAGGTGAAGGGGGCCTGGCAGAAACTATTAGGGCAATTTTCTGGACTAACATCAAAACTGGCAACTTGAATCCTGAGCATCACTTAGAGAAAGGAGCTTTGCCTGTGTTTTCTCCCACTTGACTCAGATATGGCAGGCATCACCTGCATTGCCCTGGCAACCAGGAAGGAGATGAGGACACATGTACTGGTGATGCTGGGTGGGAGGTTGAGTGATTGGGTTGGGGTGTGGGGCGTGGTTATATTTTTATGTCACAGCAGCATGTTCAGTGGAGTTGAACACTGCTGTAATAGAACTTCTCACCTTTGGCAAAGCATAAGAGACTGTTAATCATAGGAAGCGAACTGAGGGTTGCGGGAAGGGAGGGGGTTGGGTGGAGGGGGCAACTGGGTGATGGACATTAAGGAGGGAACGTGATGTAATGAGCACTGGGTATTATATAAGACTGATGAATAGCTGAACTCTACCTCTGAAACTAATAATACACTGTATGTTAATTAATTGAATTTAAATAAAGAATAATGAATTCTAAAAAAAAGAGGAAAAAAAGAAAAAAAAAAGAACTTCTCACCCTTATTCAATCTTCTTTCATATGGCCTAAGAGTAATTGAAGACAATACCATTTACTCTTTTGATTTGTCACATTGTTTGTAATTATGGGCCTATTCATAAATCTTACCTTGTAACACAGTTTTTTATTCATCCACATTTTGTAAAAGGTTATCATGTTTTCACTGGGACCAAAATCATTTTCAATTTGAAGACTCACTTAAAATGTGTGGTATATGTAGCTATATTCAGTAATTGTGTGAGTCACTATTCTCAGAAGAATGTTGCTATCAAGGCTAATGAAGATATTTTTTTGTGCTGCATTCATTCCATGTGGATATAAAGACTATCTTGAGTAATGGAAATAATTGGGTGGAGAAATATCAACTAAAATTGTTCTTCTGCCCTAATGAGGATATAACCGAGGGTTGTTTGTACACAATGACATTATTGGCTAAGGAAGATCTGAGATCCAGTTGCTGCCAATTTATTGTGTATACATGGGCATTCATTAAAAGGCAAAAATTCTCTAAATCTGAAAGTTCAGGCTTTTTCTCTGAAACTTTAGAAATAAAGTAAGCAAATAAGCAATGAGATAAATGTGTAAAATATCAAAGATATGGTTAATATAAGAAAAGCAGTTTCCTTAGGCAATCAATGAAAGATAATGCAGCTTCAATGTGAATTTTGGATTGTCGAGATAGGTCAGTCTGCTGTGCAGATGCTACTTGCAAGTCTCCATATTAAGAGCCTTCTTGTATCCCCCACCCCAACACACACGAGGCCCTACTCAACCTTTGTAAATCTAGTAAATTAGTATCATCTGTGAGTGTACCTCACCTCTGACAATAAACCTAAAAAAGGTGAAAGAGGGAAGACATGATTAAACAAGGCATATGTAGGAGATGGAGGAAAAATAATATGATAATTGTGGGTCTTCTCACTTTTTTCAAGAACCTCAACATGGCGCCCTCTTTCTGTCCCTTTGTCTCTCCATGGAGTCTGTTAATTCTCATTTGGTTGATTAGTATTTGGGAGTTAGTGATGAGGAGGTGAAGGGCTTCCACTGGCCCCTGTTTTCTCTGTGAAATAAGAGGAGGTGCCCATTGCTGAGGAGGAAAGGCAGGAGTAAGAGGTGTGGGAATGATGAAGGTTAAAAGCCCATTTGGGGTCTAGAATAATGTGCCCCATTAGCTGTGGATGCCACTATCAGGCATTTCATGCAATATCAATTACAAGGCCATAGTGGTCAAATTTTCCCTCTGATATGAGCAACTTTATTCTTAGCCTTCTCTAACATAAAGTCACAGGTGATCATTTTGTGGGCATCAACTTTGTTAAAGACACTGCTATAGGCATTGTGGGGCACCAAAGTTGTGTTTAGATATGGCCATTGCCTCCGGAAATTTATAGTCTTTTAGGGCAGGGGTTGGGAAACTTTCTGTAACTGGCCAGATTACAATTGTTTTAGGCTTTTTGGGCCACAGAAGTCTCCTTCACAGCTACTCTGCCATTGCAGCACCAAAACAGCCAAAGACAACACATAAAAGAATGAGTGGGGCTAGTACAAATAAATCTTAATTTATGAACACTGAAATTGAATTTTATGTTATTAAAATATTCTTCTTTTGATTTTTTTCAACCATTTAAAAATGTAAAACACATCTTTTTCTTGTGGGCCATACAAAAACAGGCAGCAGGCCAAATTTGGCCTCTGGGCTGCAGTTTTCTATAGCGTTATAGAAGAATTAGTATAAAAATGTAAAATTATAGGGGCGCCTGGGCGGCACAGCGGTTAAGCGTCTGCCTTCGGCTCAGGGCGTGATCCCGGCGTTATGGGATCGAGCCCCACATCAGGCTCCTCCACTATGAGCCTGCTTCTTCCTCTCCCACTCCCCCTGAGTGTGTTCCCTCTCTCGCTGGCTGTCTCTGTCTCTGTCAAATAAATAAATAAAATCTTTAAAAAAAATTTAAAAAAATGTAAAATTATAGCACAAGGTATGCACAGAAAGAGCTCTGGAAATTCAAAGAGAGAGGAAATTTTTTTTTCCTGGATGTGGAATGAGGGTCATATAGGAGAAGGCTTCCGAGAGAAGATGAAGTAGTTTTCATTCCAGTTTCCATTTCATAAAGCATCTCATGTCTCATAGTCATTTAGGTTCAATTACCCGAGATCTAAGGACGCCATACTAATGGGTGAAAGGAGGAGATGAATCATGCATCAAGCACCATCTTAGATAACTGTTGATTACTAATTGGATGATGTGTATTACTTCTTAGTCCTTGAAGAATTTAACAACAGTGGCAGGTCTGTAGTGAGCACATTCTCTTACATTCAAGCTGAAGCTTTCATTCTGCTCTTCCTTATCCTGATAAATGGGACCATCAAGTGTTCCCCTGTTCCATTAAAATCCAGTATTTTAAGATCTAAACCTGCCCCTCTTAAATATTGATGCGCCCTACCAATTCAGTGTCCATATGGTTTGGTTGTCCTTTCTGCTCCATCATTGGGTTAGGCTGCTCTCTGTGAAATCTGATCTTCAATATCATTTTCCCTCATCTTACAGAACATTTCTTTTATCACTTGTATGTGCATTCTTCCCTGACTCCTTTGAGCCTTCTTTATCTTCCTCAGCAAAGTGCAACAGCATATTAAATAAAAAGTGCAATCTTGGACAAGTTACAAAACTTAAATAAGACTCAACTTTATTTTTTACAGCATGAAAAATAATAAATCCATAGTGAGAAGTTTGAGAGGATGGAATGAAATACATGTAAAGCACTTAGTAAAATGTCTGACACACAAAAAGCACCTGATAACTGTTAGCTACTGTTGTTTTTTTCTAATAGAGCACCTTTCCCATTTCCTCCCACCTTCTGTCCTCTCCAACCCTCTAAAAATGTTTTAGGCCTATTAGCTAGCCCACCCAAAGCAATGTAGAGTCTGACACAAGAGTAGGTACCAGAAAAGTGTTTAGAAAACAGACATCTGATTTTTGGCAACAAAGATTGAATTCTGTCTCATGCATTCTTAATGAGGGGAATATTATCCCCAAGGGGGTGAAAATTAGTCCTTATAGAGGGAATACAAATATCTTAATTATTGTAATGATTTATGGTCCTTCAAAGAGCCATGGTACATAAACAGATATCCATTATATCTGCGGTGTTAAAACTTCATGGGGATCAGTGGTTAAGAAAAAGATATCTAAAAACTTTCCCTCCTTAGGTGAACAATAGTGAATAAAAGATACAGAAATGCCACTCTATCTGTAGAGAACTATTGCTTGTTTGGGCACAAATATTCACCAGTGAATCATAAGCATGAAGGACAGAAGACAAATAGTCTAGGGTTAATTAACTACGGACTTGAGGACGGCCCCATCTGTTTTTTGCCTATTTTAGTTTCCATTCCTGGACCTTGCCTACTCTATCTAAGCAAATTCTTCTACCCAATTGGTTCCTACACCTATTTTGGGCTTTTATAACCTCGCGGGTATGGACAATAGGGTGGTGCTGAGTCAGTTCATCCTGCCTGGGGACCTGAGTCACTGGAGAGTCTGTTATGTTCCTGGCCATGTGCCTGATGGCAGAGCTGTGATACTTCATCAAGCCCTTTCTGAGCAGCCTAAACACCTGGCCAATTATTCTACACGCACGCGCACACACACACACACACACGCACACACACACACAATGGCTATGTTTTGTGTGGTTCTGTTTTTTAAGAGCACTGTTTCACACATGCTTAATCACTTTGTGGGATACCAAATATCTAGCAAGTTTTATAGGGCGTGTTAGAATTCCTATATATATAATATAGGATTTAAGTCAGATTCTTAAAAGTCTGGAGGAATAGAGCAATCTTAGCTAGCTATACTTACAAATCTGTGCTATACTTACAAATTCTAAGTTTTAGAAGTGTCCTAAGTCTCATAAGTTTGTGTTGACACCTCTCCTCAAAATATGGATATTAGTATCCACATGGTACAGAGGAAGAGGTTGGGATTCACGTATAAGTAACTTGTGCAAGTGTAGACAACTAGCAATCTACGCTTAGAGCCTGGATTCAGTGCAGATGTGACTTGTCTGATTCCAAAGCCATCGTAAATTTCAACAAGGACACCCCTCTTGGGATATCAGCTGCTTGTGGGTTAATGTTTAGTTGAAGATGTGAAAAAGCCACAGAGCCATCCTAGCCACAGAGCAAGGATGGTTACAGTTCTAAGTAATAAAATCCCAAACAAACTGATATATGCAAAATTAACAACTAAGTGTAATGAACTGGTATCTGAATAGTGAATCTAGAATCCAAAGTTTTTTGAAGTATGTCTCTTTGTTTTCTCCTGTCTCTCAGCTTTGCTTCTTTCTGTGGGCCTCATTCTATTCTATGGTTCATAGATTTCCTCCATGAGGTGGAAAAAGAAACCTTGGAGACCCCGGATATACATTATGACATGAGAAACAAAGTCCTACCTTGTCAGCCAGCTCCAACAGAAAAGTCTCAGAGATGGGTTTGAATTGGCTTAGCCTGAATCACGTGGCCCTCCCTCAACTAAGCTCTCTGTCAGAGTTAGGAGGCACTTTGACCAGGCCTTAACATATTTGTTGACTTGAATCATTTTGACTTATGGAAACTTGTTTTTTCTCATCATATACTCTATTTTGATAAATATTCCATGTTNTAACTTGTGCAAGTGTAGACAACTAGCAATCTACGCTTAGAGCCTGGATTCAGTGCAGATGTGACTTGTCTGATTCCAAAGCCATCGTAAATTTCAACAAGGACACCCCTCTTGGGATATCAGCTGCTTGTGGGTTAATGTTTAGTTGAAGATGTGAAAAAGCCACAGAGCCATCCTAGCCACAGAGCAAGGATGGTTACAGTTCTAAGTAATAAAATCCCAAACAAACTGATATATGCAAAATTAACAACTAAGTGTAATGAACTGGTATCTGAATAGTGAATCTAGAATCCAAAGTTTTTTGAAGTATGTCTCTTTGTTTTCTCCTGTCTCTCAGCTTTGCTTCTTTCTGTGGGCCTCATTCTATTCTATGGTTCATAGATTTCCTCCATGAGGTGGAAAAAGAAACCTTGGAGACCCCGGATATACATTATGACATGAGAAACAAAGTCCTACCTTGTCAGCCAGCTCCAACAGAAAAGTCTCAGAGATGGGTTTGAATTGGCTTAGCCTGAATCACGTGGCCCTCCCTCAACTAAGCTCTCTGTCAGAGTTAGGAGGCACTTTGACCAGGCCTTAACATATTTGTTGACTTGAATCATTTTGACTTATGGAAACTTGTTTTTTCTCATCATATACTCTATTTTGATAAATATTCCATGTGCCCTTGAAAAAAATATATTTTCTGTTACTGATTATTCTATAAATGTCAGGTTGAGTTTGATACAATGTTCAAGTTTTCTATTTCCTTACTGATTCCTTACTATTCCCTTCCTTATGCTTGTTTTTATCAATTATTAAGAGACAAGTATTGAAATCTCTAAACTGCGGAGTTGTCTATTTACTCTTGCATTTCTATCAGTTTTTGCTTTACGTGTTTTGAAGCTCTAATATTTATACTTGTTTTGTATTCTCCATTAATTGAACCCGTTATCATTAGGAAATGCCTTTCCTTGTCCCTGGTAATATTCTTTGCTCTGAAATCTACTTTGGCTGGTATTAACATCAAAACTCCAGGTTTCTTTTAGTTAGTGTTAAAATGATATTTCCTTCTCATATTTCAGGGTTCGCTGTGCTTCATTGCCTGATATCCAGTGAAAATTGTTGTTTTGTATATTTTGTCTTTTTTTATAATAATATTTTTTATTATATTATGTTAGTCACCATACAGTACATCCCTGGTTTTTGATGTAAAGTTCAATGATTCATTAGTTGTGTATAACACCCGGTGCACCATGAAATACGTGCCCTCCTTACTAATATTTTGTGTTGATCTGTACTTGTTCAGATGGGAGGGTAAATCCAATCCCAGTTTCTTGTCTTGGCTAGAAACAGAAGACTTTTCTTAGGTTTTTAAAGCCTACTAAAACTAAATTTGTGTTTGGATTCTGGAGTCATTTTTCTTATTGTGACAAATATCATGAGGAAACATGCCTGCGAACTCAAAATAGTTATCAAGATTCTCTCACTTTTCTCTGTTGGAACTCAGGTTATCTGGCTCTGGAAGCTATGCTCTGAACCATTGTCCCACACTGCTTTTACAGTGTTTTATTATTTTTAGTGGTGAGAAGATAGAGGTCTCACAGGAGAAACTCTACCTTACAGGGCTTCACAAACCAACCACTTTCCAGATATTTTTTTTTTTTTTTACCTTATCTGAAAGGTGAGGAAACTGGACCAGGAGGGAATCACTTCCATAAAGCTATGTTATTCCGAGAATTTGTAACTCGTATTTACTGCAGAAAATTAATATATCAGGTAAGGTTACCCTAAAAAGTTCACCATTACTTTTTGAAAAACAATTTCTATTTGGCTTTGATTTTCTTAAAAATCAGAAGCTGTAACTGTAATAAAGAATATTTAGAAACACCAAAACTTTGACTTGATTTTTTTGTGATACAGCAATAGAGAATTTTATAGTGGGCAAAGATATTGTGTTGTTATTTGGGAATTTTTAATAAAGTTCAGCATTTTAAATAAATGCTTCTGTTGTCAACTAACAATCATTACAAAAAATAAAATATTATTTTTAAAATAGTGTGTTCTACAAAACCTATGATTCAAAAAAGAATGGTGATGCTGGAGCTGGCTTGATCTAAGTCCCTAAATCCCTACATGATTAGTGGCAAGGTTTTGCATCTCTCTAAACTTTTGTACAGCAAACAACTTTTAAGAGAAAACTCAGTGCATATAGATATGGGTACCAGCATTATATTTGTTACTGTTAATTTGAACAATATTACTTTGTGTTAGAGTTTTAATTTTTTGAAGTGTTTTTGTAACTATCATCTCATTCTATTTTTTATTAATTCACTGTAAGTACTACAATTACAGAGTACCGCAAACTGGGTGGCTTAAACAACAGAAATGTATTTTCTTATAATTCTGGATTCTAGAAGTCTGAGATCAAGGTGTTAGCAGGGTTGAATTCTTATGAGGCTTCTGTCCTTTCTGTAGGTGGATGTCTTTTCCCTGTGTCTTCATATGGTCTTCCTCCCTGCCTTTCTGTTTCTTAACCTTTTCTTATAAGGACACCAAGTCATATTGGATTAGGGCCCACCTTAATGATCTCATTTTAACTTAATTACCTCTTTAAAGACCCTTCTTCCAAATATAGCCACATTCTGAGGTTTTGGAAATTAAGATGTCAACATATGAATTTGGAGGTAACCCAATTCAGCCCATAACATTCTCATATTCAACAAGGATTATTACCATGACTATTATAGCCCCATTCCTTTATACTTTATCCATTAACATAGGGAGACCTGGCATTATTATTCCCAATCTAAATATGAGGAAGCCAATATCCAGAGAGAATTTGGAAAGGCTACAAAGAATTTAATTTGATTGGTATTTTATTTTCTGTAAAATTACTGAGGCTTATAATAAGATAAGAAAGGTCTCTTAAAGATAAGAAAGGTCTTACAGATAAGAAAAAGTCTTTAAAATAAATTTTCATCGCAGGCAATTTTACAGAGATGCAATTCTGCTAAGGGCTATCATAGGTACTAAGCACTATCTATTCTTTAGGTATTTGCTAGAGGTCAAGTGAATGTCAGATTTGTGATAATCCGTGAGCACTTAGAGATCCATAAGAAGACACTTAAGAGGAAGGAGACAGTGTGACTGAACGAGTCCCCTGCACTTCTTGATTTTTTTATATTTTTTAAAAGGAAAGGGCATGATTGAATGGCACATGCATATAGAAATTAGGAAGAGCCAGTTCGTGCAAAGATAATAATTTGATAGATTGTCATAAACTTACGTGTTGTAGACATGGGATAAATGTAGACATCACGTGACCCAACTTTCTACTGTTGGTAGAAGATTGATAACAGGGCTTATAGGTCTGTAAGACAACATGGTCTTTGTTCCAAGTAGAAAAATGCATCCCTTCAGGATAAAAAGTCCCATATCAGGGCACATCCGTTGCCAAGCAAAACATGGGTTTGATTATATTTTCTTACTACCTCATCTCTCTCTGTTTGTGTAATGCACAACTACATACTTCAGCTCCAGAGTGCAGTACGATTGAAATGATTCTGTTTCATGGAAATTTGATGGAACACACCCACATAGTTTATCTTTGAGGGAATACCTTTAATACAGATTTTATTTCTCTAAGGCTTTAGGATTTTTTTTCAGGATATTTTATGTTCCATCAGCTTTTGGTAAGTTAAATTTTAACAGAAATTTATTTAACAGGAATTATTTATTTAACAGAAAATATTTACTTAAATTATTTATTTAAAAGAAATTTAACAGAAATGCCCTTTAAGTTTTNTCCTTTGATTTAAGTTTTCAAATTTATTGGCATAACTATATTCATAGTTTTGCCTATTGTCCTTTGAATGTCTGCTGAATNCCCTTTAAGTTTTCAAATTTATTGGCATAACTATATTCATAGTTTTGCCTATTGTCCTTTGAATGTCTGCTGAATTTGTACTTAAATCTTTTTTTCTTTTTTTTTTTAATTTCTCAATGTTTCTTTACAGTTTTTTTTTTAATTATATTATGTTAGTCACCATACAGTACATCCCTGGCTTTTGATGTAAAGTTCGATGATTCATTAGTTGCNAAAAAAATTTCTCAATGTTTCCTTACAGTTTTTTTTTTAAATTATATTATGTTAGTCACCATACAGTACATCCCTGGCTTTTGATGTAAAGTTCGATGATTCATTAGTTGCATATAATACCCAGTGCACCATGCAATACGTGCCCTCCTTACTACCCATCACCAGCCTATCCCATTCCCCCACCCTTCTCCCCTCTGAAGCCCTCAGATTGTTTCTCAGAGTCCATAGTCTCTCATGCTTCATTCCCCCTTCTGATTACCCCCCTTTCTTTATCCCTTTCTTCCCCTATCGATCTTCCATAGAAGATGGAACATAGTTCTTATGTTCCATAGATGAGAGAAATCATATGATAATTGTCTTTCTCTGCTTGACTTATTTCACTTAGCATTATCTCCTCCAGTGCCGTCCATGTTGCAGCAAATGTTGAGAACACATTCTTTTTGATAGCTGAGTAATATTCCATTGTATATATGGACCACAACTTCTTAATCCAGTCATCTGTTGAAGGGCATCTCGGCTCCTTCCACGATTTTCCTATTATGGACAATACTGCTATGAACATTGGGGTGCATAAGGCCCTTCTCTTCACTACGTCTGTATCTTTGGGGTAAATACCCAGTAGTACAATTGCTGGATCATAGGGTAGCTCAATTTTTAACTTTTTAAGGGACCTCCACACTGTTTTCCAAAGTGGCTGTACCAACTTGCATTCCCACCAACAATGTAAGAGGGATCCCCTTTCTCCACATCCTCTCCAACATTTGTTGTTTCCTGCCTTGTCAATTTGTGCCATTCTACCTGGTGTAAGGTGGTATCTCAATGTGGCTTTGATTTGAATTGCCCTGATGGCTAATGATTTTGAACATTTTTNTTTGCCATTCTAACTGGCGTAAGGTGGTATCTCAGTGTGGTTTTGATTTGAATTTCCCTGAGGGCTAATGATTTTGAACATTTTTTCATGTGTCTGTTAGCCATTTGTATGTCTTCATTAGAAAAGTGCTGTTCATATCTTCTACCCATGTTTTGATTTGATTATTTGTTTCTTGTGTATTGAGTTTGAGAAGTTCTTTATAGATCTTGGACNATATCTTCTACCCATTTTTTGATTTGATTATTTGTTTCTTGTGTATTGAGTTTGAGAAGTTCTTTATAGATCCTGGATACCAGCCTTTTATCTGTAGTTTCATTTGCAAATATCTTCTCCTATTCTGTGGGTTGCCTCTTTGTTTTGATGACTGTTTCCTTTGCTCTGCAGAAGCTTTTTATCTTGATGAAGTCCCACAAGTTCATTTTTTCTTTTGTTTCTCTTGCCTTTGGAGATGTGTCATGAAAAAAGTTGCTGTGGCCAATGTTGAAGAGGTTACAGCCTATGTTTTCCTCTATGGTTTTGATGGCTTCCTGTCTCACATCAAGGTCTTTCATCCATTTGGAGTTTATCTTTGTGTAAGGTGTGAGAGAGTAGTCAAGTTTCATTCTTTTGCATGTAGCTGTCCAGTTTTCTCAGCACCATTTATTGAAGAGACTGTCTTTTTTCCACTGGATGTTTTTTCCTGCTTTGTCAAAGATTAGTTGAACATAGAGCCAAGGGTCCACTTTTGGGTTCTCTATTCTGTTCCATTTGTCTATGTGTCTGTTTTTGTGCCAGTACCATGCTGTCTTTGTGATCACAGCTTTGTAGTATAGCTTGAAATCAGGCAACGTGATGACTCCAGCTTTGTTTTTCTTTTTCAATGTTTCCTTGGCAATTCGGGGCCTTTTCTGGTTCCACACAAATTTTAGGATTATTTGTTCCAGCTCTTTGAAAAATGTCATCGGTACTTTGTTGGGGATGGCGTTGAAAGTGTAGATTGATCTGGGTAGCATAGACATTTTAACTATGTTTATTCTTCTGATCCATGAGCATGCAATGTTTTTCCATCTTTTTGTGTCTTCTTCAATGTCTTTCATCAGTGTTCTGTAGTTTCTAGAATATAGATCNTTTTTGTGTCTTCTTCAATGTCTTTCATCAGCATTCTGTAGTTTCTAGAATATAGATCCTTTACCTCTCTGGTTAATTCTGAGATATCTTATGATTTTTGGTTCTATTGTAAATGGAATGGATTCCCTAATTTCTCTTTCTTCAGTCTCATTGTTCATATGTAGAAATGCAACTGATTTCTGAGCATTGATTTTGTATGCTGCCACATTACTGAATTATTCTATGAGTTCTAGTAATTAGGGGGTGGAGTCTTTGGGGTGTTCCATATAAAATATCACCTCATTTCTTTTTATTGCCAAGTAGTGTCCCATTACATGGATGTACCACAATCTGTTTATTCATTCACCAGTTGATAGATATTTCTGGATTTTGGTGATTATGAATGAAACTGATATATTATATATATTTTTTAATATTGATAATTTGTATCTTCTATCTTTCTTGATTGGTTTGGATAGAAGTTTATCAATTTTATTGATAGTCCCTCCNGTTTAACAATTTTATTGATAGTCCCTCCCCCCAAAAATCAGCTTTTGTTTCCTTTTGTTTAGCTTCTGTTTCCTTTGATATTCTCTATTATTTTTGTTTTCTATTTATTTTTAATTATCTTTATTATTATTTTTCTTAGGTGTATGTCCTTAACTTTGCTTGAAATGCTTTGGTCTACTGACTATAAATACTTTTATCATTTGCATGATGAATACATCCTTATTTATTTATCTTTCATTTTTTTGAAAATTTTTTCTTCTTTTTTCATTTTTTTTTAGTGGCTTGGAATTCTTGCTTGGCATTTTTTTTCTTCAGTTCTTCTGTTAATTTTTCCTTTTTTCTCTGTATGTAATGTGTAATTTTTTCTATAATTGCTTTAGTAAGTTTTTTTTAATTAGGTTGCTTTATTAGATGTGGTACTTTTTTTTATTAATAATATTTTTTATTATATTATGTTAGTCAACATACAGTACATCCCTAGTTTTTGATGTGAAGTTCCATGATTCATTAGTTGCGTATAACACCCAGTGCACCATGCAATACGTGCCCTCCTTAATACCCATCACCAACCTATCCCATTCCCCCACCCCCTCCGCTCTGAAGCCCTCAGTTTGTTTCCCAGAGTCCATAGTCTCTCATGCTTCATTCCCCTTTCTGTTTACCCCCCCCTTTCTTCTCTAGATGTACTACTTTAGTATTTTTTTTTAAATAATTGGGGTTTGTTGAGCCACTTGAATATATAGATTCATTCTTTTCATCATATTTGTAAGTTTGGGGTTAATATTTGTAAAATATTGATTATGTCTTTCCGTATACCTCATCTTCCCCTTTTCCTTTTGTAACTCTGATCTCATGTTTGTTATTTCTCATAGCTTATTGAAAGATTATTCGATTTTTTTCAGTCTTGTTTTTTTTCTGTCTTCCATTTTGGGTGTATTGCTGTGTCTACAAGTCCTCCAACTTCTTCTGCAGTGTCTAATCTGCTATTCATTGCACCCAGTCTATTTTTCATTTTAGATATATATTTCATCACCTTATAGTTTGAATTGGGTGTTTTTATGCCCTTGGTTTCTTTTCTCATTGTGCTTGGGTTTTTCTGTCTTCTTGAACATGGGAAGTATATTTGTAATGGTTATTGTAATGTGCTTGTATCAACTGTGTCATTTTTGTATGTGTTTCCACTGACTGATTTTTTTCTCCTCATTATGGTTTGTTTGGGTTTTGTGCTATGGTCTGGAGACTCTCCTGCCTCTTTGCATGCCTGGAATTATTTTTATGAATTACAAGCATTGCGTATTTTATGTTTTGGGGCATTGGGTAGTTTTGCTTTCCTTTAAATACCTCTGCACTTTGTCCTGGGAAGCAGTTCAGTTGCTGAGAATTTGTTTGATCTTTTGAGATTTTCTTTTAAGAGTTGTTAGGTTGGATCCAGAGCAACTGAAGTGAAGTTTGTACCATTACCGAGATTATATTTTTCTGAAGAGTCTACTTGATATCTTGTGTGTTAGACATCTTTCCATTTGGCTGGTGAGAACTTTTCTGGGCCTTGTGTCACCTCTAGAGAGCATTCTGTTTACTTATTTCTGGTGGTTCTTTCCTTGGCCTTCATAGGTTTCTCACATTCACACAAAGACCAATAATGGGCAAAAGATTTAAGAACACCGATTTTCAGAGACAAGCAGACTCTGCACTGAATGTGGATCCCAACCTGGGCTCGATCTCACCACCATACCATGACCTGAGCCAAAATCATAGCTGGACTCTTAACTGACTGAGCCACCCAGTTGCCCCTATTTTATTTATTTATTTTTTATTTCAAGTTTTTATTTAAATTCTAGTTAATTAATGTATGGGTAAGTTAGTAAATTTTAGAAGTAAATATTTAGATGAAATAGACAAATTTCTAGGAAAAATAAACTACTCAAATGGACACATGAATAAAAAGAGTAGTCCTATATACTAAAAACTTTAAATCTATATTTAAGAATTTTCTACCAAAGAGTATTTGGGCCAAGTGGCTTCACCAGTGAATTCTACCAAATATATAATGAAGAAATGGCACCAGTCATTCATAAAACTCATTTCATGTATACATAGTTAATATATAAAAGCCAATTATATTTTTATATAATTTAAAAGATACTAACTAAAGTAGCCTTTCAAAGCTTCACTCCTGGGTATAAATCTAATCAGAGATATACAACACTGCTACATAGAAAAAAAAAAAAGAACAGATATTAAATAAGTGGAAGAATATATCTTTTTAATGGATTGGAATATTTAAGAGCATAGAAAAGTCACTTCTCATTTATTTAAAAAAAATTTTTTTAAAGATTTTACATTTAAGTAATCTTGACACCCAACAAGGAGCTTGAACTCACAACCCTGAGATCAAGAGCCACATGCTCTACTGACTGAGCCAGCCAGGTGCCCCTCCCCAAATTTATTTTTAGGTTAAAACCCAGTTAAAATTTCAGCAAATTTTTTCCCTGAAAATTTTCAAGATAGTTTTAGAATCAGGTTGAAAATTCAAATGGCCACAAATAACCAAAAAAAAAATGTAGAATCAAGTTGGAGGATTTACCCTATGATAAAAACAAGTTTATTATAAAGCTACAGTAATTAAGGCAATGTAATTTTTTATGACAACAGACAATTGACCAATGGGTCAGAAAAAAGAGTCTAGAAATCAGCCTACACATATAAATCAAAAATTGATTTATGGCAATACAGGAGAAAAATGATGAAAGAATGGTCTCTTAATAAAATTGGATATCCACATAGAAAAACAATAAATTTGGGCTCCTATTTCATAAAATACACAGATATAAATTCCAAATATGTTGTTTTCAATGTGAAAAGTAAAGTATTAAATCTCCCAATGATTACATTGAACAATAACTTTATGATTTGTGATAGACAAAGATTTCTCACTCAAAGACACAAAACAATAACTTTATGAAAAACAATAAATAGAACTAAATTAAAATTAAGGGCATCTCTTCATCAGAGGCACCATTATGAGAATAAAAAAGCCACAATGTGGGAGAAAATATTTGTGATCCATATTAAAAATACACAAAGAATTAAAATCAATAAGAAAAAGAGAGATAACCCAATAGAAAAACAGGCAAGAAACAACACACCTCAGAGAGTGGAATCTTCAATGTCCAATAAATATTTTAAAATATGCACAACCTCATTAGTCATCAGAGAAATGTGGAATATAATCACAATGAAATACTACTGTTGCCCATCACAATGGCTACAATGATGGAGACTGACAATCTGAGGATAAAGGCTAGAGCAAAAGAAGTCCTCATACAAACATAGTTCGTGGGAATATAATCAGCACAACTATTTTGACAAACTGACAATATTAGCTGAAGCCAGACCTGCACATGATCTTTGATGAAGCCATTCCACCTGTAGGTAACAGAAATGGATATATATGTCAAAAGGTTGAGTGTGACTGTGTGTCTGAGTGTGTGTATGTGTGTGTGTGCCACAAACTAGAAACAACCTAAATGTGTATCGGTAGAATTAATATGTCATTTATGTAATTTGAGATGCTCAAACTGGCTCATAAATTTGTGTTGTATTTATAGGATATGAGGACAAACATCTAGATACAAAAAGTAGTTAAATACTTAGATAGTGTCCAATTAAAGGCTTCCAATAGTGAGAAAGTTCTCACCAAAGAGCTGTATCCGTTGTGAAAAGAATGTCTGAGCAACAAGAGAATCATGTTACAGGAGATGTTGCCTGAAGGTGATCCCTGAATAATTGGGCACTTTGGATCAAATGGTCTCAGTCTTGAGGACACGGACAGAAAGTCATGGGCAAGATCACAGGCAAGATTAATTTCTCAAAGGGAAACTTCAGCAAAGGCAGGAGACTGTCTCCAGGGGAAACTGGGGCTTCAGATTCTCTTATGGTTCTGGGTCAGGAAAAACTAAATTCTGATTCATAAATTCTTTTAAAAATAGGTGAGAGTTTCAGGTGAGGAAATCACCATTCAGAGAAAAAGTAACAGAAGCCTAACAAGCACAGTGTAATTGGTCTGTGGAGATTGTCTCTGAGGGAAAAGAGTTACTTCTTTCAAATCCCACATCTTGCCCATCTCTGCTCTTCCTGGGGCAATGATGACCTCCTGTCCCGGAGGTAAGGCAGTCATGCTCAGAGTGTTCCCCTGGGTTCTTAGGACCAGCAGTCAGTAAGCCAGAGTTTCCTTCACACACAACTTCTTCCAGAGCAACTGAAGTGAAGTTTGTACCATTACCGAGATTATATTTAAACTCATGTGGCAATTGGATTGAATCTGGTTACTGGAGAGATAAGTGTTCCATTCTGGCAATTGCTTTAAAGAAAACATGTATATATATTTTAATTTTATTAAGTTTTTTTAAAAAAATTGTTAAGTTCTTAATTTAAATTCCAGTACAGTTAACATACAGTATTTTGTTATCTATAGACATAGATAACATAAAGAAAACATATTTTGGGTAGCCAGACTGGGGAGAAAGCTAGTTTGGATACCTCTGAGAAATGCAGCACCTAGCACAGGGCTTTGGCTGCATCCATAGGAAGCACTGGGCTTAGCCACTGCAGGTCTGGTCCCATCCACCACTCTGTACTCCTCCCCACCTGCCCACTGCTGGAAATCTGCACGATGGACAGGTTTGTGTTGACCAGCATTCTCAAATGAGGATGGTCACAAGGTGACTTTATCTGGAAAGCTGGCTTCAAACTTTCTGTTGCCCCGAGCAGTGTAGATATGCATAAGGAAGTGGAGATGGGGTGGTGAGAGCAACTTAGTCAATTAACAACTTTGGGAAATACCACACTTTCCAGGTGCTTCTTTTTTGAGAAGAATACTTGTGATGTGTAACCTTAGGGAGCTTGAACCACAATTCCAGGAAGAAAAGGTGGTGCATGCTTGCTGTTAAATCAGTTACAACATCTCCATCTTACTTTTGAATCTGCTTTAAACTTTTATTTACATATCGAATTTTCAAAAATGTTTTAAACTTTTATTTATTTTATTTTTACCCTCTTTTTTGTGTTAAAATCTTTCCTTTTCCTATTGATTTTATGTACTTTCTCCATTCTCATCTCTATTTCCCTTCCTCCGGTGAATTAGGATAAACTTGAATGTCTGATCCCTTTAGACAGATGGGGAAACTAGGTAATGAGAATTGAACTGGGAAATAAATGTTTGTTGGCAAAGCAGTTCACTCATTCCCAGAGAGAGGCACTTTAAAAACCATGAGGGAGATATAGAAGCATGATATGCTAACCATGAGTGTTTCTTTTTTCTTTTTAAAGATTTTATTTATTTCTTTCAGAGAGAGAGAGCAGGAGCAGGGGGAGAGGGAGAAGCAGACTCCCCACTGACCAGGGAGCTTGATGAAGGGCTTGATCCCAGGATCCTGGAATCATGACCTGAGCTGAAGGTAGACATTTAAACAACTGAGCCACCCAGGCGCCCCTGGGTGTTTCTATTTGTAACCCATACCTTCCTGGGCCTTTAAAGGGAATTAATGATCTAAAATTAGGCATTGCTACATTT